>NC_138875.1:15406789-15829882 GCF_965194805.1 Balaenoptera borealis | reverse complement strand
GTAGATGAACGCAGTTACCACCGTCTTTTGTCATCATAATTTGCTTCCCAGGACATGAGTCCTAAGCTCCCACAAGAGGACGGGTGTGTTTATTTGTCCTACCGCAATGCCGTCTCTTTCCATGGGGGAGTTCATCACTCCCACGTGTGGCTTTCAAGTCCGGCAAACACATTAACAGATGCATACAAAGCCCAGATGATGACGTAGAAGTCCTTCTTTGCTTATCATTTATCTGAATGTTCTATAGGTTGGATTCACACTCATTCTCAGATAAAAACCAAATATTGCCACTTAACATCCTCGGTATATTTATTTTTTAAACCCAGAGATATACACAAGACATCTAACTAGAGAAAATCTAGCTTTATCCATGTTAGCTGGAAATGTTAATCTGCATAACTAAAGGAAGCCAGGTGGTCAGCGGCCCTCACACCCACAGCACGATTTTGCTCAACAATAACAAGTTGTATACAAATCCGTTTCCATGGTTTGTTCATTGCAGCCGCTTTGCAGGTGGCGGAGGAGACGCAGCTTGTCTCTGCATGTTAAGGGGTGAGAATGTCACATTTCCCCACAACACGTTATAGACTAGTGTTTCATACATATGAGGCTCTTTGTCTAAGAGGGGAGTTTTATCCTGACAGGTTAAGATCCTGACCAAAGATGGTCCTGACCTTACTATTTTGTCTTCTCTCTTTTCAGTTTCAATTGCCTTTTGTTTTTCCTGCAAGAAACATTTCTCTCAAGTGCATGCAGGACACTGATGAATTCCTTTCTGATCTGAATTCAGTGGAACCCAAAGAATATGCTCAAAGAAGTAGGTAGGTTTTTCCTAACCCGTTGGGTAGGTGAACACAGGGCAGACAGGTTTGGGCTGGGGGCTAGAAAAACTCCTGAGAATTAAAAAGCCAGAACCAAATAGGAAAGAGAAGATGATCCTCAATTTATAAATTGCTCCAGGAATCAAGGAGGGAGGAGGAATTTTTATTGCAGAAGGCAATAGAGGGGGTGGTATTCTAGCCAGAAGGAATCTAGCCAGAACCAATCTCTTAATAAGACGAGGATTATTTGTAAACTGTATGATGCTGTTTACTATTCTGAAGTTGATAACATTTCACTGTCATAGGGGATGGCTTGGTTTATTTCTTTTTCTAGACATTTAGTCTGCTTTTGATAAAGAATTGCTTCATTATTCAGGAAACAGGTCTTGCCCATTATATGTTGGATAGTAAATTCTGAGGAGTATTCTGGTGAATGTATTGGCTCAAGCTGGAAGAAGTTCAATGGTAGCCAGACCTCTTTGCATGTGATATGGGTGGACATCAGGCTGCTGTAATTATTTTTGTTAGTTTCCCAAAATTATTTTCACAAATAAAGGGACATATATTGATATCTTCCTGATGGAAAGGGGCAGGAAATCAGGTTCATTTTCGGTGGGATAACCTCTCTAGGAGAATGATTCATTGTTGATGCTGATGTAAACCACTAACAAGGAAAAATGTAAAAACTCACTCTTTCCAAAGCCAGAAACACTATCATAGCAATTTCCTTTTCTGTTTTATACACATGACTAGTTTATTTTGTATTGGAAAACCTTTAGTAGCATAATGTACATTATAAAGAGAAAACAAAAGTTTTGATCTAATATTGAGTAATTCAAAATGACAAATGGTTTGAAGCAATTGCCATTCTACACTGAATTATATGTCCTGATAGTTTATGAAACGGTAGGGAGATATGAATCCAATGGATTCAATAACCACCTTCAAGTTGTATTTTGGAATTGATTATGTTTTGCTACAACACTTGGTGATGTTTGACAGGGAACATTCTGACAAACCCAGGCCAAATAAGCTGGCCAAGGAAATCCAGAAGGGTGCAATGATTTCTGGTGATGCGGTGGTGGTAGTACCTATTGTCATCATTAGTCACAGCCTTGTTGATGCTTTTCAAGGAAAAAAGCATTTATTTGTCTTATAAGTTACTCTAGTCATGTACCAACAATGTTTCATCTGTAGGCATCTGAAAGTTGAAATTCTTTTTTTTTTTTTAGTTAAAAATATTTCCCTGTGTTGAATGGTCCAAGAAAGAATTGAATGATGTACATAAGTGGATAGATGACAATAACTTAATTTAACAGATGAATACTACTATCTAGTGTTTTAACTGATTTTCTTTCTAACGCACCCCAAAAACACTTGACGTCATTGCTTTGGCATTTTGCCTGAGATTTTTGAGCACAGAACGTAGTTCTGACCTTTGTTCTCAGCAAGGTTTTCCTGGCAGTCATGTGGATGCAAAAAAATGAGTCAATATTTAGAGAGTACTTTTACATGGCAGGTACTGTCCCCAGCCCTATGCAAAAGTTGTCTCACTTAGTCCTAATGCACCCCACCACCATGGGTAGGGTGTTATTATCACCTCTATTTTATAAATGAACCACGAAGATGTAAAGTATCTTGCCAAAATAAGTGATGCAGATAGGATTTCAACCCAGATCATCTGATTCCCGAGCCTGCATTTTCAATCACTTGCCTAAATAAGCAGCAACCAGAGAAACAAGACAAAAAAATAGTCATCAGCAAAAAAAGGAATGAAGCAGAGATACATGTATCAATATGGAGGGAATACACTGAAGTAACGTCAAGAAAAAAAAAGTTGTAGGACTTCCCTGCTGGCGCAGTGGTTAAGAATCCGCCTGCCAGTGCAGGGCACACGGGTTCGAGCCCTAGTCCGGGAAGATCCCACATGCCGCGGAGCAGCTAAGCCCGTGCGCCACAACTATTGAGCCGGCACTCTAGAGCCCGCGAGCCACAACTAGAGAAAGCCCGTGCGCAGCAACGAAGACCCAACACAGCCAAAAATACATAAATAAAATAAAAAAAAAAAAAAAAAAAAAAAGTTGTAGAAGAATATATATAGTATGTAAAGTTTAAAAAATGCAAATTAAGGTGCTCTACTTCTTCGGGAGACATATGTATGTAGTACAAAAGGAAAGAACTTCATGAGAATGATAACCTCCCAATTCAGTTAGAGGTTGCCTTGCAGTGGGCATGGTGAGGGTGCAGATGTAACTGGGGACCCATCAGATCTCAAACGATGGGTCAAGTTGTGTTTTTTTAAGCTGGATGACTGAAAGGTAGGTGTTTCTTAGTGTTTTTCTTTATGCCTTTTTAAGATATTAAATGTTGCATAATAATGTTTCAAAACTCCATCCCCAATCCAAAGCACAGAGATGACAGTAGGAGAACCTCTGAATATGGGTGGGGTCTGAGGAATAAAGCAGAGAGAAAGTGTTCTTGAACTTCAGGCTGACATGTTTTTGCACAAGGGAATCGGCATAATTGCTGCTCAGGAGCAGGAGAGAGCCTGATATTAGAGCCTGAGACAGACACTCAGTCTGGCAGTGGGAGGATGGATTAAACAGCATGGAGCTTATGAGAAGGAAGAGTATAGTAATACAGCTCCAAAATGAAGTTCCCGTGCTTCCTTCCCACCGTCCTTCTCCATTCACTTTCACGCCCACCATCTTAACGGGAACAGAATCCATCAAACCGTATCTGTATGCTTTAATTTTGCCACCCTCTTGGGTCCCTGTCTGATTGTATCCCTTCTTTCATTTCTGAAGTCCTCAGGCCAGTGTTCTGGCCCCTCTGCTTCTGATTTTGTTTTTTGTTTTGTTTTTACACTCCATAATCCACAGAAATCTACATTGAATCCCTTATCACATATAAAAATTGCAGCCTAAAAGATCTCTGTAACCAAGTAGATACAACTTCCATTTTCAAGAAGAGAAAAATTCGATTAAAAACTATTGAGCATCTAGAAAATAAAATATCATGATCTAAAAATAATGCCTTTGAAAAATATTTAATGGTATGGAAGATAATCTTAGTATATTATTAAGGAGAAACATCAGGATACAAAACAATATGTATAATATAATACCTGTTTTGGAAAACATATAGAGATAACTGTGTGTATATGTGTGTATGTATATATATATAATATAGATATATATATATATTTATACAGAAACATATATTTATAGAGACAGAGAGAGAGAGAGGTGCTATGTCTCTTTTGTAGAGAGAGATTGTCTATCTTGTTTTCCTTTGCTAACTCAAAACCTAGCATGGTGCCTGGAACTCAGAGTGTGTATTAGGTGTATACCACATCAATCACATATATATATATATAAATGAATGATTAATAAAAGACTATGAAAACACTCAAAAAAAAATTTCTGGCATCCTCCCTCCGGATGAATCATTTTTTTCTCTCAATTTTCTTTCTCCTTGACCACTGTGGTATTAACTTCCTTCTTAAAACTCGTCTGTTTCTAATTCAGGGGTGCTCTTTCCTGATGGGGATCCTTCTCTCTCCTGCCCTTTCTCTCTGTACCTGATCGCCTGTACCTTCCCACCTGTTCCTTTCCTCATTGTACATTTCTTGTAAACAAATCACATTTTAGAGACAAGGTGTTGACCCACAGACATTGTGTTGGGCTGGCAGTCCTGATGCCTGGGCTCTCATCCTGTTTAGGCCGATAGTCAGCTGTGTGATTGGCCCTATCCAAGCCATGTCACTTTGCTGAACAAGTTTCCTCACCTATGAAGTGGAGAGGCTGTGTTTCTCAAAGTCTGAAAATCTGCAGCAGCTTAAAAAATGTTCTAATTCCTGCACCCACCAACCTGCTCCAGCCGGGGTTAAATGTTCAGTCTGGTTGTCCAACACAGTGACTTTTAATGGTTGAATCACATAAATTAACAATTGAGTAAACTATGTTAAGAGCAAAAGGAATGAATACCCCACATTCACCACTTCCTAACTGTTGTACGCACTTGACCATCATCTGTACTCCTGAACTGAGTCTGTGTGGTGGAAATGTATTGCTGTGCTATTGCACATCATCCTTTAAGCTCAAGTTCAGGGATGTCAGGCTGGGAGCTTGAAGTCAGCTGTGGTAGAAGTATATTCACCACACAAGTCAGCAATCGCTGTAGGTCAGGGCTTGATGTTTTGTTGACTGTCTAGGCTTCAGAAGTTGATGGAGAAAATGTTACAAATTAAAATAAAGCTTAAACGTGTGTTACGTCTACAGCCTTTGCATTATAAATAGCACCCAAAAGCTGTTATTCAGCAAAAACATTGCTCACATCATGGACAAATGAGTGAAGTTCTGACATATATCTTTCTGGCTTCATATCCATATTACTCACTAAGGTGGACAAAAATATGACCCAACATTTATGTGGGGATGACACTCACTGGTGTCGTAGGTAAAATCATAGGTTGGCTACAGATATGAGAGTCTGGCAAAAATTAGTGAACGCATTCTGTGAGAATCAGTTGGCTATATATGGAATTTATAACAAGGAATATTACTGATTTAATTATTATTTGTAATCTGTGCATGGTATGGGCTGAATTGTGTTCCTCCCAAATTCATATGTTGAGGATTTAACCCCAGTACTTCAGAATGTGACTGTACTTGGAGACGGGGTCTTTAAGGAGATAATTAATGTGAAATGAGGTCATTGGGATGGGCCCTAATCTAATATGACTGTTGCTTTTATAAGAAGAGGAGATTAGGACACAGACGCACCCAGAGGGAAGGCCAAGTGAAGGTGCAGAGAAGGTGGCCATCTACAAGCCAAGGAGAGAGACCTCAGTAGAAACCAACCCTGCCAACACCTTGATCTTGGACTTTTAGCCTCCATGACTGTGAGGAAATATATTTCTGTTGTTTAAGCCACCCAGTCTGTGGTATTTTGTAATGGTAGCCTGAGCAAAGTAATACACTATGCTATATAGCCTTTATATCAGTATAATTTATGGTGTATGTGTGTGTGTGTGTGTGTGTGTGTGTGTGTGTATATATATATATTTTTTTTCCCCCTCATTTTGGGGAGAGAGCAGATTATTAAACATTTATCTTCACTGCCCAGCCCCACCCCACTGCTAGCAAAACCTCTAGGAGCTGGACTTTTTTTTTTTTGGCTTCGTTGGGTCTTCATTGCCACGCACGGGCTTTCTCTAATTGCGGCGAATGGGGGCTACTCTTCGTTGTGGTGTGTGGGCTTCTCATTGCAGTGGCTTCTCTTGTTGCAGAGCACAGGCTCTAGGCATGTGGGCTTCAGTAGTTGTGGCACGTGGGCTCAGTAGTTGCAGTGCGAGGGCTCTAGGGCACATGGGCTTCAGTAGTTGTGGTGCACGGGCTCAGTAGTTGTGGCTCACGGGCTCTAGAGCGCAGGCTCAGTAGTTGTGGCACACGGACTTAGTTGCTCCGTGGCATGTGGGATCTTCCCGGACCAGGGCTCGAACCCGTGTCCCCTGCATTGGCAGGCGGATTCTTAAGCACTGCGCCACCAGGGAAGTCCCTAGGAGCTGGACTTAAGAATCTGAATTTTAAGGAAGCTTCTTACCTGATTCTGATCATTGTGATGGTTAGCTGAAAATAGGGATGTCAGTTTTACTGGTAATTACTGGTGAAAACATACATCAGACAAGATTCCAAAAGTAGACACAATACCCACCCCCCTGTATTAGTTTGCTAGGGCTGCTGTAACAAAGTACCACAGACTGAGGGGCTTAACCAAGGGAAATTTATTTTCTCACAGTTCTGGAGGCTGGAAGTTCAAGACGAAGATGCTCGTAGGGTTGGTTTCCTCTGTGACCTCTCTCCTTGGCTTGCAGATGGCCAATGACCGCCTTCTCCCTGGTGTCTCTCTGTGTGTCCAAATACCCTTTTATACAGACGCCAGTCAGATTGGATCAGGGGCCACCCTAACAGCCTCATTTTAACCTAAAAACCCCTTTTCGGGACTTCCCTGGTGGTCCAGGGGGTGAGACTCCAAGCTCCCAATGCAGGGGGCCCGGGTTCGATCCCTGGTTGGGGGACTAGATCCCACATGCATGCCGCAGCTAAGAGTCCGCATGCCACAACTAAGGAGTCCACATGCCACAACTAAGAAGCCCGCATGTCGCAACTAAAAAAATCCTGCATGCTGCAACTAAGACCTGGTGCAGCCAAAATAAATAAACAAATAAATAAAAATTAAAATAAATAAATATTAACCTGATCACCTCCTTTTAAAGGCCCTATCTCCAAATGTAGTCACATTCTGAGGTACTGGGGGTTAAGGCTTCAACATATGAATATTGGGATGGGGGGAGGTGGGTGTGGGGAACACAGTTCAGCCCATACATCCTGTAAAAGCCCATTTTGGATTTCTAACCTCTAGAACAATACGATAAATAATGTATGTTGTTTTAAGCCACAGAGTTACAGCAATCAAAGTTACATTTTTTTACAGCAGCCATAGGAAACTCATACAGACTTGCAGGAAGCTCACTTTGATTAGTGTGGCCACACATCCCGGTGACCCCATTTCTTACAGTTTTTCCTACCCTTTTGTTCTATCACCACTTTTGGTTCTGCACTCCTGACACCTACTTGTTTTCCTTGCTATGTTTTTAATATTGGACTCTAGTATAAAATGGTGAATTTATTTAGTAAATATGTGATCCTTATTAAATATATGTGGAGGTAGAAGTATATCTATATATCCATATATCCTTTTCAGTCATTCTAATCTGGGAACTTAATACCTTTGGCTTTATCATATGTGTTCTAGAATAATGATTTCACGTCTCTTGTCTGAAAATCTTGTCTTGTTCCATCTTTTCTCTGGAGGAAGGGCACCTGGAAACTAAGAAGGGTTTATGGCCTTCTATGTTGGCAGTTGGTATAAATGTATATAATTTAAAAAGCAGATGACCAGAACACACAATAGAAAAACTATTGAAAGGGGGCTCTGAAGCCATGTTGTGTGTCTTTGGTCCCATCAGGCATCCGATCGGTTATTTCTTCAGGTCTTTCCATGGCCCACTGTGTTCTCTAATTTCCACCCTCCTGGGGTCCTACCTCTCCATGAACTTGTCAGACCTTCCCCGAGCACAGGGCAGCTGCTTCTCTCTAGGCTCGCAGCTTCCCCAACGACCCTCACAAGCTAGTTAGTAGTGTCCTTGGCTTGGATTAGAACCCTAACTCTGAGAGTGTTGCGGGTTGAACTGTGTCCTCCAAAAAGATATGTTGAATCCCGAACCCCTGGTACCATGGATTTGTGATCCTATTTGGAAATAGGCTCTTTATAGATGTAATCAAGTTAAGATGAGGTCATGCTGGATTTGGAAGAGTCCTAACCCAGTGACTGGTGTCCTTATGAGGGAACTACATACACAGACACGGAGACACACAGGGAGAGTTGACGCGTAACGACTGAGGCAGAGATTGAAGTGATGTGTCTAGAAGCCAAGGAACGCCAAGGACGGCCGGCAACCACCAGGAGTGAGGAGAGAGGAGTGGGCAGATTCTCCTCCAGAGCCTCCAGAAGGAACCAACCCCGCTGACCCCTTGATTTCAGACTTCTAGTCTCCAGAACTGTGGGACAAAAAATTTCTGTTGTTTCAAGCCACCCAGTTGGTGGAAATTTGTTAAGACAGCCCTAGGAAACAAATAGAGGGAGCTATGGCCTCTCAAAACCACCATCCAGAAGAAAAAAGCATGTGTTTATTATCTGAGACAAAAATGAAAAAGCAAAACAAGCAGTCTCAGGTAGGTCCTGGAATTCATTTTCCTTGAGATATACCAGGCCCACCCATGGTCATTTCATCAAGTCCAAGCAGACCCATTTGTAGCACTGTCTACAGCGGAGGGCTTTCAGAGGGAATCTGTTTATATGGAATTAAAACTTTGCTTAGCATATCGAGGCCCTGATGGTTTCACATGATGTCTGCATTTTCCTGTACTTTGTTCCTCAGGGGAAAGAAGGAGGCGGGTGGAGGGAGGCTTCTGGTTCCCAAGCAGCCTGCAGGGTTTTTCATTTCCTGTTTTCTCTAATCTCCTCACAGCCGTGAAATCTTCCCCAAGCAGCTACTTTTGCTATGAAACTTTCTTAACCCTTCAAGTCCCTTCTCCCTGGTCCTCAGCCCTCAGCCCACCCTGATGGCTGGGTTGCCGAACTTCCTACTCTGATCACTTACTCCCTTGGTTTCATCATTTATCTCTTGAGGTGATTATTTCATGTCTCCTATCTGTGTGTCTCATCCTCTCCCCTGGAAGCCAAGGCCTGTGTTTACACTCCTGGCATAGGAGGTAATCCATAGGTGGCACTCACTGGGGGAGCCAATCACTGGCCCCAGCCCTGCCTTTGTTCTCTGGTCATCAGTGGAGGACTGACCATCTACATGATTTGCGTTCTCAGAATGTTGCCTCTTTTCCCATCTGGCTGTCAGTCTAGAGGGCATTTTACTCAAGCCCAGCCTCTCCACTGGTGCTGGAGCTAGGGGCAGAAAAGATGCTGAAACCAAGAAAATCTCAGAATAGAGAAAGGGTGACACAAGGGGCTTCACTGAAATTTCTGGGTTAGCTGGATTTCAAATATGCATGTTGTGGTAGGCTGAAACATGGATCCCCAAAGATATCTCATTCTAATCCCTGGGACCTGTGAATATTACCGTATATGGAAACAAGAGCTATGCAGATATGTTTAAGTTAAAGATTTTGAGATGAGGAGTTTATCCTGGCTTACCCACATGGGCCCTAAATGCAATCACATGTATCCTTAGAAGATGGAGGCAGAGGTGGAGGGAGATTTGACACATAGAGGAGAAGGAGATGTGACCACAGAGGCAGGGATCGGAGTGAGGTGGCCACAAGCCAAGGGATGCTGGCAGCCACCAGAAGCTGGAAGAGGCAAAGGATGGACTTTCCCCTGAAGCCTCCAGAAGGAGCACAGTCCTGCTGACACCTTGATTTTGACTCAGTGATACTGATTTTGGACTTCTGGCCTCCAACACTGTGAGAGAGTAAATTTCTGTGCCACCAAGTTTGTGGTAATTTGTAATAGCAGTCACAGGAAACTAATACACATACTACTCTCGTTCTTGAAGTCCAAGATTAATAGTTGGTCAGAGGCAAGGGGGACTGCCAAGAGGTGTTTGTAAAGAGCCTGCTTCAGGAACTTGGATATCAAATCGACAGCACATTCAGATCTTTCATCCACAAGGAGATCACTGACAACTGATGCTCAGCGTTTAATGTGTATCCAATGCAGGGCAAGAACTATTCAATTCTAGTTTTGAAAAATCTGCAGTGTAACACAGCCATCTGGTAGGTGCTTAATAAATATTTGCTGTAAATGCTGAAGATGATCGCTGCTTTCAGGATTTGTTTGTGGCTCAGCATTCTAGAAGCTTCTGGTGCCTTCACCTTCCTGATGTAAGTGCATCCATATTTTAAAATTTAAGACCATTGACCAAGGTCTCTCTTTCCTTCATTTAAACCCAGAAATTAATCAATTCTGCATTTTAATATCTGCATATCATTGCCAAGAAAGAAAATGTGTCTGCTAATTAGCTCAGCAGAATTGAAACAAATTGTTTTTAATCTTTTGGAAATGAAAACTTGGAACAACTGCCATGCAGTTTGAAGTAACAGGTGGGTTTAATCAGTAGTTTATTCTATCCTTCCCTCCTGTGACCATCACAATGTATTTAGATTTGGATAGGGCCCATGGCCTGGCATCTCAGGTTCTTGACAGAAGCTAATTAAGGATAAGGCAGGAAAAGAACAACCTGTCCATTCGAGTTCATAACCAGAAAGGAAACAAATGCAATTGAAAATCTGCACAGCATACAAAATTACCTCAGCTAGAAAACCATAAATCCAATCCATTTACAAAGCAAAACACCAATTGGAAAGAGAACTAGAGTTTAACCTTCTCAAGTGAAGAATTAGGTATCTCTCTACATTTGTCCTTCAGGGATTTATCCAAGGGTCAAGACAGGCTCTTATAGTTCCAGATCCTTAAACTTTAGGCTATCAAGTTTGGAATACTCAGTGATGGAGAAGGGAATTTGGAATCATGCAGTCTATGTATAATAAGTACATCCAGTTTTGTTTTTGACACAGAGAGGACCTTATAATACATTTGTGGAGCTGGATTTGGGGCATTTGCACTTATTTTTTTCAAAAGTTAATTCAATTAACTCAGCAAATGTTTATTGACCTCCTCCTCTGAAATATCCACTGATGAAGACACAGCCCCTCCCTCACAGGGACGACAGGCCAACAGCTACAGGCCTTCTAGTCTGATACACTAAGCTAGAGTCTGGGCTGCTTCCTGGGCAGACCATCTTTCAGCCCAGACTCAAAGGATGATTCAGCATTTGCCAGGCAGACAGGAAGGAGGGACATTCCAGGCAGAAAGACAGACAAGTGCGGGCCTGGTGCATTCTGTATAATGGAGCAGAGGAAATGGGCGTGGGTGTGGGACGATGAAACTAGAGGCAGGTCTGGTCACGAAAGGCCTTTTAAACCGAGCTCGGAGTCTGGAATTAATCTGAAAGAGCATAGCAGTCAAGGCTAGCGGCACATAGCATCTCCTGGGAACATTTGAAAAACAGT
Source organism: Balaenoptera borealis (assembly GCF_965194805.1). Classification (NCBI taxonomy): domain Eukaryota; kingdom Metazoa; phylum Chordata; class Mammalia; order Artiodactyla; family Balaenopteridae; genus Balaenoptera; species Balaenoptera borealis. The sequence goes on along the minus strand of NC_138875.1, from coordinate 15,818,409 downwards.
TAATGCCCAAGCCTCACCCCTGACCAATTAGGTCATTCTTTGTGAGGGTGGAGCCTGGGCGTTAGTATTTTTAAAAAATTGCCCCAGGTGATTCTAATGTCTGCCCAGGATTGAAAATCCCCTCTCTAGATAAGAGATCTGCAAAGGTTTCCTCTAAAGAACTAGATAGTAAATATTTTCAGTTTTGTGGTCCATACGGCCTCTGTTGCAACTACTCAACCTTGCTTGTATTAATAAAGCAGCACTGACAATATGTAAACAAATGAGATGGCTGTATTCCAATAAAACTACTTACAAAAATAGCAGGACCATAGTTTGCCAACTCCTACTCTAGAGGATGGAATACCTTTGAAGAATTTTAAAAAATATTGATTTTAAAATTCTGTTCATATTTTATTGTTTATACACTATGTTTGTTAAATACGTGATTCTGTTCTCATTGTAAAAGAATGGAAACAATACAGACAAAGCTCAAGTCTTTTTTGTTCACTCATTCAATTCTTAGTCCCCTTCCTGGATAACAGCTATTTAGCAATAGGTGTGTATCCTTCTAGAACTTTCCAGATCTTTCTCCTTGCATTTTTGTTCATCTATATCTACCACAAAGATATTGTTTTGTTTTGTAAAATTGAAAAATATATCTATTGCTCTTAATCTTTTTTTTTTCCGTGTTATAGTGTCTTGGAGCATTTCCCACAGCAGCAAATATAGATCTATCTCATTTTAGTTGTTGCATATGAAAGTACTGTAACTCATTTAACTTTTTCCTGCTGAACGATTTGAAACTACTGACATTAAACTGTTTTTGTCCCATAAAATGGATCTTTCATGTGGTTCAACCTAACAGTTTGTCCATTTTTCTGCTTTTACAAGCATTAATGCCACAAGCATCTGGCAATTCTGTGCTCCTATGTGTTTCCCTGGAGCAGATTCTGAGATGTTGAAATGCTGGGCCACTGGGGATACGGTTAGAAAGGAGCCTTCGGTTAAACCACAGACATCAACCCTGACAACCTTCAGCAAAAAGGGGAGTTTATTGGCAGACGATGGGCAGCTCACAGAAGGGAGAGTAAGGCCTGCTAAGCAGGCTTGAAACTGGTCACTGGACCAGTGAGGTCCAAACAGCCTCCACAGTGGTGCACATTCTACAGCCTCTGAGGAAACCACCTGTGGATGAATGAAGCCCAAGCTTCTCTTCAGGCCTTGACTCACTCCGCACTAGTCCTGGGACCTCATGTCACAGGGAGCAGGAGGGCAGAGCAGGAGCCGCCTCCAGGGATCCCATCAGCTTCCGTAATGAGAGGACACAGCACCTTGAGTTTTTTTCAAGACTCCATGCAGTTGGAAAGTGGCAATTTTCCAAAAGAAAATTTAGTTGCTATTAGGAAGGAGATTAGCTCCCAGGAGGCCAGATTGAGAGAACTATTTCTTCATATTCTTACCAACATTCAATTTTATCAACCTTCTAAATTTTTACCAATCAGATGGCTAGAAAAAATTGGTGTCTAATTGTGGTTTCTTGGTGAGACTGAACAACTTTCTCATATTGATTGGTCACTTGGATTTCCTTCTCTAAGAGTTGCCTGTTCATATCCTTAGCAGATTTTAAATCAGTTTCTTTGACTTTTTAAAAATTACTGATTTGTATTTGTTTTTGGTTTTTTTTTCTTTTGGCCACGCCGCACAGCTTGTGGAATCTTAGTTCCCCGACCAGAGATCGAACCTGGGCCCACAGCAGTGAAAGTGCCAAGTCGTAAACACTGGACTGCTAGAGAAGTTCCCCAAAATTACTGATTTGTAAATCAACCATACTCCAATATAAATGCAAAAAAATAATGAAAAAAATAAAAATAAAAATTACTGATTTGTAAGGGTTTTTTATATGATCAGAATACAATTCTTTATCTGAGTTATTAATACAGTAAATATGACCTCTCCCTTAAGAGTTACCTTTTAACTTTGTTCATGGTGCCTTGGAAGCATTGTAAGGAGAGGAGGGATGTGGTCAATCTTGTGACTCAGGCAGTTTAGCTTAAAAGATGATCACTGGCTACAAGTCACTGTGGATACCAGCTCTAAGGTTCTGGGTGTGGTCAGAGCCAAGGAGGGTCACATTCACGGGAGGGAAAAGGGGAGAGTAAGTTTCGCTCATCACAGCAATAACCTGGAATACTTAGAAGCATAAAAAAGAGGCCAGTGATAACAGGCACCCACTGGATGAGCCCAAGAGGCCAGAGCAGCAGAACTTGCCAGAAGAGGAGAGGGTTCCTGGTGAAAGCCAGTTTACCCTGGGCATCTCAGCAAGGACCATTTGCACAATTATGGCCAGGAGGTTTTCAAAATAACATATTACTTTCTTAAAAAGCACTCATGTAAGCAAAATGCAGTTCCTTCAACCTGACTTCTACATTACACCTTGGGAACCCAATTATTAGTAAAGACAGAGACAGAAATGCAAGAGGAGCTGTATAATTTGCCCAGCTGTATTTGGGGTTTTCTCCCCACTCACTCTAAGGAAGATCATTATCTTTAGCTATATATAAGAACCAACATACCAAACTGACAAACAAAAACAGGGTCTTTTTGTATATTTTAGAGGGCAAGAAGTTATGGGTTCAGATTAAAATGGGTTTGAACACACAGCTCTGATCCTTATTAGCTGCTTTGAATACTCAGCTCTGATTCTTGCTAGCAATTAAAAAGAGGTAGATTTGTATTGCTGTATATATTACATATCATCTCTGTGCTTCGGTTTTCTTACTTGTTCTATCATTTAACAATGATGTGACCCTGGGCGAGTGATTTGACCTCCCTATGCCTCAGAAACTAACATTGGTACGTGTGTGTGTGTGTATAGTTCTATGTCATTTTAGCACATGTGTAGATTTGTGTAACTCATACCACAATCAAGACCATAACTATCCGTCACCACATCCCTCTTGTTACTGCTTTATAGACATAAGCAGCCCCTTCCCTCCACCATCACTAACCCTTGGCAAACGGTTATAATTACAGTTGTTCCAGAAAATAAACTCACTTTATAAATTTGACTATAACTTTGATTCCAAAACTAGAAAAGGAAAAAAAAAATAGTGTTCTAAAGATTAGAAAGAAAGAAATAAGAAGGTAGAACTATTAAGAAAGTTCAGCAAATTCTCCAGATACCAGAACAAATTACAAAAATCGATAGCATTTTTCCACACCAGCAACAATCAGTTGGAAAATATCATTGAAAATAAAACACTGAGGAAAATAGTCAACTCTACACTACCTAGGAATTGTTTATGTAATCTGTCTTAAGATTATCAAGGAAAAATATAAAGTTATAAATAAGGACACAAAAGAAGATTTTAGTAAATTGCATGACATCCAATGATAACTTGATACAACAATGATGTCAATTTCCCCCTTATAATCTATAAATTTGAAGCAATTTCAATCAGTATTCTAGTTGGATGTTTTGAGGAACTCAATAAACTTTTTCTGAGATTTTCTGCAATTTCTAAAAATTTTCTGAAATTTTCTGAATATGAATTTTCTGAAATTTTCTGGATACAAATTTTCTGAAATTTGTATGAATGATTAACAGTCCACAAATATTAACTGGCTCAACTTTGAAACGATGACTAAAGGCTGAATACTTAATATACCTCAAATCCGTAATAATAAAAACCATATGGTTCTGGTATTAGAATCAGACTGGCTTCGTAGGCATGTGACCTTTGCAGTCACACTGCGCCCCATACATAAAAGGACCCCATGCTTCCTTTAGCATGATTTGGTGTCACCATCTTGAAATGCTTAATTAATTTTTAAACAAGAGGCCCTTCATTTTCATTCTGTATTAGCCCTGCAAATTATGTAGTCAGTCTTGACTAGAACAAAGATTGTTCAAGACTAGAACAAAAATTACAGGCTCAAAAGAACAGATTTCTATCCAATAAGGAAACCATAGATAAAGAACTGACAGATAACTGACTGAGAGTAAGTATTTTCGATAACTCAGGTAGACTAGGACCAATATATAGAATAGTACGGAGCTCTTGCAAATCAAAAAAAGAAAATTCATTAAGAAATGGGCAAAGGATACAAACAGGTACTTTACAGAAGAGAAAATTTACATGGCTTAGCTATTTTAAACAAAAATATCCTGAATTATTTGTAATTTGATAGACAAAAATCCAAACAACTGGATATCATTTTATATCCATTAACCACCAAAGATGGGAAAGCTGGGCAACGCAAAGAAGAGATAGGAATCAACGTCCCTGGGGATGTAGATTGGGGCAGTCACTCTGGAACACAATCCGGTGGGATTTACACACAGTATTTGTATACCTTCTGATCCAGCAAGCCCACTCACAGGTGTGTATATCTGAGCTAAAGCCTCACGTAGGTTTATACAGGGACACGTGTGAGGAGTTTGTCCCTGTGTGTTTTTGTGTGTTGGAGGCCATCTACGTGTCCATCACCCGGGGAATAGCTAAGTCTAAGATGATGATGAGTTATTACACAGAAATCAGAAGCTCTGGACTAGGTGAGCACAGTAACACCATAGATAGTACAAATGTAGCTCTGAGTTACATATGTGGAAACAGGAGATCTGAAGCACAGGCCATTCATATAAATTACAAATACACTTACATAAAATAAAAACACCTACAAATGAGATGATATATATCAAACATGGGAGTGGAGGGAATTGGGGGAAAGGAAAGAGAAAGGGAGAGATGAAGAAAGAGGAAAGGAAATGAATTATTTAAAATGAAAGGGAAGAGGACATATACGAGCACAAACAAACCAAATAAGAGATTTCCAGGACCAGGGCTAGAGAGGCATTAACCGTGGAACTTGATTACTGCACGCTTTTACTCCCAAGATTAAAAAACAAACAAACAAACAATCAAAAACCTCTCTCCAAAATAAGGTCCTACAAAATTGGATAAAAAAATTTTAAGACAGGAGTATTTTCTCCTGGCTGTATGGAGGAGAAAGAAAAGCTACCGAATTTTAGTTACATCTTTTTTACTCCCACAAAGCATTTATTTTTTAAAACATTTCAAACTCTTCATCTTTTTCAGCAACAGGTCATGTGTGAGGACGTACGTCATGGTTCTCCTCAGTGAAGAGATGGGCTGTGGGTGCAGAATGCAGGCTCAAGAGTGCCATCTGAATACGTCTCTTCTTTTTTCGATCGTTTAAATTTTAGAGGTTTAGAAGGTGGAGCTGAATGCTGATAAATTCATTTGAAAGTGACACAAGGAAGCTAAATTTGCCCACTTCTTTTGCTTTGAAATTCAGTGTATGACTCTTTCGGGAAGCTGGGAAGCAATATATATTTTTTTAATTTTATTTATTCATTTATTTATTTATTTCTTGGCTGTGTTGGGTCTTCATTTCTGTGCGAGGGCTTCCTCTAGCAGCGGCAAGCGGGGACCCCTCCTCATCGCGGTGCGCGGGCCTCTCACCATCGTGGCCTCTCCTGTTGCGGAGCACAGGCTCCAGACGCGCAGTCTCAGTAGTTGTGGCGCACGGGCTTAGTTGCTCCGCGGCATGTGGGATCTTCCCAGACCAGGGCTCGAACCCATGTCCCCTGCATTGGCAGGCAGATTCTCAACCACTGCGCCACCAGGGAAGCCCATGGGAAGCAGTATTTTTAATGGAAATGTGGACAGGCTGGGATCTTCCAGTGAGTGTCTCTCCACCCACACTCCATCGGGGCGTTTCCAAGGGCAGTACTGCAAGCTTCACATCCTGCATGTGAGCGTGGGATCTACGCGCACACTCTTAAAAGACTGGTGAACATTGGACTCATGATATGAAACCTGATACAACTCCACTGGTTGCTTATCTTCATTGAAAAAAACCCAAACTATTAAGATGTTTTGCAAAAAGTTAAAATTAAATTTTAAACAGTCGGTGGAAACTTGCTTGCATGTCCTGAGTATGGGACATTATAGGAGGTAGTTGTCCACCAACCAAACAGGTCTTCAGATGTTCCTCCTACCACATTGCATGGGACAAGACCTCTGGATGACCTTTGTGGGGAATCCAAGGTCAAGTTCCAGCCAATATTCCTGAGCATTAACTCCTGACTCACCATCAGTGTTTGGAATACCAAAGGAAATGGACTTCCCATTACCCATAATCCTTTCCCAGAAACAGAGCTCTGAGACGTGAATCTGAGGTTATCCTAGCAGATGGGTTGGAACTTTTACAAATACATCACTAAATAGGTTGACTGAGGTCACAGGGCTGACTATCTTCAAAGCATGTTAATTCTTTTACTTCTGGGGGGGAAAAAGCTAGGAACAGCACAGCCTCCTATTAAATACAAAGATATACTTTATGCCTGGCACACAACGCTAAGAGAAAATACATTACTGGTTGGCTAATAACAGTTGTATAAAATAACGATAAGAAAACCAAGCTCTTTGATGTTAATGCTATAAAATGGTCTTACAATTGTTAACCAATGGAGATAGGGAGGTTATCACCCAGCTCCATTTGTCACGCTGAGAATTTGACAATGATTGCTTGAGGGTTCATATCCTATTTTCCAAGCAGACTAATGATTTTGATATCAGAGCAAAAGGTGAAACCTACACAATCATGTAAGTTATACGCTTAGAAGAAGCATCCCAGCAATTTTTATTTATAATTTGATCTTTGCTTTATTGGGACCGGCATTCTAATTATTGGCTTGATTTATTAATAAAATCTTTACTTGGTACATTGTGTCCTGCTACAAAGAAATGACAACTTGGCAAATTTGTTGAAAACTGTATGAGTTGTTAACTCTTAATGACCTGTAATATAGGAGAGAGATGCACTGGGGCAGACTACCCCACACTAGAGGCTGCTTTTTTTTTTTCTTTTAATTTAAAAAATTTTTTGGCCGCACCGTGGGGCATGAGAGATCTTAGATCCCCAACCAGGGATCGAACCCGTGCCCCCTGCTTTGGGAGCACAGAGTCTTGACCACTGGACCGCCAGGGAAGCCCCGAGGCTGCTTTCTAAATAAGCAGCTATGTTAACCCTTGGAGCATATTTTTATTTAAATATGGGTGCATCTGATGTTCTGTAAGTTGACTTGAAATACTCTGTAATGGAAAAGCCATCTCCAAAGAAGTCAGCAAACTTTTCTTCTTTCAATAACTTCTTTTTTCCTTCTCCCAGTCTGCTGGATTCATGGGTAGTACAGCAGCAGCCTTACTTAGGAACGATCGTGCGTATATTCTATGAATGCTGACATTAAAGGACATTGTGGCATTGTGTTCCCAGGATGGAGCTGACTACAGCGTGGGCGTGTGTGTCCCCAGTTCTTGTGCTGAAGAAGATGTGACTGAGATGTCTCGGCTGGGTAGGTCCAATAGAATACCCAGTGAACCTGTTGTCTCAGCATCAAGTTTGAAAAACCCCAGCCCCTTGGAGCCTCTTGGCCATTCTCCTGGGATTGAACCAAACTTTCATCCTGCTAAATCCAATAAACCGAGACTAATGGAGTTTGGGGGGTCTTGGTAGTGGAGGTGGAGGAGTAGGAAGGGAGTGGGTGGAAAGGAGGGGAAAGACATTGAAGAGAAGGTAGGAGCTGAATCTTTATGTAATAACATTTTTAACTTAATCTTCCCTCACTGCCTTAATCAGCCTCAGCTGGCTGGTTAGGTCTGAAGAAAGGAGCTGGATGGTATATGGTTTCCATATCGTGAGGGTTCTCTGCTGTGGCCCATGTGTGGAAATCAGTCAGATGCCAAATCCGGAAAGACGTTCTGAACTGGCATCGTGTGAAGCCCATGTGCTGTGATGGATTAATGCTAAGAGGCCAGCATTTGGTCCTGGTTTTCACCTCCCAGCTGTGTGATCCTGGGCAAATCACTTAATCTCTCCCTGCTCCAGACTCTTCCTCTGTACAAAGAGGGGTGGACCATGCTATTCAGTCTGGCCCTAACTCTCTGCAGGCTTACAATCCCCTTCTGACTTTAGCCAAGTGGAATGAAAACATTTTAGTCCACATGGAAACTGGGTAGATTTCCTCTAAGTCTTTCAAAATTTTCAAAGGAAGAGCTTTAAAGCCTAAAATTTTTACTGCGAGCGTCTTTTGTACTTATTCTTGTCATCCATCCAAATAAGAACTAACGTGACACATTAAAAGGAAAACATTGTTTCTCTACATACAGAAACTTCCCACACCAAATGTGTGGGTTTCCTCCTCACATTATGAAATTGTGACACTAAGTGTCTGGAGGTGGTGCTGACCCCACAAATTAAGGGCTCAGCTTCACATGACTGCTCCCCACTTCAGACACCAATTGTAAGTAGTGGGTCCTGAGGTTACCCACTACTTCTGTCCAACTTGGCTACAAATCAGGGATTCCCCTGACTCTGATTTGTTCCCAGGATCCTCTCCTCTGGTTTGATAATTTGCTGTAATGGCTCACAGAACTCAGGGAAACACATGACTTACTATTACTGGCTTATTATAACGAATAAAACTCAGGAATAGCCAAGTGGAAGAGATGCAGAGGGCAAGGTATGTGGAAAGGGGCACAGAGATTCCACGCCCTCTCAGGATGCACCACCCTCCCAGCACCCCAGTGTGTTCATCAGCCTGGAAGCTCTCTGAACCCCTTTGTTTAGGGTTTTTATGAAGGGTTCATTATGTAGGCATGATTGATTAAATCACCGCCCATTGGTGAGTAACTCAATCCCCAGCCCCTCTCTTCTCCCCGGAGGTTGGGGATGGGTCTGAAACTCCCAACCCTCTAATCACATGGTTGGTTCCTCTGACAACCAGCCCCTCTCCTCCAAGAGTCACCTTATTAGCTTAAACTCAAGTGTGGTTGAAAGGGGCTTATAATGAATAACAACAGGTGCTCCTCTCAGCCCATCACTTAGGAAATTCCAAGGCTTTAGGAGTTCTGTACCAGGAACTGGGAATGAAGACCAAATATATATTTCTTATTATATCACAATATCACACACGGTATTAAAAACCTCTTTTAAGTGTTGATATTGCAGTTAGTTTTCTTTTTTTTTTTAATAAATTTTTATTTATTTACTTTTGGCTGCGTTGGGTCTTCGTTGCTGCACACAAGCTTTCTCTAGTTGCGGTGAGCGGGGGCTACTCTTTGTTGCGGTGCGCGGGCTTCTCATTGCGGTGGCTTCTCTTGTTGCAGAGCACGGGCTCTAGGCGTGTGGGTTTCAGTAGTTGTGGCGTGTGGGCTCAGTAGTTGTGGCGCTCGGGCTTAGTTGCTCCACCACATGTGAGATCTTCCTGGCCCAGGGCTCGAACCCGTGTCCCCTGCATTGGCAGGTGGATTCTTAACCTCTGTGCCATCAGGGAAGCCTGCAGTTAGTTTTCAATAACCTTAAATTGTCCTCTGAATTTATGATTATCCCAACAGCTTCAACTTCAGGTACATTACCTCTCGATCTAAACCAAATATTTCAGGTGGTATTAAAAAGAAAACCAGTTGTTATATATCAAATTTAAATTTCAGTTCTTGTTGGATAAGCCATAAATATCCTAGAAACAAAGAAAAACTTGCAGAGTTGTTATTATATTAGCATAGCAAGTGAATAAATGACTCTCTAATGAGTTAATGGTCATTATTATTTAAGAGATTCATCTGTTAGTCTAGTTTTTCTGCCTAATGCTAAGCTTATTAGCTAGAGTTGATATTAGAATAAAATGGAAGGTTAGAAATTATTATCAATACAAAGATATTTTGATGATTCTCTTTGAGGAACTAGAAAAATAAAGGGCCCTGATTAAGGTGAGCAGAGTTAACTTAGGTGAATATATTAGTGGAATTTAGTCCTCACTGCCAAGGTGTTTATCCAGCTTCTGCACAGAGGCAGCAGATAGAAATGGGAGCAACTGTGCCCAGGGGAAAAGGTCTCCATCTGGAAAGGATTTGTCAGCTATTCCTTAAAGCTTTTTGATGGGTTGCCAATATTTCCATTACAGATGTGGAGGCAACCAGCTCAGCAGTAGCTGTTTGTGCGGATTTTTTTCATCTAGATCATGAGGGTAGGAGTCAACATGAGGAGAAGACCGTGGCAGAGAAGCCAAGAAGAAATGAGCCCAGTATAGCAGAGAGAAGGAATATTCTGGGCAGGTCAGAACATATTGCTTTTAGGCAAAAAACTGCATAGTGTGGCTGCCATAGGATGTTATAAAATTTCAACCAACAGACTTTGTGTGAGTTCCCGATAATGAAAATATGGAACACCAGAGGGTCTAGATAAAATTTGGGTGTGATGATCACAAACCTAGTTATAGGCTAGTTCCCTAACAATTCACGTCTGTGTATTTTAGCACCATTTACTGTGTTCTGTTTCCTAGGGTTCCTGTAACAAAGTACCACCAACTGGGTGGCTTACAATGCATCACTCCCATCTGTACCTCCATCATCAGGTAGTGTTCTTCCTTGTGTGTCTCTCTGTGTCCAAATTTCCCTCTTTGTGTAAAGACACTGGTCACACTGGATTTAGGACCTACCCTAACCTAGTATTCAAACCATGGACCTCAGATTGGGACTTGAATACAAGTGCCGGGACTCAAACCCGGCCAGAACCCAGATTGGGATTTGAACCCATGGTCTTTTAATTGAGATCACACACCTGATCTCAGGACTTAAAGAAGCTGAGGTTCTTGATGTCTCATCGCAGAAAGAATTCAGTGAGAGGCAAAGTGATAGGTAAGAAGTGGGTTTATTTAGAGAGAAGCACATTCCACAGACAGAGTGTGGGCCATCTCAGAGGATGAGAGGCCCTGAAATATGGGGTGGTTAATTTTTATGGGCTGGGTAATTTCATAGGCTTATGAGCGGGAAGATTATTCCAAGTATTTTGGGGAAGGGGTGGAGATTTCCAGGAATTGGGCCACTGCCCACTTTTTGATCTTTGATGGTCGGCTTTGGAACTGTCATGGCGCTGGTGGTGTGTCACTTAGATTATGCTAATGTATTACAATAGCGTGTAATGGGGCTCAAGGTCCACTGGAAGTCAAATCTTCTGCCACCTTGGACCTAGTTGGTTCTAACCAGTTTTTGTCATGTTCTATGGCTATGTCATTTTTTTAAAGGTTGCACCCTGCCCCCTTCCCTCCTGTTTCATTATGACCTCATCTTAAGTTGATTACCTCTGCAAAGACCCTATTTCCAAATAAGGTCACATTCGCAGTGTTACCAAACTCAGGAGTTCCCAGGGTGGGAGCGGGGGTGGAGGGGTGTTAGGGTTTGAAACTTTTTGGAGTGGACACAATTCAATCCAGAACACTACCTAATACCTACTTGCTCATTTGGCTAGGTTATCTGAGGTCCTTTAAACATGACAGGGGGTTGGGAAGGTGGTGACTTATAGACAGATTAACAGGAGAAAATCAAATTTGATTACGTACATTCCGGGGCTCCAGGAGACTATGGGACAAGTTAGGCAATTGAGGCTTATGTGCCCTCTGAGAGAAGAAGAATCGGGGAGGGGTTTGGGGCTTCAAAGGGAAGGAAGGCAATATACAGGAAGGTGAAAAAGAACAGGCGTTCAGTAAACAAATGCTTGCTAGGCCATGCAGAGACAACGGACACAGAGAGGAATTTTTTTTTTTTTTAATTGTACTCTTTTTTTTTAACAAATGTTGATTTTTAAAAAAAAATTATTTGCTTTATTTTTTTTTAAATTTTATTTATTTATGGCTGTGTTGGGTCTTCGTTTCTGTGCGAGGGCTTTCTCCAGTGGTGGCAAGCGGGGGCCACTCTTCATCGAGGTGCGCGGGCCTCTCACTATCGCGGCCTCTCTTGTTGCGGGGCACAGGCTCCAGACGCGCAGGCTCAGCAGTTGTGGCTCACGGGCCTAGTTGCTCCGCGGCATGTGGGATCTTCCCAGACCAGGGCTCGAACCCGTGTCCCCTGCATTGGCAGGCAGATTCTCAACCACTGCGCCACCAGGGAAGCCCTCAGAGAGGAATTTTAACAAACAGACTTTGCCGGGTTCCTTCCTGCCACACCCCTAGTTCCTATTATACTGTAGTTATCGATGGTGATGACTCCGTCTCTGGAACATGTCCGCTATCTACATTCTTTCTGGCAGTTAGGACGAAGGTCCAAGGTTCTTCCTGAGACTTTTGGGCCTTGATTGTCTTTAGCTTGAAATAATCTGCGTGCCAAAGAGACACATTTTGGGGTGGCATGTTTTGCTCCTCTGCGCTGTTCTCTTTCCTATGCTCTGTGAGGCCGATTTCATCTCACTTTGCCTACTATAGTTAGAATAATGAGGCCTAGATAGTGGAACAATGGTGTTAGCACTGCGAGGGCTGACTTCTTCCCCCACTGCTGTCTCTCATGGATTTCCCTGAGCACTGACTGAGAAAATGGACCTATTTTAATAATAATAACTTGAATTACCCCCAGAAATGCCTTTCCAACTAAGGACTCAAAAGGAACCCAAAACATTTCACAGAATACCATTTTCTGTTCTCAGCTTAATTCAGAAAGTATTTATTGAGCACTTTAGTATCTGGCCTTTGTGTGAGACATCACATGTGTGTGCTGGGGGAGAATCAAAAGGATGGGGAGTTACTCGTTTTGGGAAACCTACAATTTAGTTGGGAAGAAGTGTCTGTGTGCCTGAGCTGCTGGGAAACACTGTCGGGAGAGAGATGCTCAGCCCCACGGTGAGCGCTGGGGACAGGCCCACTTGCAGAGGAGCGTTGGGGTGAGGGGCAGCGGGGGCAGGGAGAACCAGGCTGGGTAAACAGGAAACATTTATAAGGAGGGCTTGAGCTGGCCTGTGTTAGTGCAGAGGTTGGGGGGTGGGCTGTGCTGAAATCTTGGAAACAGATCATTTATTTGGTTTCAAGCAAAGGTGTCATGTTCCCCTGTGTAGACCTGGAATCTGGCGCACTTCAGGTTGATTGAATGTGCAGGGGCCGCCAGTTGGTTTTATTTACTCTGGCAGGACGGAGAGTCAGGTATGGGTGCTTCCTCTCAGTGCTCCTGGGACCTGAGGACACTGGCTTGGGTCACTTGGTGACATTGGACAAGCCCAGGAAGCCCAACCGTCCATGTGCAGTCCAATTCTGAGAGTCTTGGCCCGGTTCCCAGCCCAAGCGCTGCCCCCCTGAGCGTAGCGTTTGGTGAGTCTCTGTGTTAGTTTGCTGGGGCTGCTTTAACAGAGTACCACAGGGTGGGTGGCTTAAACAACAGAAATGTCTTTCTCACATTTTTTGGCAGCCGGAAGTCCTAGATCGAGGTGTCACAGGGCTGGTGTCTCCCGAGGCCTCACTCCTTGGTGTGCGGACAGCCACCTTCTCGCTGTTTCCTCACGTGGTCTTTCCTCTGCGTGCTCACGTGGGTGCGTCCAAATTTCCTCTTCATATAAGGACACCAGTCAGATTGGATTAGGGCCCACGTCAATGGAATATTTAACTTAATCACCCCTCTAAAAGAGTCACATTCGGAGGTACTAGGGGGGTAGGGTTCCAACATATGAATTTGGGGTGGGCGATTCAATTCAGTCCATAACAGTTTCTTCTCAAGGTCCCTTTGAACTTGAGTTTGGACCTCTAGGGTTCAATTACGTTCTATTCATTGTCCTTCTCGTCTGACCCTTAGGCTCCCTGGAGCCTTGTAATCGACACGAGAGGCGCTTTGCAGGAAGGGGGAGTGATGTCTGCAAGGCAGCCCTCAGACCTAGCCAAGAGGGGTCCTATCCTGGACCCCATATTTAAGGGACGCCACACTTCTCTGGCCTTCCTCTGGCGGTGTCCCCCGCATGGGATGAGATGCTGCAGGGCCAATGGGACGTACCCCGCCCCTGGAGCCTGCCCCTTGTCTTCCAGGCCACACTCTGAGTGTCTAGGACCTGGGAATTGCAGCGGGGGTGGGCCTAGGGGGTGGAGCTTAGGTGGTCCATACTCCTGCCCATAAGGCAGTTGGTGGTATAGGAACAGAGCATCTGAGGGGAAAAGGGGTGGGACTGAAGCTTGGGGGGAGGGGGTGGGATCCTGCAGAAGCCCCCATGTACTCCTGACCTAGGACCGAGGTAGAAGGGATGGGCCTGAGTGTCTGGGAGACCTAAGCTGATGATGTCTTCAGTGTAACCACACTTAACCCTTTCTGTGATCTCCCCCAACACACACACACACACACACACACACACACACACACACACACTTCCAGCACTATTCTGGCTTTTTGGTTGGGCCAGAGCTATTTAGAGGTTTAAAAGTCACTGCCAAACTACAGGGTGGTATGGTGATGGAGTGGGGCAGAGCCAGGAATGTCATTTAGTTAGTACACTGCCTGGAATATCTTTGGGGTTAGGGGGGCAGTGGTCACCCCATGGATGAAGAAGTTATCACCTTCCGGGTTTGCCCGCTTAGCAGTGAGGACCTGGGTCTCCCGTGTCCTTCAGAGTCTGGACACTGTTGCCCAACGCTTCAGATTTCATCCGCAGACAAACTGCTGACTGTGCGGACAGGGATTCCCCCGGGGCAGCTGAGGTGATGTCTATTCTAACTTGCTTTAATCGGCTTCGGGGCCAGTGAGGCAGTTCCTCTATGATTTAGACGCGGAAAGATTATCATTTGGGACAACTGGGGTACATTTTCCAGCTGCTGCTAAACCTGTGCTTCTTGAAAAGGGAGGCTTCAGATCTAACAAAAAACACACTTTTAAAAACAACGGAAGGTGAAGAAAATGTAATCTCGAAGCCCAGAAGTACAGTTTATCGTTTTATTCCTAATTCTGTTGTCTTGGACTCTTTGTTGCATGGAGGGCCCTTAATTAAAGTAAAAAAAAAAAAAGTTTTTTTCAATAGTGTAGAGAAACTACAAAGCTTTTACATCTTGATTTGGGATCTTCCCGTGACCTCCAATATGTGCTGTGTAGTTAAAGGGGACAAGGAAGGTTATGGTGGCTGTGGCTTTGCAGGATGTCCACAGAAGGTCGCCACAGGGAGGAGCTGGGCTTTGCTTTGCAGGCCAAAGAAGCTGGTTTTCTCAGTTCATCCAGGGTCCGCAGGCTGGGGTCCTGATCAGCCGGCCAGAGGCTCTTGAGTGGTTCACTGAAAAAACAAAACTCCAGTTGATTCTTTTAAAATTAGAATAGAACTTCAAAGGGGAGCAGACTTGTCAGCTTGTCAGTTTTCAGGATGAGAGTTTATTGGGGAAATTAAAATATTGAATACTACCAGGAAGTAGCTCGGGGAGCATCAATTCAAAGCGGTTGGAATTGGGTAAAGGAATTCTGCTGCTGTGTCCCCCCAGGGGTCCCCTGGTGGAGCCCCCTCACTCTTGGCCAGCGCTGAGGACCCACCAACAACTCCTGCTTCTTGTCTCCACCCTTAACAGGTCACAATAAGACTCACAGGAATCACACATTTTTAACCTTTTAGTGGCCTATTTGGACATTTCAGAAACCCTCTGGTCACACTCACGGGAACAGTGGGTGCTGGAGGTGGAAGGGACATGAGAATATATTGTGTCCAACCCACCCTTCCTCATTACATACATGAGAAAATGAGACCCAGAGGGCTGAAGTGACTTGCCCAGAGTCACACAGCAAGGTGGCTTGAACCCAAAACTCCTGAATGCGAGTCTAGTAGTGTGGTGAGATGAGGTAGCTTGAGGGGATAAAAAGACCACATCCTTCAAGTTCGTACAGACCTGGGGCGAGTTCTGGCCCTGCTACTCAGCAGCAATCACAAAAAAGACAACCAACATTTACTGAGCTCTTACTCAAGGCCAGGTACTTTCTAAGTGCTTTAGAGTTCTCGCTACGTTTCATTCTCATAACAACCCTGTGAAGTAGGTATCTCCATTTTACCAAGGGGGAAACTGAGGCACAGGGCAATTAAACTAACTCACCCATGGTCAGATTGTCAGGGGTGGATGCAGGCTCTCAAACTGCAGATCCTGTATTCTTAACCACTATGCTCAAATTCATAAACTTACCTGAGGAGAATTTTCCTTGTCTGTAAAATAAGGTAAATAACAGCTCCTTATAGGGATGTTGACAAAGTAGAAATAATGAGCAAGACCTGCCTCATAGCAAGTGGGCATTTAATAAACAGCAGTGTTTTTTGTTATTTATAACCAGTGTTGCTATTTTATTAGACCACGCTGTGCCCCCCATCCTTTGCTGAGATTTTGGAAGTCCCCTGGTCTGGTAAAGTGTGCACCCCAATTAGCAGCAGGAACACCTGGAAACTTGTTAGAAATGCGAATTCTCAGGCCCCACCCCAGACCTACTGGATCAGAGCTTGCAGGGAAGGGAGGCAGGAAGTGGTCTATTTACCAGGCCCTTCAGGTAATTCTGAGGCACGCTAAAGCTTGAGACCTCTGCTCCCTAGTCTTATCACTTATATCTTCACAAACTATTTCTCGTGGTGACTAATTAACTGTGTCCTAAGTTGGTGCATCTTAACTTCAATATCAGGCAGCACCTTTCCCCAGATTGTGGCTTCCATCCTATTTTTCCATCTCATGTCGCATATATCTCTCTTGTGGAGACCTGCTCACAGAAAGATTTGAGCCAGCAATGAGGCCTTTGTGGATTGCCATTCCCAGTTCTGAGTGCTGGGAAAAGATGCAGAGCCTGGGCAGGCTGAGGGTTCAGGAGACCCGTGGTCCACCTCCAGCTGGGCTAAGAGTTCCTAGTTCTGTGAGTTTCCGCACCTTTGAGCTCTAATTTTCCCATGTGTAAATCAGATATATTAAAAGCCAGCTGCCCAAGCTGTCAAAGTTTGATTTTGAAATAATAAATATGAAAGCTCTTGGAAAAGCATCAAGTATTTATTGCAAAGTAAAGTGTTACTAATGCAATCTTTTTTTTTCTTCTTGGTAGATATTTTAAGATTCAGAAATGCTTCATTTTTGGCTCCTTCTCTCCCTCTCTTTACAATAAATTCCTTCTCCTCATCTGGTGGGGGTGTGGCCAGATGTGCTACTGGATTATTCCCCCTGGACATGTCTGTTGCCATGTGTCTGTGAGTATAGGCATCTCAGGTACCAGGTTGGGATGTGCACGTTGGACTGTTTTATCAACTTTTGCTCACTAGCTATACTTGGCCATTTCATTTTCATTCATTGAATGATGTCTGATCACCATTTACTTTATTTATTTTAAAGGTGAATTTTAATTTAATTAATTAATTTATTTATTTTGGCTAGGTTGGGTCTTTGTTGCTGCGCACGGGCTTTCTCTAGTTGCGGTGAGCCGGGGCTACTCTTCGTTGCGGTGCGCGGACTTCAGTAGTTGTGGCTCGTGGGCTCTAGAGCGCAGGCTCAGTAGTTGTGGCGCACGGGCTTAGTTGCTCTGCGGCATGTGGGATCTTCCCGGAGCAGGGCTTGAACCCGTGTCCCCTGCATTGGCAGGCAGATTCTTAACGACTGCGCCACCAGGAAAGTCCACCATTTACTTTATTTATTTATTTTTATTTTTTTATTTTATTTTTTTTTTAAAGATGAGTGTGTCCTTTTTAAAATTTATTTATGTATTTATTTATATTTTTGGCTGTGTTGGGTCTTTGTTTCTGTGCGAGGGTTTTCTCTAGTTGCGGCAAGCGGGGGCCACTCTTCATCGCGGTGCGAAGGCCTCTCATTATCGCAGCCTCTCTTGTTGCGGAGCACAGGCTCCAGACGCGCAGGCTCAGTAATTGTGGCTCACGGGCCTAGTTGCTCCGCGGCATGTGGGATCTTCCCAGACCAGGGCTCGAACCCGTGTCCCCTGCATTGGCAGGCAGATTCTCAACCACTGCGCCACCAGGGAAGCCCCACCATTTACTTTAAACAAGAAAATTCAAACGTGTTCCAGAGGGAGCCGGCCACACCCAAATGTGATGGGCTTTTGGGATCACTGAGAAATGTATTCCACCCCCAAATATTCCTGTTCCTATCATGTGACCACTGAAGATGAATTTCTTTTATTTGAGGCATTGCTTCTCCCCCAAACACCTCAGCAAACTTGCCTGTTAAGTCTTAGACATTGTTTCTTAGGACAAACTAATGGCAGTAGGCTTGCTGGCCCAGAGGTCGGATCTTTTATAAGGTGCTTTCCTGAAAACCTCGTTATTCTGCCCCCAGTAGGAGATGCCCATGTCTGTTTCATCACCCTGCCACCAGCATCAAAAGCTCCCTTTATGAAAACTAGTGCCAATTTGATAGATTCATAAATTGGTTTAATTTACATTTTAAAAAAATTGGTGATAAGGGTTTTTCTTTCTAAGTTTACCTGCTATTCATACTCTTCACTCCCTTTTCTATGTCTGTGTTAGTTGGGTTCTTACTGATTTTTTAAGGTTCATTCTACAGATGAAGGATATGACTCCTTAGTCATATCAGCTGCAAATCTCTTCCTCAATGTGTTGGTTGCTTTTTGTTTGTTATGATTTTTTTTTTTTTTACAATTATAATAAAGACTTTAGTGGAATCCATTCATCTTTGACTTTGTAATTTCTTTCATTATTTCTTCTTAGAAAGCCACTCCTAACCCTTAAACCTGTTAATGTTTGCCTACATTTCAGTAGGGGGCTGGAGAGGGTTTTTTTCCCCCTGGGCTGTTTTCTCTGCATCTTACGGTGGTGCTGGGGTGAGGTCAGGCTTGGTCACATGCGTGTCATCTCCCTGCAGGTTCCTCACCTTGCTGGGCCTCACCCTTCCTCTGGCTGGAACTGTCTACGTGGCAGCCACTGGGTGGAGGTCAGACCGCAAGGCATCGCCCACACACGGAGCGCATCCGGCCACTTACGGGAGTCTGCCTTTGAGAGAGCGGGTGAGGAGTGAGCGAAGAAATAGAATCCAACGGACTGATTGCCTTGCCCATCCCTCACTGTCAGGAACCCCGAGCAGAGGGAAAAGTAGGTATGCTAACAAACCAAGACTGCTCATGAGAGGTGACTTAGATGACGACGCTATTAGAAAATAACCCCTGCAGAGCTGGGGTCTAGTGATGCCCGAGAGCTTCTAAAAGCTGGAGTGAAGGTTGGGTCTCTGCTCTTCACAGTTCAGTCTTTGTTTACCATCAGTGTGTTCAGGCGAGGTCGCTGAAAATGCTGCTTTCTTTCTTAGGTACAATTATCCAGTGTGTTTTTGTGCAACTCAGAGTCTAGGTCAGAACAGAGATTGGGTTGCACTACGGTAATCCTCTAAGGGACCATCCCATGAGCACGATGTCTATTTTCAGTGTCACAGCTACACAGATGACTCACAGAACCTTCCTGGGGTTCCTGAGGTAAATGATTTACATATAAGCTGAAGCCAGGGGAGTGAGTGTGCAAAAAACATGAGGGGATTACAATGGAAATAGACAACCTGGCACAGCGTCGTGACAGGCTGGGTAGGGATAAGTCATAGTGGGTTGTGTTTTAGTTAAAAATCAAGAGCGTTACCTTTATTTCCACCTGCCCATATGGCAAGGCAAATACACACACACACACACATTCTGAAACAAGAATAGCCTCACATGCAAGTATTTTTAGAAGATGTGGAATAATTTCTGGCAGAGCCTCTGAGGTCCACGCGATTGTCCTTCTTTTACTCCAACGAGAGGGAAAAAAACAAAACAAAATTTCAATGACTGGACCAGAAGAATATGAATATGTGCTCAAGTAGCTGCAGGGAATGCATCCAGTGTGGAAGGCACAGTGATGACTTTATCAGATCCTATTTGGATCTTCAGGCAAAAACAAAAATAGCAGCAACATCGACAAAAAACCCCAACAATGAGAAAAACAGCAAAAGCATGTTTGTATAAAGATGATAAAATATAAGCGCTGAGAAGGCTTAGAGGTCCCTGTGCAACCTCCTTCCCAAATCGGAAGCCCTCGGAACCCATCGTGACGGGAAGTTTCATTGTCAGGCTTCTGCACGGCGGCAATCCCTGCTGCCCTATAATTTCTACTCTTGGTTCCTGGTTTTTGCCCTCTGGGGTCTCAGAAAATAAATCTGCTTACTCTCTTGTTTCTATTACGGCCCTGTCAGATGTTGAGGACAGTTTTGATGGCCTCCCCCAAGCCTCAGACCTCTCCATTATTTCTCACCTCACGTGGTTCAAGAACTCTCTCAGCTCCCTGGCTGCCATCTGGAAGTTTCCAGGGTGGGCTTGGCAGAAAGAGCATATGCTTAGCAAACCCCAGGCAAACCTGCCTTGGTTTCTAACTCTGCCCTTGGTCAGGTTGTTTGACCTCTAGGAACCTCAGTTTCCACATGTGTAAAATGGGGACATTTAATGGGATTTGTTGAAGGAATTCAATGAGATAATGTGTCCTCACCTCCTCCTAATTCGTTCCTCTTTTCCTTGTTCTCCCAGTTAAACCAGGAGAGGGAGGAATGGGTAGGGGCTTTAACTGGTCAAGACCTCTTGCTAGACTGACCTTGCTGAGGTCAACTGGGTTCCAGGGACCTGTCACATGCTTCTAATTGTCAGCTTGAGGGTGAGCCTACAGTCACCAAAATTCACCATTGCTTATCATCGGGTGAAAGGCTAACCCACAGAGCCTGCATTTTAAAACCAGATCACAGGCAGACACACCTGGTATGGTTCTAGGAATCAGCCCCTGAAACTTTAGGTTCTTCACCCAAAATAAGGCTCTCCCTGATCGGGACACTAAGGTTGTGTTAACTTTTTTCAGCAGCTACATTTAACTGTGGTCTCAAAATGGGGGGTTTCTGTGTTCCATTGCTCTAGCAATTTTTTTTTTTTTGTATTTAATACCATCAGAGTAAAATATCACATTCCTGAATGTTTGGAAATAATCAAGATGGAGAGACCCTTAGGTTCAGCATTTTTTTCTCTCCACTTTTATACTCACCAGGAAGTCAAATCAACATAAGACCACTGTGTCTTCTAGATGTTTAGAGCCAAATAGGGTATTTCGGATTCCTAGTTCTTTATACTCCAAATAATCATTGCATTTGCTTAGCATGGTTTCCTGTTACGTGAGCCTGTTGTTTACTATTTAGATGAGAAAAATACCAGCGAACATTTGAGGACGTCTTCATGAAGTAAATAGCTATGGATTTCGGCCCCAGGGCTCTTACTCTGTGGTCTGTTACTTAAACTGGGCTCACAGTAATAATCACTGAGAAAATCCAGAAATTCGAAGCACTGTCACACCCATGTTTCTCAAACTTGGGTGAGCACCTGAATCGCCTGGAGGGCTTGTCACCACACAGATTCCCAGGCCCTGTCCCCTCAGATTCTGAGTCAGTAGGTCTGGGGTGGAGCCTGGGACTGTGCACTTCTAACAAGTTCCCAGGGGGTGCTGAAGCTTCTGGTCTAGGGACCCGCACTTAGGGAACCACATGCATTGTTCCACCTGACGCTCCCTGTGCTCCTGTGGTTTACGATACTTTCCATTTACAAATGAGCGAAATGGGACTCAGAGAGGCTGTCTTCTCTAAAGGCCAGTTATTTTCGGACGATCTGATAGCTACTCTTAGTTAAGTTCACCCGCAAGTAGAATTTAGATGAAAAACAATAATAATGATAGCAAAATGTATTCAGTTCTTGCTTGCCAAGTTAGGCATTGGGCCAGATATTTGACAAATATTGTTCTTGAATCCTCACAACAGCCCTGCCAAAAATGTGCTCGGTTTAAAAGTGAGGAGAGAGGTAAAGGAATTGGCAGAACTGGGCGAAGCCAAGTCCCGTGACTCTGCTTTGCAGTTTGTGGCTTCTCGGGGAACCGAGGGGAGCCAGGATACGAGGTGTAGGACACTGCTGGTTGTGCTGTGACAATGCCAATTCTTGGGGAGAGAAAATTCTTTTAAATGGAAGGGTGCGCTTCGTGCCTTCAGGCAGGCACATTTGAGAGCGACGCCCATGGAAAAACTCATCTTTACAGCTGGAACCTCAAAATGCTAGTTAATTATGCCCTTCCATTTAAGAAATGGATTTAGATTTCCAGAGCTTAGTTATAAGCCAGATCTCGATTGTGAATAAGTTTCAATTCTGCAAGGACTTCTTCTGTCCACAATGTTTAAGGCACCCGGCTACGTCCTGGAGAAGAAATGAGTCTCTTGGAGCCGGCTTGAGTTTTGGAGGCTCCTGTTTCACAATTCCAGACACTTAATCGGCTCTCAGGATGAGCCAGATCAAATTTGTTTTAAATTAAAGGGCATAAATTAAGTAGAAGGGAGTTACCATTCTTAAAGCAATAGGGCTTAAAAGAGTGAGTGGTAGTAGCTGTGACACTATCTCATTTGTTCTTCACAATAATCCCATGATTATAAGATCTACTTTGATTCCCATTTTGCAGATGTGGAAATTTAGGCCAGAGAGGTTAATTCACTTGCCAGAGGTCACACAGCTAATACGTGACAGCTAGATTCAGAGCCAGGAGTGTCCAACTAACTGTAAGGTCTGCACCCTTAGCTGCTTCTCCACTGACCGCTCTGTTTTCATACCGTGACAGGCAGGGATGTTGCTGGCAAGTGATTCATTCTTGGGAAAGCACTAAGGATGCCATTTCAAGTGACATGCTGGCCTTATGGAGCATGTGATTTCTTAATGATGTCTAAATCTCCCTTGCCCCAACCCTTTGTAAAACAGGACCGGGTCGGGGGGTGGCAGGCGTTGGCATTCTTGGGGACTGAGCTTGGGGAGCGTATTCTGTATGGGACAGTGGGGTCACCAACCTCAGGTCAAGACTGTTAGGGAAAGTCAAGGTTCATAGGGGAGGGAGACCAAGTCCAAAGGTCCACAGATAGATCAAGAGGGGACCACGGAGAACCGAGTTGAGCTTTCCAGGGTCGCAGGGAGGGAGCGTCCGTGTGGCGGCCAGGATCACTGGTTTGTGTCTTTTGCCTCTTGCCTGCGGGGTGGGCCTGTGGACTGGTCTGGCTTTCAGTGTGGACAGTAACACCTTTGCTCCCGCCCAGGATTTCTAGGAGCCATGGGCCGTGCTCTGAAATGCTTTTCTTGGCAGAAGAACGTGCTGGCCCTCTGGACCACAAAGATGCCGGGAAGCACGTGCTCTGCCCTGAACGGCCTCTGAGTATTGAGCCTTCTCTGGATCACGTCTGGGCGCACCGGTCAGATGACCGCATGGCTGTCTTTGGGTGTGGAAAACTGAGGAATCTTTATGAGCCGTTGAGGAAGAGAGGAGCTTTTGTGTAGGGGGATCACGTTGGGCCCTAGGACGGGAGGCTGCAGCCTTCCACTCGAGCAGCCTTCCTTCTGTTTTAGAGACAGAGCCATGACTTCCCATAAATGAGTTTTCCAGACCAGTGTCCAGTGGTTGTTATACCTCCTCTTGGGTGTAAATCAGGCACCTGATTACCAGGTGAATAGTGATAGCTGAGTATTGTATTTTCATCGTCCAAAGAGCCGGGTTCCCTCTCATCATGATTAATGAATCCAGAAACTTTTTTCTTCTCTCCTGGAAAAATTGGCAAATATAAATAAATATTGTGCACTAGTATGAAATCAGTGTTTCTCGACCTTCTTTCTGTTGCTATACTCTTGACGCACTCCCATCAACAGAGTGGAACTCTCTAAGTGGGGACCAAACACACATATCAGAATTGAGGGGAGGGGCCAACCCCGGGGTAGTTTGAAGATCCTCCCAGGAGATCTGAACCATGAGGGACAGGTGATGCTGCTATAGCCCCAAGGGCGCTGCTGGCCCTGTAGAGGCACAAAGGAGCGCTAAGCCCTGGTTACGATTAGCTACCTCAGCCCCCATCTCTCTCTCTTTTTTTTTTAACTTTTTATTTTATATTGGAGTATAGTTGATTGAAGTATTTGTTGTTGTTGTTTGTTTGTTTGTTTTTCACCATCTCTTATTCCCAATCCAAGTTCTCCTCTTAAGTGAATTACGGGGATGCATAAAACCCTCTCAATACAACTGGAAGCTAAAGGTGTTCATCTTGCTTTTTCTGAAAAGATAAATCACATGATTTTCTTCTGTTAGATAAAAAGATATTGCTTTTTATGTCTGTGACAGATAATGTGCTTGAATGGAAAGACAGAGTGCTTAAAAATCCATTGTACCTTTATTCTCGGAGTGGCCCATTCTATCTTGGCGTTGACACATTTTTTCCTGATCAGGTGATATGGTGTTTTCTCTGCTGTTGTGCTTGTGGCTGCTTGTTCGGGGATGTGTGGATGCGGATGTGTGGCTCTTCTCACTTTAGTGAGAAAAATCGAATGGCTCACGTTGACTCACCTTGGCCTTCGCTTCTGTGCGTCTCTGGACAGTACTGTTCTCACCGGTTCCTCTCTTTCATATCTTCAGTTTATTAAACGATTTAGGATGGCTGTCTAAAATGGGCCTTATACAAAAGGTGATTTTATTTATCAAAACTGTTTATTTCAGTGGTTCTCAAATTCTGGCTCATGGTATGATGCAAATTCATGATCAAGTTGTCAGTTTTCACTACAGTGAAATGTAAAGAAATAAGAAAATGATGTGATATTACATAAAGCTATATTTATTTAAATTAACTACTAAGAGGTAGATTTTATTCAATGTTTGATAAATATAAGGCACTGTGTTAAGTCCTTTGCAGCATTACCTCATTCAATCCTCAGAATGTTCCTATACAGTATGGACAACTGTTATAATAAAATCCCTTTTTTTTCGTTCTTTTTTGGTTGAAGTGAAATTCACATCACATAAAATTAACCACTTAAAGTGAATGATTCAGTGGCATTTAGTACGTTTACAATGTTGTACAACCACCACTTCTATCTATTTTCATCATCCCCAAAGGAAACCTCATACCCATTAAGCAGTTTCTCCCCAGTGCCCCCTACCTCCAGTTTTTAGAAATCTGCTGTCTGTGTCTGAGGATTTACCTGTTCTAGGTATTTCATATAAATGGATCACACGATATATAGCCTTTTGTGCCTGGCTTCTTTCACTTAGCATGATGTTTTTGAAGTTCACCTATGTTGTAGCACAAGTGTAGTACTTCACTCCTTTTTAATGGGTGAGTAATATTCCTTATATGGCTAGACCACAAAACCTCCATTTTAAAGATAAGAAGATAGAGACTGAAGAGGATAGTCCTGGTGGACCCGTCCTCTAAACCCAGGCAATCTGACTCCAGAGTCTGTGTTCTAGCCACTGTGCTGGCCTGCCTCTACCTCTTTTGGGTTAAATATCCCTTCCTTCGTAGGGAGATGGTGCTGGTAGGCGGCAGCTATTTTTATTAAATGCTAAGCATTCATCCATCCAACCATGCTCTATTGAATGCCTATTTGCCAGGCATCGTTCTAGGTCCTGAGGATACATCAATGGGTAAAACAAACAAGGGCTTCTCATGGGGCCTCCATTTATGTCTCTGTGTGTGTGTGTGTGTGTGTGTGTGTGTGTGTGTGCATGATTGGCAATAAACAAATAAATAAACAAGAAACAACCTGATAGTAATAAACATCAGGAAAGAAATAGAACAGGGGGTTGTAGCTGTTTAGACTAGGTCAGAGAAGACTTGTCTGATGAGAGGCTATTTGATCTGAGACCCAAATGGCAAGAAGGAGCCGGCCATGGGAAAATCAGGATGAGACAGTTTCAGGCAGAGGGAGCAACTAGTACCAAAGTCTAAGGCAAGAGAGGGAGAGCCTTGTTAAAGGACCAGAAGGAAGGCTGAAGCATGGTGAAGGTGGAGGAGATGAAGACAGGAGAGACAGGCAGGGCTGGACTGTGTAGGACCTTGCAGCAACACTAAGGAGCTTGGACATGGGTCCTGGCGGACTGGGGAGTTGCTGGATTGCTTTAATCTGGAAAGTGATATGATCTGACATTTTAAGAACAATCCCTCTGGCTCCTGTGTTAATAATAGACCTAAGAAGGTCAAGAACAGAAGCAGGGAGGTCGATCAGGTGACTTTTGCCATATTTCAGATGAAAAATGATAAGGCTTGGACTGCAGTGGTGGTGGTTAGAATAGAGAGACAAGGTCATGTTCAAGATATGTCTTAGAGGCAGAAATGTTAGGACCTGTTGATGGATTGGATGTGAAGTGTGAGAAAAAGAGAAGCATTGAGGACGATTTCTGCTTTTTGCTTTGGTAACTGAGTAGGTGATGATGGTATTCACTGAGACAGAGAACACTGGAGAAGCAGGGTTTGGAGGGGAAAATCAAGCTTTCTCTTTTGGACAAGCTAAGATAAAGGGACCTTTTAGACATCCATGTAGAGAAGGTAAGTGAGCAGTTCGCTGTGTAAGTCTGGAGATCAGTGGAAATGTCAAGGTTGGAGATGGAAATCTTGGAGTCCTTGGGATCCACGCAGCATTTAAAGCCTTGGCACTGAATCCTAGGACCTCTGGTGTCCCAATCTGTAGAAGCGGGGAAAAAGGGGAGGAGCCCCAGAGGAGTCTGAGAATGAGGGACCTGTGAAATGGGAGGACAAGTAAGACACCTCAGGGACCAGGAAACCAAGAGAAGACAGCAGTTCAAGAAGGAAGGGTGTGGTCTACGGGGCTCACACTGGGGGAGTTGAATATACCAAGAAGTGATCTTTGCCTTTGGCAACATGAAGGTCTCCTGGTGACCTTGTCCACAGTGCCTCCGGGGAACGATGGAAAAGGAAGCCTGGCTGGATCGGGGCGAGGATGGAAGGATGTGGAGTCGCTGACTGGGGAGTGGAGCAAGATGGTTAGTGGGGATCAGAGGGGTCATTAAAGAGAGGCGATTCAAGGACATGTCTATGTAGGATGCTGGGAATGGCCGAAAAGGAAGACACATACTGATGGGTGCTGGAGAGCTTGGTGTTGGCCAAACAACAGAGCCATCTTCTGATCGTGCCTCATTAAAAAAAATTTTTTACAAGTTCATGACATTAAAAAGTGTATGAGCCACTGGATTAGGTGAGAACTAGCTCCCAAACAGGGATTACAAATAACCATCAGTTTTCTGCAGCACTTACTTTTCTGCTATCCTGATGGCTTGCTCCCTCTCCTCCTCATGTTTTTACTCAGATGTCACCTTCACAGCAGGCCTTCCTTGTCCTCTTTATTTATTTTATTTTATATATATTTTTAATTTTTAAAAATGTTTATACAATTTTTAAAATAAATTTATTTCTTTATTTAATTTATTTTTGGCTGCGTTGGGTCTTCGTTGCTGCACGGGCTTTCTCTAGTTGCGGCGAGCGGGGGCTGCTCTTCGTTGCTGTGCGCGGGCTTCTCATTGCGGTGGCTTCTCTTGTTGCAGAGCACGGGCTCTAGATGCACGGGCTTCAGTAGTTGTGGCGCACGGGCTTAGTTGCTCTGCGGCATGTGGGATCTTCCCGGACCAGGGATCGAACCTGTGTTCCCTGCGTTGGCAGGCGGATTCTTAACCACTGTGCCACCAGGGAAGTCCCAAAAATGTTTATACAGTTTTTAAAGGTGACTTTCCATTTACAGTTATTACAAAATATTGGCTATATTCCTTGTGTTGTATAGTACACCCCTGAGCCTGTCTTACACCCAGTAGTTTGTACCACCCTTCCCCACCCCATTTTGCCCCTCCCCTCTCTCCCCACTGGTAACCACTAGTTTGTTCTCTCTATCTGTGAGTCTGCTTCTTTTCTGTTATATTCACCAGTTTGTTGTATTTTTTTAGATTCCACATATAAGACTTCATGTGTCCTGATTTATCGTTTTTCTTTATCTAACAGACTATAGATGCCACTTTATTTATATGTTTATATATTTATTTTCTGTCTCCCTCCACTGGAATAGAAGGCAGGATTTTTCTCTGTTTTGGGTGCTGCTGTCATCAGCGCCTAAAGCAGCGCTAGGCTTATAGTACTGCTCAATAAGTAGTTGTCGAAATGACTTCTGAATTGTTTTATGACTCTGGCGTGGTAGGTTCTTGGGGGTAATGCAGAGGAAGTAGGGTACAGAATGAGCTGAGACCTGACCACTAGGGCAGCAGCTCATGCTCGGAGGTGGCCAGAGTGACAACAGAGAGTAGCCCAGACAGGCAAGGGTCAGAGCCTACCGTCTGCACTGAACAAGGCCATGATATGGGAACCACTGGGCACCAGACATTCCAAGAGGGCATAGCTGGGTCTAACCAGGCATTTGAAGTCCAAGTGCAGGGTGAGAGGCTCTGGAGGGTGGGGAGGTCCGCCCAGGGGACAGCAGTTCAAAGACCAGAACTCTGTTCCCTGCAAGGAGACTAGTAAGAACAAGAAAAAGACACCTTAGGCTGGCTAGGACTGGTTGGCAGAGCTCCAAGCCCAGGGAGGGGAGCTGGCAAGGACAGATCAGGATGGCTGGAACCAAAGCAAAACTCAAGCTGGAGACTTGCCACTAGGAGGGAAGAATGAAGGGCACGAAAGGCCACTGGTCATCCCAGGGCCATCAGTGGGAATCAGAGACAACAGAGAGCCATTGGGTCAGCCCTGAGTTATCCAAAACACAGGCCAAGGCTACAGAGATTTCAGATGTCCAAGAAACTGGGTTCACGGGCCCAGTTGCTCCCCGGCATGTGGGATCTTCCCAGACCAGGGCCCGAACCCGTGTCCCCTGCATTGGCAGGCAGATTCTCAACCACTGCGCCACCAGGGAAGCCCCACCCTTTTTATTATAAAGATGACATACCTGACCCTGGGCTCAGTCTGGGGCCCAGGGAGTGCTTGCTTTTATCAGTGCTTCTCAGAATATGGTCTCTTCCAGCATCATCTGGAAGCTGGTCAGAAATGCAGATTCTCGGGCCCCACCCCAGGTCCACTGAATCGGGCCCTCTGACTGTAGCAAGCCCTCCAGGTGATGCTGCTGCCCGCTAACGTCTGAGAACCACCGTGCCAGCCCTGGCGTGAAAAGCTGAGAGTGGCAGAGGGTGGGAGCCAACAGATCCTGACACAGTGCAAGAGACCAAGACATACGTTTCTTTTTTCTTTATTCCTATTTGCTTCTGTTTCTCATTGCCAGTCTCAGTAACTGTTTTTTCTTTTTCCCCTTCCAATTTTCATTTTATTACTTTAGAAAGTGCACATCGTCTTTTAAATAAAATTTTCATTCGAACAATGGAAATATTACTAACAGTGATATGTAGTATTGCCACTGTGCTAAGAGATTAAAATCTTTTCTCTCATACAAATCTCACAATGAACCTATAAAGTTGGAAGCAATATCGGGCCCATTTTTACAGATAAGGAAGTTGATGTTTAGAGATGAAATAACTTGCCCAAGTCCTCCCAGTTAGGGAAGTTAGAATCAGAAGTGAAATATAATGTTTTTTCATGGGAAATCTATGTCTTAACCACTAAGTCACTAATATATTTACACAGTAATACTAAAGACTTCTGATTATCACTGGTGATGGTTTTGCAATCCTTTTCTATCTCTCAGGCTGACTTCATACATCTGTGTTGCAGGATTTTATTCTTTCCCAGTCTGTTTAGGTCACTGGGTCTGTTTAGCCTCCTGGAACGAGTTCTCTTGCTCAGAGTCTGTTTTCCTGCCAGCCTTTCTCTTTGTTCTGTCTTTGTGAACTTAGGATGGTGCATGCCCGCACACAGAGTGAGACCCTGATTCATTCTTTCCGGAAATTAAGAGGAGGCTGGAATCAGAATTGGCTGTGCTACTTCCTCAACTCAGCACTCTCTTTTACATGTCTCTATAAATTTTGTTCCTATTATAGTGAATCCAACTTGCTGCATCTCAAAAGAAACTCTTGTTGGAAGAGAATAAAGGCATTCTCCAACCCTCCCTGATCCCTTCCAACTCCTGCCCAACACACACAGCCTTCTTTTGCAAGAGGAAACACATTTGTTCTTTTTTTAAAAAATTAATTAATTAATTTATTTATTTTTGGCTGCACTGGGTCTTTGTTGCTGTGCGCAGGCTTTCTCTAGTTGTGGCGAGCGGGGGCTACTCTTTGTTGTGGTGCATGGGTTTCTCATTGCGGTGGCTTCTCTTTTTGTGGAGCATGGGCTCTAGGCATGCGGGCTTCAGTAGTTGTGGCTCACAGGCTCAGTAGTTGTGGTGCACAGGCTTAGTTGCTCCGCGGCATGGGGGGTCTTCCTGGACCAGGGCTCGAACCCGTGTCCCCTGCATTGGCAGACGGATTCTTAACCACTGCGCCACCAGGG
This sequence comes from Balaenoptera borealis, assembly GCF_965194805.1. Lineage (NCBI taxonomy): Eukaryota > Metazoa > Chordata > Mammalia > Artiodactyla > Balaenopteridae > Balaenoptera > Balaenoptera borealis. Next base: position 15,788,375 of record NC_138875.1, on the reverse strand, counting down.
AAGTCCAACACATTTGTTCTTTAGTGAAACACCCACAAGGGTCATCGGTATAAGTGTCAAAAGATTGGGAAACTCAAAAGGTACAAACTCGCAGTAATAAGACCAATAAGTACCAGGGATGTAACGTACAACATGATAAGCATAATGAGCATGGCTGTGTGTTTTATATGAAAGTTGTTCAGAGAGGAAATCCTAAGAGTTCTCATCGCAAGGAAAACAATCTTTTTTCCATTTCTTTAATTTTGTGTCTCTATGAGATGAGGGGTGTTCGCTGAACTTATTGTGATCATTGCTCCATGATGTATGTAAATCACATCCTTATGCTGTACATCTTAAATTTGTACTGTGCTGTATGTCAATCATATCTCAACAAAACTGGGGAAATAAAGGTTGGGAAGCTCACTCACATACTTGCTTACCATCAAGTTATAACCCAAAGGCATCGCCTCAGTTCCTTGAGCTGAACGTTCTGGGTAATGAATTTGTCATCAGGGTATGTTGGTTAAGAAGAATTCTAACTGGGATCTTGGGCAGCCCACTTAGTCTTTGAGTCTCAATTTCCTGACTAGGTAGGCAGGGGTGGTAATATTTTCCCTTTTGCCTAGCAGGGCTGTTTATTCATCTATTCAGTCATTCACTCAACAAACATTTACTGCAGAGTGGTTTGGTATGGCTGGAGAAGCAAAACCAACCCCGTTAGTGAAAGTGCTTTGAAAATGATGTGACACTACAGAAATGCAAAGCCTTGATGTTATGACTTCAAAAGACCAATGTGGTAGTTATTAGTGTCAATCACCAAGTATTTCTGGCTCTCCTCCCTCCAGGTACTTGGTAACATTCCACTTCCTGGCCCCATGATGGTTGGGTGGGCTCCATCACTAGGTTTGACCCATGAGTAGTACCTGGTCTTGCTATTATGCTAACAACCTTAAGCGTGTCGCGTCTGGGCTAGAACATTTATTTATTAACTTGAGGCCCTCCAGAACGCTCTTGTCCTATCCTCTGCCATGGTCACTGCTGAACTATCAGATAGTGGCCGCTCCATCAGCCTGCCTCCCGTGGTGAGGAAGTTGCTGAACCCAAGGTGACTGGCCATGGACATGTACCATGAACAAGAAAAAAACCATTATTGTTTTAAGCCTTGAAGATGTTTTGTTACTGCAGCATAACTTACTGTGTCCTGATAGAGACAACCAAATTAACCCATGAACTGTATCACTGATAAATCATTCCTATGATCTATTCTTCTCTTTCTTTCAGTGGCTGGTTAAGTGCAAGGTCCTTTTTAAAGATGCATCAGAATTCAGACAAAGGAATAACCCCTAAAGTCATACTCAGATACTTTCTCAGTCGCCTTACAAGGTAGGTTATTTATATGATTTCTTAATTCATTATTGCTGTGTAATCATTTATTATTTGTTAGTCTTTAACCCTCTTTTGAAAGAATTTTCAAAGAAAAATAAACTGAGAAAAATAGTTTTCTTCCTTAAATACTGTTGCTCTTGCTGGTGTAATGGCTTTTGCCAGTGGAAGATACCAGTATTCATGGTATTTTTTTTTTTTAAGATTTTATTTTATTTTATTTTAAATTTATTTATTTTATTTATTTATTTTTGACTGCATTGGGTCTTCATCGCTGCACACGGGCTTTTCTCCAGTTGTGGCGAGCAGGGGCTACTCTTCATTGCAGTGCGTGGTCTTCTCATTGCAGTGGCTTCTCTTGTTGTGGAGCACAGGCTCTAGGCGCGCAGGCTTCAGTAGTTGTGGCACGCGGGCTCAGTAGTTGTGGCTCGTGGGCTCTAGAGCACAGGCTCAGTAGTTGTGGCGCACGGGCTTAGTTGCTCCGTGGCATGTGGGATCTTCCCAGACCAGGGCTCTGGTGTTCCCTGCATTGGCAGGCAGATTCTTAACCACTGCGCCACCAGGGAAGCCCTATTCATGGTATTTGTCCTAATAGAATTTGAACTATATTAAACCAGCAAAAACACCCTTATTCCTCAGCTGATGGACAGCACACTTCAATAAACATACAGTCAGATTCTCATGGAATCTATGTTCGACAGAATTTGTATGGCTCATATAAATTAATAGCAACTGGATCCTGTAAATAAGAGACTAATGGTAATGATAAAAATAGAATAAGATACAACTGGGAGAGGGGCTGTTTGAAGCTTGGGATGATGGTCATTCTGCTGTCAAGCAGAATTAATGTGTGGTTGGTCAGAGCAGAAAGGAATACAATATTGGGACAGAATATGGAACCAATGGGATAGCAGAGTGGCAGTCATGTAATGAGACAGCAGAAGTTTAAGGAGAAAAGGGAACTTCAACTCACGTAACCCAAACCCTTCATTTATACACTTTCTAAATCATGGTTTGTTGCTGAGCCCAGATCTCATTACTTAGGGTCCATGGCTCTCTTGTTACACTGCACTGTCACAAAACAGGAAGGGAAGCGTTGAAACAGTCTTCTGAGTTCGTCAAATGGACTAGGTAAGGTCTGACTCTGGTCTGCCTGGGCTTGCATTCTGGCTCAATCATTTACCAGCTGTGTGACCTTGAGTAAGTGTCTCAACCTTTCTGTGCTTGAGTTTTCTCATCTCAAAAATGAAAATGGGACTTCCCTGGTGGTCTGGTGGTAAAGAATCTGCCTTCCAATGCAGGGGACGCAGGTTCGATCCCTTAGTCGGGGAACTAAGATCCCACATGCTGAGGGGCAACTAAGCCCACACGCCACAACTACTGAGCCCTCACGGCTCAACGAGAGAGCCTGAGTGCCACAAACTACAGAGCCCACGTGCTCTGGAGCCCGCACGCCACAAGTATAGAGAGAAAAAAATTTTAAAACCTGCACGCCACTACTTGAGAGAACCCGCGCGCCACAACAAAGAGCCCGAGTGCCGCGGCAGAAGATCCCGCATGCCCCAAGCTCTATAAATCTAGTCCTCGTTCTGAACGCTTGACAGAATGCTAACTCTTTCAATATCTTTCGGGCACGTGGCACTGGGTTGAGTAGCCTGTCCTGCCCTGTGGTCTTCTGGAGGAGAGGGATTGGCATGCAGGCCAAGGGTTCTTAGTGATAAATGCCAAGACGGGTTGTTAGGGGTTGGGGTGTGCGATCCAATGGCATGGTGGGTTCTGCCTGGGAAACTTGCTTCAGAAGAAAAATCCTGGAGCTGGGGATTGAAGAGCAAGACGTGTTTTACTAGGCAGATAAAGCAGTCGTGGGGGGCAGAGGGAGCACAGGGCGGGGGGGTGAGGTGGTGAGGCCTCATGGAGCAAGATGGTGGCGAGGACCCCAGTGAGTAACTTGTTGCAGGATGTGCACTGGCGATGGGCAGTGGGAATGGAGAGGGGGCCAATCAAGGACACTCAGCTTTTCCAGCTCAAGCGACATGGAGGATGGTAATGATTTTTTGAGATGGGGAGCTCTGGAAGAGTGCCAGATGGGAGCCAGGAAGAGAGTGAGCCCAACCCGGGGCAAAACCTTGTTGAAAAATAGGGGAAGTAGGAAAATTCCCTGGTGGTCCAGTGGTTAGGACTCTGCGCTTTCACTGCCGAGGGCCCGGGTTCAGTCCCTGGTTGGGGAACTAAGATCCCACAAGCCGAGTGGTGTGGCTAATAAAACAAGCAAACACACCAAAAACAAAACAAAAGAAACACACACACAAAAGAAAAATAAGGGAAGCATCACCAACCTTAAAACACCCTCTTTAAGGTAAACCCAGTGAAAAAGCAGCCAGCTCCTAGCTATTCTGATGTTCTCATTCATGATGGCAAGACCCACTGTTCTTACTCAATTATGATTTATTACTTGCCTTTTTAACTCCAAGAAGAGTGGAAGTGAGATCATTTGCTCACTCGCTCTTTCTGTATTTATTGAGGGTCCACTATGTACCAGGCACCGTTCTAGGCTCTGAGGATTCAGCAGTTGAGAAGCCATGCAAGTGCCTCTGGCATGGTGGTTACAGTCTAGTGACTAGAGATAGACAATAGATAAATCAACAAATATGCAACACTAAGTTGCAATATGCAAATCCATTTATAATAGGTCGGTGATGATAAGTGCCACAAAGTGATAATTTGGAGAAGGAAGCAAGACAGAGGGTCTTCCTCTGGAAAGGTAGTCAGGGAAGGTGACATTTATCGAGAACCCTGAAGGAATTAAAGGAATGTTCTAAGCAAAAAAAAATTCCGTGAGCAAAGAAGGATCCACGGAAGGGAGCCAAGAGCAAATGTCCTGAGGAGGGAGCCATGGTTGATGTGTTTGCAGAATCTCAAAGAGCCCAAAGGTGCCAGAGTGGAGCAAGCATCTTGGGGAACAGAAGGAATGAGGGCAGAGAGGTGGAGGGGAGGGGAGGGGAGGGGGAGCAGGTGATGGCCCAGGTCTGTAGGGCCAGTGGGCTGTCTTTAGGACTTTCCATTTATTCTGAGAGCAGAAGCCTTCGGAGGATTCCTGTAGGGGAGTGGCATGGTCAGATTTACATTTTGTAAGCATCACTCTGGCTGCAGGACAGAGAATAGACTGGGGAGAGGGCAGAAGAGGGGGGCCCAAGTGCGGGCTACTGCAAATTAGAGAAAAGGCAAAAACCCACTTTCTAGGGGTAAGCCCTTACAGATGTTATCTCACGGGAACGAGGAGAGTAGAGGCTCCAGACCCTTACAGCTGTGTGATTATTCCAACTAGGAGCCACATGTTAAAAATTAGTTTAGTAGATTAAAAAAATTGTTGATAATAATGTCTAACTAAAACAGAGGTCACGTACTAAAAATAAAGGCACATCTTCCAGTCTTACCTCCCACAGGACACCTGTGTTAACAGTTTCTTATGAATTCATTCTTGCAGGGATTTTCCACGTATTATTTACATGTACTTTCCCCACCCCCTACCCTGTCCCCATGAATAGGATTACACTTAATGCAGCATTATTTTGCACATAGCTTTTTTTATTTAACGATTTAGTGCTGGCATGTTTCTCTATTTGCATGCAAGGGCTCACCTCACTGATTTTAAGGTTGCCTGGGATGGCGCCATGTAGGTGCCCCATCTATCACGTATTTAACCGGTCCCCATGAATGGGCATGAAGGTAATTTCCAAGTTTTTTGTAATCTTAGACGATGATACAAAGTCTATACATTTTTGCGCAGTTGTCTGGGCACGTCTGCAGGGTAAATTCCTACAAGTGGAATCCATAATTTGGTGCATCTAACGTTCTGATGGATGTCTTCCAATGGACTTTCCCACCCGCCAGGTACGAGAAGGCCTGCTTCTCACAGCCCCGTGACACTGGCTGGTATCACACTTTTTAATCTTTGAAAACCCACTTTAACTTTAAATCTTCAAGCTCGGACAAAAATGAAGCGCATGTACATTTATATGATGCTTCCCACGTTTCAGTTTTCTTATTGATCTCCTTTGATTCTCAGAGAATCTTAGGAGGCAGGAATCATCCACCTTCTTAGAAGAATTTAAGGAACCATCGGCCCCCTTTTCCATAGAAGAGCAAAGCGAGAAATTATATGATTTTCTCAGTGTGGAAAATTTAGACAAAACTAGAAATCATGTTTCACGTTCCTTCCCCTGTACCTCCCCAGGCACGGTCCACCCTGCAGCCTCCATCCACCCCCACTGGCCCCAGCTCGGAGGCTGCCTGGGGCTGGACACTGGCCTCTACCCTGCTCCCTCCTGAGGACATCTGACCTGAACCCTGGTTCAGAGGGGAGCAGGGCGCTGACTTACTCTCCCTGGGGAGATGGAGGGGACAGATGGTGGGAAGGGAGGCCGGGAGGTGAGAGCCCAGGGCCTGTGGGAGCAGCTGCAAAGCAGCGTGGTCAGATGGCTCATCTGGCAGGACCCAGGACCCAGTGAGGGCTCTGTGGCTGTCGCCTGAGCTGATCTGGGAAGTTGCATCTTGGCATAGCTGGTGTCCTTTCTCTCTGAATCTGATCAGCAATTTCAGCTCTGTTCCTCAATACCCACCACCCTCCCGCCCACCTGGCGCTCTCTGTGAAGGATGTTATCACTGTGGGGAGGAGAAGAGTCCCACAGGTCCGGGTCTGGGTGCAGACCAGGGGCAGGGTGCTGACCCCCATCTCTGCGGGGGGTTGCTCCTCCAGCAGCCCTGCCCTCCCTGTCTGTCATACCCCACCCCAGGCCCTGACGCCCCTTCCAAGATGTTCAGAGGTGCTGCTGGGCCACGTGCTCTATCCTTGTTGCACAAACCTGCAGTCTTACATAGGTTCTTTAAAAAAAGAGGGCTCTGATGGAGGCCCACCCAGAATCCACGCCAGAATTGCACGCGCCTCCCACGGTGTCCAATAGGGGCCACCAGACACGGGTGGACCAGTGAGATGTACTACAAATGTATAATACACACCGGCTTTTAAAGACTTGGTAAGGGAGTTCCCTGGTGGTCTAGTGGTTAGGACTCTGCACTCTCGCTGCCGTGGTCTGGGTTCAATCCCTGGCCCGGGAACTGAGATCCCACAAGCCGCATGGTGCGGCTAAACAAAGACTCAGTAAAAGAAAAACAATGTAAAATAGCTCAATATTTTTTTATATTGGTTATCTGTTGAAATGATAATATTTTGAATATATTGGCTACCAAAGTATATTATTAAAATTAATTGTACTTTTGACTTTTTAAAATGTGGCCACTAGGAGATGTTAGCTAAGTGGCCGACTTGTCTCCAGTTGTATTCTATTGATCAGCCCCGGTCTAGACATCTAGTGCCTTATTCATCATCATTGTAGCTGCTGCAAATCCTGCTTGGAAGCAGGTAGCATATGAGGGATGGAAAGAAGAAATAAAGTGAGGAAGGGAGGGAGGAGAAGAGGGAGACTGGAAAGCGATTTTCGTCTAGGGAGGCCTCGTGGAAGGAACACGCAACAATGTCAGATCTCAGTACTGCTATGTGGTTGGACCATCTGGGGCAAGTGACTCAAACTTCTCTGAGCTATAATTTCCTCATTAGTAAAATCGAGGTCATAGTTACCTGACAGGAGTATTTTGAGGTTTAGAAAGCTCCTAGCGCAGTGGCTGACACGTATGACTTGCTCAGTGAATAACAGTAGTTTTGCATAAGTAGCACCTGCGCCAGCACATGACAGGTGCTCAAGAAAAGCTTTTGAACACAAATGTATGCAGGTTTGAGGGGTGTGTGGGGAGGTGGTCGCCCACGCAGTACAATCTGTTTTCGAACATCTTATCTGTCATCGCTATGTGCCCACCCAGGGGACCGAACGGAGCCTCTGTGGAGAGTCACCCTCTTGCCCAGCTTTTTCCTGCCAGGTTGCAGCCTCTTCACCTGTATTCAGCGTGCTTTTCGGTTAGATTGTTCTCCCTTGTGCCCTGGAGACCCGTCTGGGAAGTGCCCGAGTTCCACCTGGAGAACTGCCAGCAAGCGTGCTGGCCGTATTTGCTGTTGCTAGATAACTTCCTGTCGGTCCAGGATGTGGTGAGTTTAAGTCATTGGCCGTGAAAGGGCAGAGAGGTGCAATCCGGTGTCTCCCTTCACGTGGTTTGGTGAACCTTCCCAGAGCCAACCTGAGTCTGATCCGCTTTCTTCTGGCATATTCTCTGGAGTAATAGTGATGCTGTGGGTGGGAAGACTCGCCTCTGGTGATGGGGTGGGAGTTACGGCACCATCCCTGACGGGGCAGTTGCTGTGAAAGCGGAGCGGGGGCAGGGGAGTGGGTCTGGGGGGGCAACCATCTCTGTGCCTGCCCCGGATGCAGCTGCTGTTGCCCCATCACGGTTCCATTCCGGTCCATGTCGCCCCAGGGGGAAGGACGCTTTCTTCACCTCCGCCCAGAGAACCAGTAATGAAACGGAACGTGGCACCACCCCCTCCCCAGAATGAATTCTATCCCATGTCCAGCCAGATCTGACAGAGCAACAACGCCTGTATATATTGGTCCTGGCTTCCTTAAAGCCCTAGTTTCCTCCTAATGAGCCTGGAGCAACTGGAAGTGAAATAGCTGTAATTAAACCATGTCACTGCTTTCGCCTGGAAAGCACAGCTGAAAGGAGCATCGCTACAGCGGGGCCGCATAACCGCTGGCCAACCAGACGGCTGCCTTTAGTTCCCAAGTGCCCAGCAGCTTCGACGGGGTGCACATCTCTGTCTAACTACCTTCAGGTGGACCCACGTCTGTGACGGGGTCCAGGAGGAGAGGCTGGGCTGTTTTCCCAGAGTCAGACTGGCTTGGGCCATACGTGGGACAAGGAAAGCTGTCACTTCTCTCGGATAAGTCTGGTCTCCCTGGGACCGAGGGCGTGGGAGGGGAGGCCAAGGCGCCTTTTATCTCTGAAGCCCTGGAGAGAACTGCCCGCAGGAATTGCCTCACATTGAGTTAGAAATACAGGTAACCGCCTGGTGGCTTTGGCCGGCCGATCTCCTGTCAATCATGCGTGGGACCTCTGGGGTTTCCCACAAAAGCTCGCCTGCAGCCAGGCCTCCGTTCTAAATGAACACATTCTCTCCACCAGGAGTTGCGGGAGGGCAGGAAGGCAAGGAAGAGAGAACAACATCGACCCTCTGACTCCAGCGCACCATAAGGATAATTAATCCTTACATCCGTGAAACGTGATGGAATTTAGTTCCCACCACTGTCCTGGGAGATTAGCTATTATTGTTGTTTTCAACAAGAGAGAAAAGTTGTCTGAATTTCCAGTTTGTAAAATGGTAATAATATCTACTCCCCCGGGATTGTTATAACGATTAGTTGAGATGAGGTATGTGAAATGTCTGTAACTCAAAGTCCTTTCTATTCCTGTGGAAATCTCGCCCACCCGCCTACTGAGTTCCTCCCCCTGGTCCAGGAAGGTGAACCGATGTGGAGCAGAGCTGGTACATGAAGGAGAGAAGTGACCTTTGCTGGATCCTTTCCAGTGCAACGGCTGGACGTGGTATCTTGCCAATGACTTTCAGTTCCATCTCATGACCCCGGTGATCCTCTTCTTCCACGGAAAGTGAGTCTAATTGGAACAAGTGTTTCTCCCCGTGTGGCCTCTTTCATAAGACTGTTAAGAGAGTATCCAGTTCTGGGCAAAGCAGCTTTTACGATTTAGGAAACGAACTTTCCAGAAGAGCGTGGACACCAAACCCGCCACTGTTTACTTCTTCTAAGTTCTCCTCTAATCTTTGTCCTACACAATCAGTCTGTATTTTTGCAGAGTTATAATCAGTGTGTCTGTTATATCTAGTCTCAGTTTTTTTCCATTTCACTGTTCTTAGAAACATTTCCGCATCTGGACATGACCTGCTTACTTGTCAGTTTCAGGATTTATATACCATTTTTTATGGTGGGCACCTAGATTGTTTCCAATTTTTTATGATTATAAATGGCACCTCAACGGATGTCTTTGAACATGCTACTTTTTCCTCTTCTGTATTTATTTCCTTGGGGGGTTATTTCCAAGTGGAATTACAAGGTCAAAGGGTAGGAACAATTTTGCGGTGCTTGTTACATATTGTGGGATTACTCTTCAGAAAGAGTGGAGTAATTTATAGTGTCCCAAGCAATGCATCAGTGTACCTGCTTCCCCACGTTGCATGTTTATCACCTTAATTTTTGTTAGTTTTAGAAAAACTCTTAAGGCCTCGGTAATTCACGGGAGAATTATAGTTTGTGGATTGTCCATGCCATATTTTAAAAGATATATTATTCTTTTTGTTAAAATACATGTTCAATTTAAGAAACATTGGAAAATATTAGGATAAAAAAAGGAAAAAACAATCACTTTAGACCTGTTTCCTCACTCAGGGAGAGGTGATTTTGCTATCCATATTTTGATGTTCATTCTTCTGATCTTTTATTTTGCACAGTGTTTTATACACGAAAGGATTCTGCATATATACTTTAGATCTTTCTTCTAATAGTTTTATGATATAAGCATTTTCCTATATTATTTTATTTTTTAAGTTAACATACTTTTAATGTCTGTATAACATTCCATTTCATGAATGAACTATAGTTTACCTATATCTTCCCCTAGTGTTAAATACTTAGATTATTTCCAATTTTATAAATAACAGTCTCATAAACATTTTCGTGGTAACCATTTGTCTCCAACTCTGATATTTCTAGAATGCATATCCTTAAGAAGAATTACTGGGTCAAAGGGCATGAGTCGTTTGGGCTTTTGAAGTATGATGACAAATTGCTTTCCTTAAAGGTTGTATCAATATTCAGTCCTCTGGCCATCTAATTACACCATTGTCAATATGGACTATTCATAATTTTACAAAACCCCAAAATGCAAACCTTGTTATTTTAAGGTATGTAAGAAAAATTCATTTTTCACATCTAATTTTTAAGTCTTTGATTACTAGCAGTGGAGCTGAATTCCAAATATGTGTTGACCAGCTCTGTTTCACGATTACCTGTTAATGCCCTTTGCAAGGAGACATTTAAATCACAGGCTGACCCATGATGTTGCCCACTCCAGCCACATGCAAAGACTCAAGCATCCTGGGCAAGGAAAATGCATCCAAGTTTTTTTTTTTTGGTGGCGCTGCACGGCATGTGGGATCTTAGTTCCCCAACCAGGGATCAAACCCACGCCCCCTGCATTGGGAGTGTGGAGCCTTAACCACTGGACTGCCAGGGAAGTCCCTCCAAATTTTAATGTATCCTGAGAATTGAACAATTTTTAAAAAGGCAGATCTGTCTATTTACATGCATATCTGAAGTACGTGAAGCTTCCTAACTTCAAATGTAGAAGAGTTTTTGGCTGACCACGTAAAAAACATCGTTCCATGCTTCCACTAGGTACAGAGGTGGTTTGCTGGTATAGTGAGCTTGAGTCAGAAGATGTGGTTCAAATCATGACTGATAAATTACCAGCTGGGGGACCCAGTGTAAGTCGCTGGACTCTCATCTTCATTGTTCATGTCTATGAGATGGAGATGATACACTTCACATCAGGGCCAGAGGAGAAAGCGAGATCGTACATATGGGAGCCAGCACAGTGCCCTCTGTGATGGGCTATGGCTGCTGGAAGGGCTCTGGACACATGGCGGGTGCCTGCAGGTACAGGTGGGCAGGTGCGTGGCTCAGCCAGTCCTGAAGCCCCGGCCGAGGAGAAAGGGCAAGCCTCTGCTGGCTCCCTCCGAGGTGCATTGGCAGCAGGATGCCCTGACTTCTGGTCAGGGTGTTTAGTGGAGAAAGGGTTGGTTGCTTCTGAGGCCTCTCTCCTTGGCTTGTAGATGGCTGTCTTCTCCCTGGGTCATCACATGGTCTTCCCTCTGGGGTATCTGTGTCTGAATCTCCTCTTCTTATAAGGACACCAGTCATATTGGATTAGGGTCCACCCCAATGACCTCATTTCACCTTAATTATCTCTTAAAGACCCCATCTCCAAATAGAGTCACACTCTGAGGTCCCGGGGTTTAGAATGTGGGTGGGTGGGTGTGTGTGTGTGTGGGGGGGGGACACAATCCAGCCCTTAATAGTCTGTATTAGGAAGATTTTATTAGAGTCTTTGTAGCGGTGGTAGCTAGTGGAGACTTGTCTGACTCCTGAGAAGAGGTGCCATGGTTTGGGCTCCAGTCCTCCAGGGAGTTAAACAAATATTTCCTTGGGTGGATGTGGGTTTTTACTGGATGGCCTGACAGGATGGTTTACCACCCACCGAGGACAGTGAGTTCTTAGTACCTCCCCACTCTAGACCTGGTGGGAACCTACTTGAGTGTCCTTATGACTGAGGCATCCTGGCCCCAATGTCAGCATCTTTCCGAGAGGCTGTCATGGAAGGTAGATTTCAATTCCTCAGCTAAAAACCAGCACTACCCAAACTTGTGACTATGCTACTGCGTTTAGCCTCTAAATGGAAAGAGGTATAAAAGATAGGGCTTTTTTCCTTCAGATAACACACTCTTATAGAATTCTAATAATTCAAGGAGGACTGAACTGGAGGGTCTGGCAAAAGGCACGGTAAACATACAGCATTGTTGCCGTACCTCTCCTGCCCACACCCATGGCAGACATTACTAGTCAATCACTGCACCACTGAGCTAGGACTCCTCTTCCATTCCAAGCATTAACACTAAACTAGAATTGGCACTCTAGATAAAAATAATTTGCTCCCTGTATCACTGTGGTGTTAAGCAAATGGTATCTCATCCCTTCCTCGTGAAGAACCATGGCAACTTCAAGCACTGGAATAGGACTGCTAAAGGCAGGGTTGTGCTGGTTGGTTTGGCACTCATGTTTGACAATTCTTCCATACCACTGCAGAGCCTCCTGGTCCCGACCCTCACAATTCCAAGTAGATACAACCAAACAGTGCCTTGCTCTGAGCCTGTGTCCCGAAATCTCATTTCCTGCCCCAGAACTGCCCACATACTACAGCTGGGACTCCTTCAGGAACCCTCTCAGCCTTACACATGCAAAGTCCCAGACTGTGGAGGAATTAATTTTTGTGGGGCCACCTTTGACCCAAGGGGGTATAGAAGACAGTAGGAAAATGCTTCTTTCTTTCATCCCCCAGGACAGTTAGTTTTGAGTTGCATTTCATAAGGCTGCACAGAACGTTCTGGCATTGGCCACCGTGATACTGCATCTTTGCATTGGCCTTCCCTGCTTCCCTGTTCCAACCCCATCCCTTATTCCTACCTCCACATGAACTACCTGCACCCTGATATTTGTCAGATTCTCCGTTCGGGTGGGCGGAGGATCCCTGTGTCCCACCTGTGCCTGACAGTCACCCCTCTCCTGAATCAACCACCACATCTGTCCATACAGCGCTTCATGCGTGGCAAGGGAGATTCCCAGGCATGGTCTCATTTTGAGCTGCACAGTAAGTTTCAGGGTGAAGATGAAGAAATTCAAGTTCAAGGTCCTGCCCAGGGCCCGGCAGCTAGTAAATGGTCAAGACTAAAGGCTAACTGAGGCTCTCTAACTCCAGCCCAGCTCCGGCCCCACTCGGCCACAGCTGCGCCCACGGCAGCCTCTCTCAAAGGCAGGCTGGCAGGAAGTGCCTCTGATGGCCAAGGTTGCAAGTCTTTCGTGTCCACAAATTTTGCGGTGAAGGAAAGTGAACGTCCTTTCTTCTTTGCAGAAATCAACACACCCTTGTCCTCCTCGGGGCCACGCTGTTCTTGGCATCTTTCACCGCCTCTGCTCTGCTCACACTGGCTTATAACCTTCCAGTGGCAGCTCCGTCAGATGCAAGGTAACCGCGGTTCCCAGCCCTCCCTGCTCTATCCCTCGCCTGCCCTCGGACTGGCCAGGACCTCCCAGGCAGGGCTGCTGTATGGATGCCAGGCTCTTTGCACCGTGCACATCGGCTCCTGGAAAAACTGGGTGGGAACTGTTCGGCCTTGATGGGAAAGTTGATTGCGTGTTTGTTTCCAAACTTCTGAACCTTTCAGCTTGTGCTGGGGGTCTGCTCTGAAAACACAGGGAACTCACTGTTGCCCATTGAAGTACTTCTCGGAGGAAAGGAGCGCCCCCAAGTGGCCGTACTGCGTTTCTCCTCCAGCGGCGAACTGCCGCTTGGAATCTTTATTATGGAATAGAGAGACTGAAATTTAAGGAAGCTGGGGTTACCTCTTCAAGGTCACACGCCTAGTAAGTGACACAGTTGTGAGCTGAACCTAGGACCTTACCCACTATGCTATTTTGCCTTTCCAATGGGGGTATATATAACACTTCTTCCTTATAAACACCCTGTGTCTTCTACAGGAAAAACTGGTAAGATTTCCTGCTAATCTATTCTCAAGGCAGCAGTCAGAGAGATGAAAATGAAAATCGGATCCTGTCAGTCATCTGCTCAAATTCCTCCACTGATCTCAAGGCAGAATCCCTGTCTTACCTCATCTATCACTTCCCTGCTTGCTGACTCAGGACCAGCCACACTGGCCTCCTTCCTTCCACACACCCAGCATGCTCCCTCCTCAGGGCCTTTGCACTTGCCATTCCCTCACAGGAGAATACTTTTCCTTTAGGATCTAGATCTTGGCAGGGCTAGCTCCTTCACTTCCTATAGGTGTCTGTGCATACATCACCTTCTCAGAGCAGCCTTCACTGACCTCCTGATGTAAAATAGCCCAGAACCGTGTCTGGCACAAAAGTGCTCAAAATGTATTGTGAGTGGAATAGATGAATGAATGAGTGACTGACTACACCCCAGGCCTTTTGACCAGGGAAGCATCATGCCCTTCTCATCATGACATCAGCCTCTGTGGGCATAGCCAGGTGACCGAGAAGGAGGCTCGCTCCTGTGTAGCCCAGTGGTTCTCAACTCCAGATGCAAATGAGAGTCACTTGGGGAGATTTGAAATCCCACTGATGCTTCCAGCAAGCACCATCCTGGACCAACTGAGTCAGAATCTCCGGGGGTGTGGCCCAAGCAACCGAATTTTGTCAGTGCTTCCATGAAGAGGTTCACTCCTTTCAGAAGAGGTTCACCTCTGGGAACCACATTTTTAGAGCTATCCCAGCATACCAGCCACCAGAAACAACTATTTAAAATGAACACAGCCGTCATATTTCCTTGGGATCCAGTGTGGAGGGGCCCAAGGGAATTTGGAATTTTCGGAAGCCAGCTGTGGCCCAAGGCAGGATCATGAGGTCACTGTCTGTGGATTATTACTGAGGAAATGAACAAATGTACACCCAGTTTTCCTTTGGGTTTGCTGATTGCCCCAGTGGACATCTGAGGGATTCCTTTTTCCATGTCCAGATCAAACGTAACCTTTGGCCTTACGTCCTTGTGTTCTTCAGTGAAAATGCAGCTGTGTTATATATCTTGGAGTACTACACGAAGCCCTGCGGCCAATTTGGGCCATTCCTTGTGGGCCTCTTTCTGAGCATTTTCATGCACCAAAACCACGAGGCAAACATTCTCAAAATCAAGGTATATGGTTTCCCCATACCTCACTGTAAGGACTGGGTCTGCTTGGGACTGGGGGCGTCCAAGATGAACACAGGTTTCTGGCTTGACTAATGGCATTGGATGGTGAATCAGAATGATTACCCACAGGAAAGAAATTCCATCTGGAAGGCAAAGTAACAGCTTTCCTCCCTCTAGACACCTCACGACCTGATTCCCAGACGGAACTGTCCAATCTGACCAAGAATCTTATCTCTGGAAACCAAAGAGCTTGTGCTATTAAAAATCCAACCCACCTAACCATGAACCATGGCCATTGCCCTCCTACTGGGTGTGTTTTCCCATATCAGTGGTTTCTCTGGTTCTGTACCAAGGCTCTGACGGGTGGGATGCCTCCTCCTCGTTGCCCGCTCCTCCCCATCCGATCACCCACCAAGCCCCGCGGGTTGTTTCTCCTGCCATCCTCTCGTAGCCTTTACCAACTGACCTTGTTGAAGCTCGTCTCATCTCTTACTTGGATTTCTTTACTAGTTTTCTTGCCTCTTGTCTTCTTGATCTCAAGTCCACCCACAGGGCAATTTAGTTAAAATACTATCTTGGCCTTGAACTGTGCAAAACCTTTTCATATAACTTTTGTTGGTCCATAAGACCTTGAGGGCAGAACATGTCTTATTCACCTCTGAATATCTAGCACCTGGTTCTGAAATCACTCCATAAATGAATGATGGATAATTTGCTTCTCAATGGAAGAAGGGCCAAGAACTCCCTTGCATTATTAGGGGGCAATGTTGACCCCAAATCCCCACTGCTAGGCCCTACCCTGGCTTGCCTAGGGCTTGTGGGTACCTCACCAAAACGTTCTAGAGATGAGGCGCTGGTCCTTGGAAAATCTTGTGTTGCTCATAGCAGGAACAGGAGCTAGGGCTTTACTGGAAGGAATGGATACACAGGTGCTACGGGTGTATTTTCCTATAGGTTGGAGTTATGATATTCCCCTGAAAATGCACAATTCAGTTGTAGATTATAACAGAGGACCATTCAAGAGGTGCTTTAGCAGAATCCAGGTTCATGGTGCCCAGGGAGAAATTGGGTGTGAGCAGAGAGGAAAGCCTAAGATGATGACGGGGCATTTGGGAACCACTCAGAGGACCAGGTCAGGACCAGGGAGCATAGAGCTAGAACCCAAGTCAAGCAGAGCTGGAGGAATGACTTCGATGGGGTGAGTAGGCCAAGCACAAACTGTAGAAGCCAGAAAATAAGAACACAGAGTCCCAGCTGGAGGCAGCTGAGGCATATTCCATGTGGTAGGAGTAAGTCAGTGTGCATTCTGAGTAAGAGTGAAGGGGACCCTAGGCTAAGAGGAGGCTTGTGGAGAGCCCCTGAGGAAGTAACTTTGTTCCCTGTAGCCAGAACCTAGGGCAGGAACCTGAGACCCAAGGAGGGGAGAGCTTCTCTTTAGAGACAAGATGGTAGCATGATAAGATGCTAGTTCAGGTTGATGTAGATGTCATCATAGCACCTTGAGAACTGGAACAGAGAAGCAAGAGAGACCCTTGGAAGATAGGTCTGGGTCTAAAAAGGTCAAGTAAGGTGACATCTAAGATCTTGAACTGAGCGCAGTAATAGGATTTATCTCACAGGGTTATTCTGTGAGCTGGAAACATCTCCATTCTCCCATTCCTTCTGCCATTTTATGTCCCTAGTGACAGGTGCAGCCCAGGTACAGGCTGTGTGCTGGGGCCCCTCACATTTATGGTAGGGGGCAGAAGCAATCAAGGAGCCTTATTTGGCTAAGGAACAGAATGGGAGGTTAGGAGTGGGTTAGAGCATTACTTTTTTCTTTTAACTTTCATCTAAAAATGATTTAAGAGTCACCATAAGTCACAAAAATAGTAGAGGAGATCTTGTGTACCCTTGACCTGCGTTTCCCCACCAGGAACATGTTAAGGTAACTATGGCACATGATCACAACCAAGACATTGACACTGGCACAACCCACAGACCTTAGATCCACCAGTTCCACGTGCACTCGTTTGTGTGTGTGTATAGTTCTGTGCAATTTTATCACGTCTGTAGATTTGTGTAACCATCACCACCACAATCAAGGTACAGAACTCCTCTGCCACCACAAAGGTCACCCTTGTGCTACCTCTTCGTGGCCACACCGCCCACTGTCCCCTACCCCACCCCGACCCTCACCCCAGTAACCACTAATCTGAACTTTCTATTCGGTCAGATTTGGTCATTGACTGAGGTTTACAAATAGACCCCTCAAGTCACTAATAACACACAAAAAGTGAGCGTAAAAAGAATTAAGTACACAATGGCCAAAACGGGCTGTGAACGGTGCCTTTCCTTTCCCTGTAGGTGCTGGCTCTGCTGCAGTGGATTTGCTCTCTGTCGACCCTGTCCCTAGTGGCTGCCCTGGCGTACACGGTGCGTGACGCGTCTGCCGCCTCTTAGTTGCCGCTGCTGTCACCGTGCCCTCCACCGGCCCCTGTGGGCGGCCCCTGAGGGCTGGGTATCGTTCGCGCGTCAGGAAGCCACGGATGTAGGATGCGGTGACGCAGCACGGGGCTTGCTCCGGGCTCACACACTGGCCTGTTAAAGGCGACGGTGTGAAAATGCATGTACCCAGAGAGACTTTTATTTGATGCTGAATGACTGATAGTGACTCAAAAACATCCATCTGTCTGTACACTCGGGGAAACCCACTCACATATCCTGGTTTAGATGTTTACACTGGTTTATATACAAATGCAGGCTCTGAAAGAAAAAATTGCAGCCTCTCCAATGAAGCTAGTTTAGAAATTGGAAAAGAACTGGTAAGGGGTAATGTCGTGAGAAAAAAACTTACCAGTGCTGGGACAAGAGTACTGACCACACCCAGCCTGGGCCTCGGTCTCCTCATCTGAGCATAGAGACTGAAGAGTTGGCAACACCCCCTTCAGCCCTCTGATGACTGGGGACACTGTTTCTGTAGAGCCTGGCTTTCAGGGTCGGGCAGAAAAAGAGCTTAAATGGAAAGAAAGGGATCTTCTCCAGATTAGAACTGTCTATTCAAGTCACCCGACGTTTTCCACCTTTCCTCTCTATTTGGCATGAGGTGCTTGAGGTGTCAGCAAATGACAGAGAAAGGCTGGCGGGAATCACCCAGCAAAGGTTCTGGCCCTGCACTGCCCAGGAGCCCTGAAATGACGGAATTAGAGCCAGGTGGAGGCAACACAACTTTATACCCCTGGGAGATGAGCAGGGTGAGTTAAAACTTTCTCCTGTGAAGCCAAAGCCGTTAACCTCAGCAAAGGTGGCTGGAGAAGCCTGACGAAGTGAACATAACAAAGTCCTGCTTACTGAGCGCAAGCTTACGCCAGGCCCCGTGGAGAACTTCACCCCTGTGGTCTCGGGCAACACTGGCCACACCGCTACAGGTAGAACTATAATTAGCTCTGTTTCTCAGTGAGGAAAATGGTGCCTGGAGATGAAGCAGCGTGGGAAGGTCACTCAGCTAGAAAGTGAGCCCAGGCCTGAGGGCACCGCCCACAGGCCCTGCTCTTCATTTCTGTACACTAGCCACGCCCACCCCCAAGATGTTTGACTGTTCAAATTGTTCTTGAGTTTTATGAGTATATAAGGATGAGGGATTTGTTCTTTCACTTCAATTTAAAAAGCTTTCCCTTCTATGGAGAAATGACGTTGAAGAGGCATCGGGTTGCGTTCTCCTTGACTGATGTATTTGCTTTTATGGGCGGCTGTTTGGATCACATGACCTCCACTTGGTGACGGTGGCCCTGAGCTGTTGACAGAGCCTCAGAACATACACAACTGCTCCCCCTGGCCTGGTACAGGCCACCTCTGATGTGGTGACAAACAGCACAGTATCCCTGTCTAAGGTGACAGTCCTGCTGGGTCAAACTGGGTAATGTCCAGCAGGATTAGAGAGGAGTGACTTAGGTTAAGTTAGAAGATTAAACGAATTGGCAGTATTACCAGTACGGTGGAGCTAGTAAATACTATCAGTCATTAACCTGAGTGTGTATAATACATACCTCTTTTAATCCAAACGATGAATAAGCCCTCTGGCTCATTCTTGAGCAATTTATCATTCAAAGGTGTATTGTTATTAGCCAACCACAATTATAGGTGTGACTGACGTTCTAGGTTTGTATCTCCAGCACTATCTGTAAGATACCAAGATTGATCAGTAGGTGAATGTAGGAGGTGATGGGTTAGATAAATTTTTTAAAAACGTGTCCACCTGATGACCTTTAGAAAAGTATACTTATAAAAGAACATGTTTTTCTTCTTCATAATTTTATTTATTTATTTTAGTGAAGTATAGTTGATGTACAATGTTATATAAGGTACAGGTGTACAATACAGTGATTCACAATTTTTTTAAAAAATTTATTTTATTTATTTATTTATGGCTGTGTTGGGTCCTCGTTTCTGTGTGAGGGCTTTCTCTAGTTGTGGCAAGCGGGGGCCACTCTTCATCGCGGTGCGCGGGCCTCTCACCACCGCGGCTTCACTTGTTGCGGACCACAGGCTCCAGACGCGCAGGCTCAGTAACTGTGGCTCACGGGCCCAGCTGCTCTGCGGCATGTGGGATCTTCCCAGACCAGGGCTTGAACTCATGTCCCCTGCATTGGCAGGCAGACTCTCAACCACTGCGCCACCAGGGAAGCCCCACAATTTTTAAAGGTTATACTCCATTTATAGTTATTATAAAATATTGGCTGCATTCCCTGTGTTGTACAATATATCCTTGTAGCTTATTTGATATGTAATAGTTTGTACCTCTTAACCCCTACCCCTATCTTGCCTCTCCCCCCTTCCTTCTCCCCACTGGTAACCACTAGTTTGTTCTGTATATCTGAGTCTGCTTCTTTTTTGTTATATTCACTAGTTTGTTGTATTTTTTAGATTCCACATATAGGTGATATCATTCAGTATTTGTCTTTCTCTGTCTGAATTATTTCACTCAGCATAATACCCTCCAAGTCCATCCATGTTCTTGCAAATGGCAAGATTTGATTCTTTTTTATGGCTGAGTAGTATTCCATTTTATATATACACCACATCTTCTTTATCCATTCATCTGTTGATGGGCACTTAGGTTGCTTCCATATCTTGGCAATTGTAAATAATGCTGCTATGAATATTGGGGTGCATGTATCTTTCCAAATTAGTGTTTTTGGGGTTTTTTGGATATATACCCAGTAGTGGAATTGCTGGGTCATGTGGTCACGTTTGAGGAAGAAGACGAATTCAGTTGAGACGGTCAGGACAAGGAGGGATCTTGATGGTTCAGATCATCTTTTCCATCATCTTCAGTCATGGCCAATGCAGACCATGCTGGTCTTGTTGAGTTGCAAGAATCACCTTCTGACCATGTCACTCCTTCGATTAAAACTTCTCAGTGCTGGGACTTCCCTAGTGGTCCAGTGGTTAAGACTCTGTGCTCCCAATGCAGGGGGCCTGGTTTCGATCCCTGGACAGGGAACTAGATCCCGCATGCCACAACTAAAGATCCTGCATGCCGCAGCTAAAAAAGATCCCACATGCCGCAACTAAGACCCTGCGCAGCCAAATAAATAAATAAATAAATATTAAAAACAAACAAACAAACTTCTCAGTGATGCCCTGTCACCTACACCAATGGTCCTCAAACTTTAATAATAGGCAGACCCATTCTAAAGGAATAAGAATTCTTTTGGATCCTTAGTATTGGCTTAAATTATTTTAATCCTAATTTTACCTAAACACTAGCAAACATAAACCTAGATGCAAATTTTTATGTTTATAGCACATATATTTATAAAGCCAAAACAAATTTATAAAGTAACCATAAAACCAATAAAATCTGAATTAATGTTAATTTAATGTGATTAATTGGCTGGAGCCAATCGTAGTTCATGACATGGTATTGTTTGTGCTGGGGCACATTCTTTTGTGTTTGGCTTACCTGTATGACATGGGTTTTTTACTGACTTAATTCTACAGCTATTTTGTTTGTCCCACGGTAAATATCTTGGTTCATCTTATCATTTGGGATTCAGTTGTGTGCAAATGCACATTTTGTCTGTGAGTCCATCTCTATTTATCTACTTGATTATATAAGATAGTTATTAAATGCTTGCCCTATGCCGGGCACTGCTCTAGATGCTGGGGATATCACAATAGGCAAGAAAAATCCCCCTCTTGTAGGAAATTGAAATGGGAAAGGGGAAGTGAGAGACCAGGAGACTCTAGTAGCCTGCATAATGGCCTCCAAGTTACCAGGTCTTAATCCCTGGGAACTTGCAAATGTGATTAAGTTAAGGATCTTGAGAAGGGAAGATTATTTTGGATTATTTGGGTGGGCCCTAAATACAATCACATGTATCCCTATAGGAGGGGGACAGAGGGAGATTTGACACACACATGTAGGAGATGGTGATATGAAGATGGGGCAGAGAGAGATATGAAAATGCTGATGTTCATTGGAGTGATGCGACCACAAGCCAAGGAATGCCAAAGCCACCAGAAGCTGGAAGAGACAAGAATTAGATTCTCCCCTAGAGCTTCTAAGGAGAATGTGACCCTGCCAACACCTTGATCTTGGCCGCTGATACTGATTTTGGACCTCTGGTCCCCAGAATGTTGAGAGAATAAATTTCTGTTGTTTTAAGCCACCATGTTTTTGTAATTTGTTACAGTAGCCATAGGAAATGAATCCAGAGCCATATTAAGTAAATGTATTTGTAATATAATTTCAGATGCACATAAATATGGTGAATAAAAATAAATCAGAGGAATTTCCTGCTGGTCCAGTGGTTAGGACTCCGTGCTTACACTGCCGAGGATGTGGGTTCGATCCCCGGTCAGGGAACTAAGATCCTGCAAGCCGTGCAGTGAGGCCAAAAATTAAAAGCAAAAAAAAAAAAAAAAAAAAAATCAGGGAGGTTAACTGGATTAGGGGTGCATTTGAAAATATGTGGTACAAAAGCACTCCAGGCAGAGGGAATGCTAAGGCAGCGTTCTTCAGTCTGGAATATGTTTAGTGGGTGAGAGGAACAGCAAGAGGTCCAGTGAGATGGGGATCAAAGATCAAGGCAGGAGAGAGACGGGAATGAGGACAGAGAAGAAGGTAGTGGTCAGGGCATGCAGGGCCTTTGCGGCCATGGGGAAGAATCTGGATTTTATTCTAAATGCCATGGGACGTGATCTGGTTTGTGATTTTAAAAGATTACTCTGGATGTTTTCTTTCTTTTTTTTTTGATGGCTTGAAACAACAGAAATTGATTCTCTCACAGTTCTGGAGGCTAGAAATTCAAAATCAGGGTGTTGGCAAGGTCCTTCTGGAAGCTCTGAGGGGGAATCTCTTCCATCCTCTCCTATGTCTTCAGCGTTCCTTGGCTTGTGGGTGCATCACTCCAATCTCTGTCTCCATCTTCACGTGGCCATCTCCCTGTGTCTCTCCTCTGTGTCTGTGTCTCCTTTTCTGTCTGTCACAAGGACACTTTGGATTTAGGGCCCACCCTAATCTAGGATGATCTCACCACCCATTCCTTACCTTAATTACATCTGCAAAGACCCTTATTTCCAATTCTGAGGTTGCAAGTTTTATATGTGGAATGTTTTGTGCTCAGAGGTTGAAACCCACTAAGGATTAAACTGGCCGTAAACTCAGTATTAGCCTCCCTTATTATTATTTTCATATTGCTGCAATGGGAAGTTGGGTTTTTTTTGTTTTTGTTGGTTTCAGTACATTCTCTTAAAAATTATAATGAAAAAAGACCTTCTCAGTAGAAAGTTCACAGACTTAGAGGCAGAACCCAGGGGGAGCAGTGATGGTACAGCATCTTCCCAGGCCCAGGGAGGGGCTCGAAGCTCCATGAATCGGTGCCTAGTCCCTCCAGGTCTGGGGCACCGGCTGCTTTCCTGGGATATCTGGAGCTTCCTGGCCAGCTTGAGCTACGCTTGCTACTTGGTGCACCCCATCCTCATCATCCTCTGCCTGGGCTTCAGGAGACGCTTATTCACTCCACCGACATCAACATGGTGAGGCAGCCCCAGCTCTCAGCTCATTGTAGCAACGCAATTTGCTCTCCCCTGGAGCAGAGCAAACTATTGGCTTCATTAGAACCTTATTTTCTGTTTGTTTGTTTGTCAAAAGCCTATTGTTCTTTGTTTTATTGGAGGGAGGACTTCAGCCCAGGATAATATCTTTCTTTTCTTCTCTTTATTTTTAATGTTTAGGGCTGTTTGTCTTACAGATCTATTTCATATAGCCAGGATGGTACACTTATTCCAAATGCAATAGGAATCTTGTAGTAAGACTGTGTCCACTCTGCCCCTCTTTCTCCCTAGTTCTATCTTTTCTCTGGACACTGTTTGCTGACCTTCATCACTGGGCTGGCCCTTACGCTGTTCATTGAGAAACCATGTCAGGAACTGAAGCGGTGCCTGCTGGGATCAGTGCCTGCAGGGCCGTGAGCTTCCGGTAAAATCCGAAAGAGTGGATGGCCCTTTGTGGGTGCTGATGAGCAAAGGCAAGTGTGGCCTTGTTTATGTAATGAATGCTTGTGTTCCCAAAAAAGGGTATGAATCTGATTTTTGTGAATGTTTAAGGTATACAAGTTCTTTAATATATAAAAAAGTTCTGAGTGTTTACTGTATGAAAGAGTTGTGTTAGTCTGTTTAGTAGCACAGTAATTGCCCTCCAATGTAACTTTTTAGCAAAAAAATCTGGATTTTTTGAGTCTCATACTGCATGTATTTTCTATATCAGTGATCATAGGAGAACATCAAATGTAGTGAATTTAATGTACTTCAGGTTTTAATGCTCACTTTTCTTGGTAAAATCACAGTATGTCGTTTTGTACATTATAATTGTTTTTGTGTTATTATGATACCTTTGTAGACTCGTAACTTTATCCTGGATGGTACGACCCACTAGTGTGCACGATTCATGGGTTTGTCATTATAGGTCTTTCAAACATTGTTCATTTTACAAAGTGGTCTATTTTTGTTTTTTTGTTTTTGGTTTTTGTTTTGTTTCATTTTTTGGCCACGCTTCACGGCTTAGTTCCCTGACCAGGCATTGAACTCAGGCCACGGCAGTGAAAGCACCTAACCACTGGACTGCCGGGGAATTCCCGAGATGGTCTATGTTATGAGTTGAATTGTGTCCCCTGAAAAAGATATGAAGTCCTAAACCCCTGGTACCTTAGAAAGTGACCTTATTTGGAAATAAGGTAATCAAGTTAAAATGAGATCATGGGGGTTGGGGAATGGGTGGCCCTAATCCAATATGACTGGTGTCCTTACTAAAAGGGGAAATCTGGGCACAGAGACAGACGTGTACAGAGGGAAGATGATGTGAAGACACAAGGAGAAGATGGCCATTGGCAAGCCAAAGAATACCAAGGATTGCCAGCAGACACAGAAGCTGGAAGAGGCAAGGAAGGATTCTCCCCTAGAGCCCTCAGAGAGAGCATGGCCCTGGCGACACCTTGATTTAGGACTTCCAGCCTCCAGGACAATGAGATGATACATTTCTGTTGTTTTGAACCAGCCAGTTTGTGGTGCTCTGTTACAGGAGCCCTAGCAAATGCACACAGTCCCTCAACACAACCTCTAACAGAGAAGGAAGAGACCCTAGTAAGTGGCTTCTATCCCAACCCCCTCGGTTTCCAGCAAAGAGGTAGAGAGATGGGAGAGACTTGTAAGGCCAAGTGGAGAACATGGATGTCCCAGTTCTCAGGCTTGTGTTCCTTCCTGAGTGTGTAATTTCTTCTTTTTTGGGGGGAGGGGGTGTAATTTCATGTTGACCGTCCCTACTTACATATGTCTAACATTACTTATAATAACGCCTTTTGTGTACTTAATAATCAAAGGATTTATTAACAACCATGGGGTTACCAGGAGCGTATTGGCACAGAATGCTCCCCATCTGTGTAGGCTCTCTTTGCCTTCAAGTGGATTTGCAAGGAAGACCACTGGGGTGAGGAGGGCTGCCATCCCCACATCCTTTGACAGGGCAGTTGACAGCTAATCTTGTCCTTTTCCAGGCGGCCTTGGGGAACGAACCACATCTCCCCGAGGTCTGATCTGCTCTGCTGGCAGAATCTGACCTGAGTGAGAAGCCAAGTCCCACCCGGGTGTGTTCAGTCTGTAATAAAACGCGCACCAAGTTGGCTTTTTGGGCGACTGCGAAGTTCATTGGGTTCCTCGGGAGCCCCCTGGTGGCCGATTCGGCACCTGCACCCTCTGACTTAATTAGGCCTCAGAGGAGAACTTGAGGGTGGGTGACATTTACAGAAGGAACACTGCCATCCCGATGGACCCCAGTGGGAAATGACTCGCCTGCCAACATTGCTCGGCAGTCCAATTGCCAAGTGCTTCTAGTTATGAGTCAGGAAACCCGGGGCCCTTGGAAACAGCTTTCCAATTACCAACAAAGCCTTTGAACGTTTCTTTAATAAGAAAAAAATACTCTCCCCACGATTGCAATTTCACAAAACATAAAGTAGGGATAAAGAAGTCCAATTTTGTTCTGGCTATTGTTTCAACCCAGAATTCCCTAGAAGTTTAAGATTTATAGAATGTGTGGACCTTATTTGGATTCTATAACAAACTGTAAAAAAGCGTATGACATTTATGGAACCACTGGAAATTTAAGCCCTGCCTGGGTATTTGATGATATGAAGGACTTTGTAATCTTTTAATGTGATAGTGGTATTGTGGTTACGTGTTTTTAGAGTGCTTATCTGTTAGATGCCGACTGAAGTATTTATGGACAAAATGATATAAAATGTAGTATTTATCTCAAAATAATATCGGAAGTGGGATAGATGAAACAAGATTGGCCATTTAGTGATAGTTTTTGAAGCTGGTGATGGGTGCATGGGACCTCATTACACTATTTTCTTATTTTTGTGTATGTTTGAAGCGTGTATAATAACAAAGTCAAATTTATAGAGGCAGCAAGATTGGAGTAGAGTGTCAATTGATGGGTGTCTCCTCTAATTCCTCCTAAGTTCTGAAATCCGTGTTTCATCCCCACATACCTACCTGTGGATAAAAATAGGTCACATCAACAGTACAGGATCACCCCCAGCAGATCTAAAGGAACTCAGCCCTCCTTAAATTCCTCCTGACTGGTTTTGGGAGAGTCCAGGGACATCTTGCTTGTTTTGAGAACAGCGGGGCTCTGCTATTTCTTTTTTCAATGAGCCGGCTCTCCTCAGCTGCACCACCCCTCCCCTCCCTGCCATCAGAGCTGCTGCTGAGAGCTGCTGGCGGTGGCCAGAGCCTCCTACACCCGCTGATGTCCCCACGCCACTCTCCAAAGCATGCCGCCTCCTCCCGTGACTTGTCTGTGCAGGATGTGGGCTGAGTTGCCTTGGTGCTCAGGGTCTCCACAAATGCCACAAGCAGATAAATCCCCGTGCCCCGACTTGAGCCATCTGTGCTTTCTCATTCAGGCTTTGACGCAGGGCTGCTGGGTGCTCATCGTGTTTTTATAGAAACTGCTCTTGCAATTTTCCTCTTTCTGATATAGGTCTGTCTCCCTTGGATGCCCTAAGTCTATGGCCGCTGGTATGGAGGCGACCTGTGTGGCAATCACTTCCTCTTTACATTTGTCCTGTTCACCAGTACATCTCTACCTCACCACCATGACTGGCACACAGTCGGTGTGAAAGAAGTGTCAGTTGACACAGTGATGGAATCAACCCTTTCTTCCTTTAGATGAGTTTTTTTGTTTGTTTTTTTCAGGAGGCTTCTTTTACAGATAGGCAGGCTCTCTCAACTAGGTTTCAGATATGTTCAATTTTATAGGAATCTTCCCCCCAAATGACCCAACCAGACCCCTTCCAGGGAAGCTCAAAGTTGAGAAGCCCCAGGGCATCTGAAGGGGTGAGAAGCCTTTATAACTTTAGTCCCTTGACCCCAAGTGGAATTTAAATCAACGCTGTGCTGATACAGGCTGGGAGGCAGCCGCTTTTGGTAACCTACCCACATTCGTGTCCCCTCCTCTCTTGCAAAACAAACTCTGAAGTTGTTCTAGTATCAATGCGCCCAGACAGAGGGAAAGTTTCAGATTTAGTATAATACAATTTCATCTTCCCGTGTGCCTTGGCCGATGGTTGGTCCAAGTGTGGTCATGTGACTCAGCTCTGACCAATGAGGTGTAAGGAGAAGTGCGCTGGAGATTTCTAGGAAGGGTTGTCTTCCCTGAGTATGGAGGAGGGTGGAGCTTCAAGGAGACAGTCCTTTCTGTCCTCACCTCTATTAATCTTGCGAGAGTACAGTGTTATTTAGAGTTGTTCCTGTCACTATTAGGTACTATTTTTTCATTTTTCTTTTTTTAAAATTAAGATATGATTTGCATAGAGTAAAATTCAAGCATAAAAGTATATGTTTCTGTGAGTTTTGACAAATGCATACAGTTGTGTAATCACCACCCAAAAGCAAGATATAGAAGAATTCCATCACCCCTCAAAATTTCTGGAGTTCTTTTATAGTCAACCTCTGTTCTCACCCCCAACCCTTAGCAACTAACTATCTGCTTCTCATTTCTATAGTTTTGTTTTTTCCAGATGTATTTATTTTTAAATGTTTATTTTTTTTAAATATAAAATATTTCAAATATTCAAACAAGTCTAAAAAATGAAACAATGGGTACCCCACACAGCCATCATGCCTAATAAACGTAGGTTAACATTTTGCCACTTTTCCTTTGGATGTGTTTCTTTTTGTTTAAAAAATAAAACATTGTGAGCACAATGATAGATCTCCCTGCATCCCATTTGCTTCTCCCTTCTCATCCAAGTTTCATCCACATTTTTTTTTTAGATTTTTTTTTTTTGATGTGGAACATTTTAAAAGTCTTTATTGAATTTTGTTACAATACCGTGTCTAAGTTTTGGTTTTTTGGTCACGAGGCATGTGGGATCTTAGCTCCCCGACCAGGGATCGAACAGACACCCCCTGCATTGGAAGGCGAAGTCTTAACCACTGGACCACCAGGGAAGTCCCCACATTTTTATATTTTTACTAATAACATGCACGTGTCTATCAATGGTATATAGTACTTTGTTTTTAAACGCTATGTAATTTGATCCATACCGTAATATCCTTGGGAAACATGATTTTCCCCTTTAAACATAGTCCGCCTAGCTCGCCCATTCACTTTGAATGCGAATGGTGTTCTATTGTGTGCATGTGTGCCTTAAATGTTTATCAATTCACCAGCTGGTAGGTAGATATTTGGTTTGTTTTCAGTTTTTTGTTATCGCAAACATGTTTGTAACCAACTCCTTGTATGTGTTTCCTCATGGAGATACATTCGTTTTCCAGGGTATATAGTCAGGAGAGTCATTGCAGAGTTATAGCGTGTATGTATACTCAACCTTACCTGATAATGACACACATTTTCCTAAAGTGATTTTCCAAATTTACACCTTCACTAGTGGTGATTGGGGATAGATATTATGACTCAGAGATCCTCCCCAACACTTGGTGCTATTGACCTGTTAAGTTACTGTTAAATACCAGATGAGTCTAAGGTAGCATCTCATCACTTCACTTTGCATGTCCCTGTCTACCAAGGGGCTTGAGCATTTTCCATGTGTGTTTTGGCCATTTAGAGTTTCCCCTTCTCCAGCTGCCTGACTATCCTTTTCCTATTCTGCTATTGGGTGTTTGTCTTTTTATTATTGATCCTGAGATGTCCTTTATGTATTCTGAAGACAAATCATTACTTTATCGATTGTGCTGCAAATACGTTCTCCTAGGCTGTGGAAACTTCATATATGATATGAATGCTTTACCTTTTAATGCAGGCAAAATTATCAATCCTTTCCTTTTGGCTTGCACTTTTCGGATCTTGTTCATGAAATCCATAGAAATGTTCTTTTGTACTTTTTCCATGGGGGGAGAAAAGCCTCCATGTAAGTTCCTGATCTCGTGCTGCGAGTTCTTTGAGTTCTTTGTAAGGTGGATTTGTAAGGTTAGAGCAGTTCTCGATAGGGGAGGGTGGCCATTTTGTCTCTCCAGGGAAGATTTGGCAATGTCTGCAGACATTTGTTGTTTTTTAGTGGGTAGAAGCCATGGATGCTGTTAAACATCCTACAATGCACAGGATAGCCACCTCCCAACCCCAATCGCAGAAATATCCAATAAAAAATGTCCATAGTGCCCAGGTTGAGAAACTCTGAGTTAGAGAACAACAGTGATGATTGCTGGGTTCACACAAACCAGGACCCTCACATTCAAAGCTCCTGTGTGGGGAGGACTGAGGTCGTGTCTGGGACTGTCAGCACTTAGACAAGTAACACTGGGTCATTCTGTGTTGAACTTGGTAAATATGCCCAAGCCAAGTGTGTTAAATCTACACAGGAGGGAACTTGACCGAATCTGCCAAACAACCTAGTATTTGCTCTAATCACAGTAGGAGGGGAGGCGGTGCTGCCACAGCTCTTTAATCAGGCCTTACTGCCATGCTAATGAGCCCTAAAATGTATTATGTGCTGTTTCTGGAAAGGCACAGCATGTATCATATTTTCTGGTCCCAAACAAGTTATCGGTTCACTTCGTTGTTCATTAAAAAAATCATGCTCTCCATCCTGATGTGGTGTCAGCATGCCTCTGTTTCTTTCTCTGAAAAATGCTGGAATTTGACAAGATTCATGGTTCTCAGATGCTGGTCTGTGTAGGCTGCTTGCAGCAGAGTCATCTGAGGTGCTTTTAAAAAATACAGGATAAAAAAAAAAAAAAAATACAGGATAAATTCCTGGAGATTGACAGCTTGGGTGGGACTCAGTAATCTGGACTTTCCTCAAAACTTCCCGAAGCTTTCTAATGAATAATGGTGGTTTGTTTTGTTTTGTTTTGTTTTGCTTTTTTGCCTCACCGTGTGGCATGTGGGATCTTAGCTCCCCGACCAGGGATCGAACCCGCACCCCCTGCAGTGGAAGCGTGGAGTCTTAACCACTAGACTACCAGGAAAATCCTACTAATGGTGGTTTTGAACCACTGGACTCAATAAGTGGTAGGACTGGTTCTACATCATGGAGTCTGGATTTATGACATTCATGAGTGAATAGCAACTTCTCCAAGACATGAACAGTTTTGTTTTTTTTTTTAAGGAATTGCTTTATTTATTTATTTATTTACATTTATTTATTTTTGGCTGTGTTGGGTCTTCGTTTCTGTGCGAGGGCTTTCTCTAGCTGCGGCAAGCGGGGGCCACTCTTCATCGCGGTGCGCGGGCCTCTCACTATCGTGGCCTCTCTTGTTGCGGAGCACAGGCTCCAGACGCGCAGGCTCAGTAGTTGTGGCTCACGGGCCCAGTTGCTCCGCGGCATGTGGGATCTTCCCAGACCAGGGCTCGAACCCGTGTCTCCTGCATTGGCAGGCAGATTCTCAACCACTGCGCCACCAGGGAAGCCCCCATGAACAGTCTTTGATTCAAAGTGAGTTTCTTGTGCCTGAAGAGGGTTCTTAAAAGGTTTTCCTCGGGAGCCATCCTCAGCCTTTCAACCCCTGGACATCCTTTGGCCAAAGGTCTCTGCCACTGTGAGTTCATGAAGGGATTTGGGGACGCCGGGTCCCTGCAGCAGCCTCCATTCATTCATGGACACAGGTGGGCATTCATTCACCCCCTCCTCTGTGCATTCAGCAAGTGTTTATTGGCCCCTGCTCTGTGCCAGGTACTGTGCAAAGCGCTGGGAATACACCGTTGACAAGCATGGACGCAATTTCTGCTCTCCCTGCTCTTAGTGTCCTGGGGTGAGGGTGATCATAAACCACGCCCCAAGTACCTAATTACAGTGACCTGAGAACTCTGAAAGCCTGATCCTAAGTGGGAGGCTGGAGATAGAATTTCTGGGAAACTAGCCTTAAACTGGAATTTGAAAAACAATAATAAGCAATATTTGTTGAGGGCTCATGACATGCCAAGTACTGTTCTAAGCACTTGACAGAAACCAAGGCTGATTTAATCCCAGCACAGACTCTGAAATAAGCACCCCTCTCATCCTCATTTGCACATGGAGACACTGAGGCACGGAGATAAGTCACATACCCGAGGCCACAGCCAGGTGGGGGCACCGGATATAAATCCGAGCAGTTTGAGTCCGGAGCCCACACTTGTGGCCACCGTATTCTGGTGGCTTTCAGACGAGTAGAGTTAACCTCTCAGGGGGTTTATGAGAAATCCTCTCCAGAAGTTTGTCTGCTGCAGTGTGCTATGGGCGCTGAAGGTGGGAATGATTTAGCACGTTTGTAGTCCTTGAGGATTTTGAGAGGAATTTTGTGTTTTCTCAACACTTGAAGGAGAATGAGGACCAAGGAAGCTTAAGGGAGGGTCTTGCCATCAGACCTGGGAAGCCAGGGCTCCTCTGAATGTGCTGCTTCCTCCACAGCTTCGCTCAGTCTCCCCGCATGCCCCCAGGAGGCCCCTCGCTCCCTCCCGGTTCTGCACACATGCTCAGGGTCTTCACGGCTCTGGGCCAGAAAACGCAGAGGACCCTTGAAGAGGTTAGCGCCCTGTGGTTTCCAGATCCACGCTGGGAATGGGATGCACTTGTGACTAGACAGCTGGTAATTCTTCCTCTGGCATCAAATGAGGCTCATGGCCTCGGAAAGCCTTCTCAGACATGGAGGAGCCCCATCTTAGGAAACGTCTTATTTTACAGAGACTGGACCTGAGGCAAGCTGTGCTTCAGGACACACAGCAAATCGGTGTCCGACATGAGCAATCAACCAAGGAGTGTCTTTTATTCTAACTAGATCTGCACTGGAAGGACGATCATACCCCATGATCTCACTTTACAAAATCCTAGGAGGGGGCTTCCCTGGTGGCGCAGTGGTTAAGAATCCGCCTGCCAATGCAGGGGACACGGGTTCGAGTCCTGGTCCAGGAAGATCCCACATGCCACGGAGCAACTAAGCCCGTGCGCCACAACTACTGAGCCTGTGCTCTAGAGCCCGTGAGCCACAACTACGGAAGCCCGCATGCCTAGAGCCCGTGCTCTGCAACAAGAGAAGCCACCGCAGTGAGAAGCCCGCGCACCGCAACAAAGAGTAACCCCCGCTCAGCACAACTAGAGAAAGCCCGCGTGTAGCAACGGAGACCCAACACAGCCAAAAATAAATAAATAAAATAAATAAATAAATGAATAAATAAACAAATAAAAATCCTAGGAGGGATTTTTTTTTTTAATTTTTAAATTTATTATTTATTTATTATTTTTATTTTTGGCTGTGTTGGGTCTTCGTTTCTGTGTGAAGGCTTTCTCCAGTTGCGGCGAGTGGGGGCCACTCTTCATCGCGGTGCGCGGGCCTCTCACTATCGCGGCCTCTCTTGTTGCGGAGCACAGGCTCCAGACGCGCAGGCTCAGTAGTTGTGGCTCACAGGCCCAGTTGCTCCACGGCATGTGGGATCTTCCCAGACCAGGGCTCGAACCCATGTCCCCTGCATTGGCAGGCAGATTCTCAACCACTGCACCACCAGGGAAGCCCCCCTAGGAGGGATTTTATAAGGGTCTGTCTTATAAGGGTCAGGAGCCTGTTAACTGTCTAGATATTCTACCCTTCAGTGCCTGCTGTTGGGAGTGTTAGCAAAACACTGTTTACCCAATCATCAAATGTTAAGGTTCCAGAATATTGTGTTCCAGCGTGGTCTGACCTGTAGACATTTGGTTGGGGAAGTAACCATTCCCAGCTCCAGAAATTTGATTTGTCAGTTACTATTCAGTACAGAGAAATGAGGCAGGTTGCAATGACCCTGCTGAAGAGGATAACAAGGGTGAGAGTGTCTAGGTTTAAGCAAGTATCATCAGGACTTCATCAAGGAGTAGGTGGGGAGCTGGTGACAGAGGGATGCAATGGGAATGCCAGCAGCAGTGTCTGCCTGAGTGGCTGCAGAAAGCTATACACTGGAGGCAACAGGAGAACGCTTTCTGCACTTTGCAATGGATTTGCAAGGAGAGCTCCTCTCTCCCCAGACTGTGCCGTCCCAGCTGGGAATCTAGGAGTTGTGTCTCCTATGAGGATGGCCTGAATCTCAGCCCCGTCTCAGAGAGGAGTGACTGGTTAGCAGAGATCTCCAGCATTTTTTCCCCAGCTGCCTGACTTCTGTGTCATGATGCTGATTCCTGGGATGGCAAAGAGGGTGCTTTAGGGCTCAACCCACTCTGTTCTTGGATGGGAATATTTCTCACGGGAACATCGAGGCTACGCTAACCTGGCAGATGGTTCTCCTGAAGTGTAAGCCTCCACCTTGCTGCTGGGGGGCTTCTGCCCCTAAGAAGAGATTATTCCTGGGGCCAGTTACTAGGGAAGAGGAAGTCCTAAGACTGGAAAACTGAACTAAGAGGGCAGCATAGAGTTGAGAGAGAGAGAGAGACCTCAAATACTTTCCTTTGTTCAAGGCTACATTGTCACAAAGTTTAGTGAAGGTAAGAATTACCTGGGGATTTTGATAAAAATCAGGTTCCTGATTCCTGCTTGTTTGCAAGCATAAAGCAGGTGATTCTGACGACCACACTTTAAGAAACACTGATATTGACACTAAGGGGCAGGATGTTCCAAAATATGGTCCTAGGAGTATAGGATATTAAATCAGCGCCCACCCCACGGAGAGGGATGAGGAGAAGGAAGGCGCTAGCATCAGGAGGCTTCCACCGTTGGGTACCTCCCCCGACGGTGCTGTTACCAGAGCAACAGGAGCTGCAAAATCTCCAGGCCTCCCTTGCTTCCACCTCTTTCTCCAGAAACTCAGTGCTTGCTCATGAAAAAACTCATCAACAAGGTGACCTGTTGGCTGCATAGGGAGCGACTGGCTGACATCCAATGTACCAGACATCTTGCTCACCTGATTATTAAGGACCTCATATGCAGTGGTGCTCTTTGGTGACAGTCACATGGGATACAATCATTGTCACACTTGGGGCTCATTCTGAGAGTATTTTACATGTCACTTTCCCGCAGACGGTGTCAATACTTCCTCTGCTCTTGTTCCTTCCAAGCTTCCAATCATCCAGCCAAATGGTTAGTTGCTGCCCAGGAATTAGTGAAGAACCATATCTCTGACCATCTCTCCTTTAAGGAAGTTGAAGTTCTGCTCATTGCAAGGATTTCTTTGTCTTGCAGGGCTACCCCTGACTGGGGCTATAATACCACATCAGTCTTCTGCCTTGTTTCAGAATCAACCTCTTCTTCTTAGTTATCTGGTCCTGGGGAACCACCTATGAATAGCCATGGCCAGGAAGCTGCCACAGAGAACCAAGCAGGTTCAAGAAGTTTTCCAGCAGATACTACAGAAGCAGCAGAATTTTTGTGTTTATCTCACCTCTGCCTTCCAAATCTCTCCTCCAATATTAAATCAGTGCCCAGGACACGTGTGCAAACTGAGATTCGGGAATAATCCCACAGTCCCACGGCTCCTCCACGTCAGTGGTTCTTAAACTTTTGATCTCATGACCTCCTAACACCTTCAAAATTATCTGGGGTCCCATAGAGCCTTTGTTTATTATGAGGGTTATACCTATTGATATTACTGTATTAGAAACTAAAACTGAAAAAATTTAATATTAATTTATTTAAATACAATAATAAATTTATTACATGCTAACATAACATATTTTAATGAGAAAGTACCTATATTTTCAAAACCAGAATTAGTGAGAAGAATGCCATTGTGTCACAGTTTTGCAAATCTCTGTAATGTCCAGTTTAATGGAAGATATATCTGCTTCTTCTATCGTCTACTACTTTCAGTCTATTGCAATATCACACATCGTGTAGATTCTGGAAAACTCCAGCGTATACTCACGAGTGAATGGGAGGATAAAAAAGGAAATAATGTCTTAGTATTATTATGCAAATAGTTTTGACCTTGTGGATCCCCTGGAAGGCTCTCAGGGACTCTGGGTTGTGGAGTGATGGGCGGGTACCAAGATCATATTTTGAGAATCACTGCTCTAAATAATATGCAAATTAAAGCAATAAATGACTCTGGTCATAAATATATCCTGCCTAACAGAGGGTTTCTGGGATAAAGCCCAACACAACAGCTACTGAGCAAGAATTTATAATTTGCAAAAATGAAGGACATGGTAAGATACCTGCATATACTCATATACATACAACATATATATATGATATAACAGACATATATATTCATATACGTAAACATGTTTTCTTTCTTACCTTCCAAATTTTCTCTTAACATAGCCTAGAAAAATCACTATTACCTGCTTCGATGATTTCTCTTACCTTCTCTGCTCGCAAGACATTATGAAACAAGCATAACAACAGTTTCAGACCTGTGGATCTGTGTTATGGCAGACTTTCATCATCTTTCCTCCCTTTGGTGGGAGAAGTCAATTCCTGGGCTCTGCTTGCTTTGATTTGAATAGACGTGCAGAATCCAAGAGAAAGCCTTAGTTGCAGGTGTTCAGGTGGCCACGAGAGGGCAGCACCTGAGAGAACAGGGCAGGGCTCCATTGCCTTTTGAAACTCACCAGAAGCTTCCTAGAAAAACTGCAGACTTGAACTGTGAATTAGAAGCATCAGAGGATTCATGGTTTCCAGCCTACGAGGAAATTTTGATTGTCATGAGGACCAAAATAAGGTTTCTACTTAATCCTTTTGGAAATATACCTATGATTTCTAACCTAATATGTCTGATAGTTTTCAACTGAAAACAGCTTATGTCTTTTCAGTGATTTCCACTGCCTTCTTCCTAAGGAAGTTGAAATGAAACTAATGTTTCATTTTTTTTTTCAATCGTTAACATGAGGACTGCCTGTCTGACTTGACCTCAAAGTTCCTGCATCTTTTAATACCCATTGCATCAGACAAATGCCCGGATGTGCCCTCCCCACGTCCACCCCCACCCGAGCTGAGGGATGATGCTGGACCTCCATCCTTGGTGATGGAGACGTCGTGGAGGGCGCTGGTGCTTCTGGTGAGAGGACAGCTTGGGGAACTGCTCAGCTCCAGGCTGCCCTGGGTGTTCCAGGACCTCTGATCAAAGCCGACCGTGGGGGTCAGCTCAGAGATATCACGTACCCAAGGAAACATGGAACCCACACCCACTTGAGGAGTGAGGAAACGTTCAAGTGCCTCTGGGACCACTTGGGACCAGATGCTCAAGACTTGGGGCCCTCTGGTGTTGCGCAGCCCTCAGCCTGATTTCCACAGTCCCCCTTAAAAGCTTCATTGGTACATCTTTGGGTC
The DNA here is from genome assembly GCF_965194805.1 of Balaenoptera borealis. NCBI lineage: Eukaryota > Metazoa > Chordata > Mammalia > Artiodactyla > Balaenopteridae > Balaenoptera > Balaenoptera borealis. The sequence goes on along the minus strand of NC_138875.1, from coordinate 15,752,294 downwards.
TTGAACGGAGTCCTGCAACATTGATGATGAAGCTGTCCTTGGCATCACAATGAGACAACAGTGCAGCGTGACACTGGCTAAGGCAGAGCTTTGGCTGAGCAAGTACTTCTTTCTGGCCCGGTCCCTGCAGCAGCATCACCTGGGAACATGCTCGAAATGCAAAGTCTCAGTTTCCACCCCAGACCACCTGCATCAGAAGCTCTGGGGGTGGAGCCCAGCAGTCAGTGTTTCCACAGCCCCTCGGGATAATTCTGATGCACACTCAAGTTTAAGAACTAGCAAAGCAATATTTAAGTGGTTTGTTCATGGTTGCTAAGCCAGATGAAGCTGGAAGTAAATGACAGAGAAAACGAAAGTGAGAATATAAAAAAAGAGTAAAAACAGAGAAGAGAAACATTTTCAAGCAAGTGTAGAGGAAGAGAGCTCCCTGCTTGGGTGTGTGGGAAACTATAAGTTGCACCTGCTCTAGAACATTGTCAGCAGCTGAATATCTATCCAGAGCTTTCCACCCTGCTATGGCAAATTTATTTGGCTAAAAACAACTCTTGGGTTAGTGACCTTTTATTCAGCTAATATTACTCCTCTCATGGCCTCCAAAGCACACAGAGAAATTGGAGAACTGATGAAAATCTTTAAAGTCTACTAAATACCAAAGCCTTCCCAAACACTGTGTACTTTTCAGAGTGAGTTTCTTTTTATTGGAATTTCAGATTATTGAAAGGTTATCTGCCTCCTGTTCCTATAGGGATTAAAATAAAACAAAAGAGAGGAGAACATGCTGTGATATGTGGTGTGTGCTTTCCTCCCTCCACTGGCCGGGCCTGGCTGACTGCCGCTGTGGACAGTCAGGGGGAAGATTCCGAAGTGCTTCCCGAAAATATCACCAGGAGCCCAGGAGGCTGAAGCTGATGCAGGTGGCCGATCAGCAGCTCCCCACACCTGGAATGAGAACGTTCACCAGCGTGAAGTGATACCTTCCAGGTCTTTGCAGCTCTCGCTGCCAGAGGGGCGTGTGGCTGCCTTGTGCCTCAGTTTCTTTTTCTGGAAATTGATCACTTTGGGGTGTTCCTACCCCAGACAGCCACTGTGCCCCTTCTGTTCATCTTTATTCCTTTTCTCTCCTCTCATTACTCTCTGGCGCTTTTCTGTTTGACAGCTATCCCTACTCCTTGAATTTCTCTCTTGGATCCAGCAAATGGAGTTTTTTCTTCCACTTATAATGTTCTCTTTTTCTCCATTCTCATTTCTCTCTCACTCTCTAATTCCTGCCTCATTCTTCTCACTGATCTTGTCACCTTTTCCATCTTTGTGAGAGAGACTGTGCTGTTTTGTAATCTTAATTTTCATTTCATCCAGCGATCCACTTCCCTGTCTTGTTTGAGCCCCGCAAAATCTCTGCCTTGAGGGTTAGTAGAATTGGAAGTTGGAAGGCCTGGTTTTGAACTGTGAAGCAAGCCACCTGAGTTAGCCTCAGTTTCCCCATCTGTAAAGTGCTTACCCTGTACCAGACAGGATTACCTCTTCAAATCCTCATAACAACCCTTTGAAATAAGTACTAAACAACATTTGAAGTAGATGCTATTAATACCCCCATTTTATATTGAGGGAAATAAAGTTCAGAGGAGTTGAGTGAGTTCCCCAAGATCACACAGCTAGTAAATGGCGGAGCTGGGATTCTTATCAGGCATATGCCCCCAGAGGATGTGCCCTCCACATGACTTATTACTGACAGTGGCTCTTCCTACCTTGCAGTTATGTTATAAGAAAGAAATGAAACAACATCTGTAAGAACCTTTTGGAAAAGTTAAACCACCACTTGAAGGGAAGGAAACGCACTCGATTCTTTCAAGCTGGTGGTAGGCCCTCACCTCACCCCACACTTTCCATCATCTCTGCCCAGTTACTGTTTCTGTTCAAGTTGTCTGGTGAAATTGTTCGACCAAAGCGGTCGAATAAGAGAGAACCAAAGGAAAACAATTTTAAAAGTCTGAAGCACAAACTTAGAAGCTATAAGATGAACCTGTGCGCAGGCTGGTATGGCCAGAGCAATAAAACTGGCCCTCCTTCCCCACTGTTGTCCCAGACCTTCCCACACCCCAAGCCCCAGAATAACAACCAGAGCTGGGCTATGATACGGCAGGGACTGGTAGAAATCTAACCCCAGGGCTTTCCCTCAGCAAACGGAGTTTTTTTCTTCCACTTGTAATTTTCTCTTCTTCTCCATTCTCATTTCTCTTTCACTTAGAATCCTGCCTCCATCTTCTCACCTTTTCCCTCTTTGTGAGAGAGATGGTTATTTATCCACCAACACCCATGTTCGTTTTCGTTCATAAGAGCAGACACGTAAGAGCAGATACTTAATAGTGAGGCACATGGTTGCCCAGCTGGATGCCATTTCCCAGCCTTCCTTGCAGGTATCGTCACGTGACCAAGCTCCCACCAATAGAAGATGAGCGGAAGTGGTGTGCACCACCAGCTGAGACGTGTGACAGCTGCTGTGCCCGCTTCCTGTGTGCTCTTCCTTCTTCCTGCAACCCGTCTCATGAGAGTGAGAGAAACTTTGTTCTTTAAAACACTCTATTGTTGAGCCTCTTTGCTAGAGCAGCCTTGTATGGCCCTATGATACAGCTGTCCCCCCCTGCCTTGTCCCCGCCTCTACTGCTTCACACTCTTCGTTCTTTTCCATCGTCACCTCCCATCGACCCGCAGGGTCCTAGAACCAGCTCTGCTTGAAACTTCTTGACAATCACATAAATGTGAGGGCTCCCTTTACCTTAATTAATAGAAAGGGAGAATGTGAAGCTGACTGTCTCCATCTCAGAAGACCAATCTCAAAGAACTGTTAAAAGTGAATTATTTTCTAATTATAAAAAAAATACTGGAACTAGTAAGTGATTATAGCCGGGTTGCAGGATACAAGGTTAATATACAAAAATAAATCATTTGTTAATATACAAAAGAAATAATTTCCCATTCAATATACAAAAATAAATCATTTTCCAATAAATCCTTTTTCCAAAATGAACAAGTGGAATTTGAAATTTAAAAATACAACACTGGGACTTCCCTGGCGGTCCAGTGGTTAAAACTCCATGCTTCCACTTCAGGGGACACGGGTTCTATCCACGGTCGGAGAACTAAGATCCCTCATGCCGCATGGCATGGCAAAAAAAACAGAAACAAAAAACCCCCCACCACCACAACCACCAACTAAAAAACCAAACCAAAAAAAAAAAAAAAAACCACTATGTACATATCACCCAGAAAAATGAAATCCTTAGATATAAATCTAAAAACGTATGTACAAAATCTATATGAAGAAAACTATAAAATTCTGGTGAAAGACATCAAAGAACTAAGTAAATGGAGAAATAATCCATGTTTGTGTGTAGGAAATCTCAATACTTTAAAAATATCAGTTCTTCCCAACCTGAGCTATATATTCAGTCCAATTCCAGCAAGTTATTTTGTGAATATCAACAAACTGATTTTTTTTTTTTTTTTTTTTTTTTGCTTTTGCACCATTTACTTATTGCCTTCACCGTGTTACAAGAGGACTATTAATGACAGGTAGTATTTAGTGACCATTTACTTTGGTCCCCTCCATTCCCTGTGCAAAAACCACCTCTCCCCCTCCTGACTTTTCTCCTTCTCTTGAGCTGGGAAGCCTGGGCTGGTGGTTTGGGGGCCATCACCCCACAGTGGCCCAGGGGCTTCAGAAGCACAACCATGCATAGCCTCTCAAAGAGGCAACCAACAAACTAATTTTTTTTTAAACTGTGCATGATTCCAATGAATTAATTTTACTTTGATTCTTGAATCATTTTCTTTTTTTTTTTTTTTTTTTTTTTGAGGTGCGTTTTAAATTTATTTATTTATTTATTTTATTTATGGCTGTGTTGGGTCTTTGTTTCTGTGCGAGGGCTTTCTCCAGTTGTGGCAAGCGGGGGCCACTCTTCATCGCGGTGCGTGGGCCTCTCACTATCACGACCTCTCTTGTTGCGGAGCACAGGCTCCAGACGCGCAGGCTCAGCAGTTGTGGCGCACGGGCTTAGTTGCTCCACGGCATGTGGGATCTTCCCAGACCAGGGCTCGAACCCGTGTCCCCTGTATTGGCAGGCAGATTCTCAACCAGTGTGCCACCAGGGAAGCCCCCAACAAACTAATTTTAAAGTTTACGTGGAGAGGCAAAAGATCCAGTATAGCCAACACAATACAAAGGAAGAATAAAGTTGGAGGACTGACACTATCCAACTTCAAGACTTACTATAAAAGCTGCAGTAGTCAAGACAATGTGATATTGGCAAAAGAACAGACAAGTACTTCAATGGAACAGAATGGATAATCCAGAAATAGACCCACATAAACATAGCGAACTGATCTTTGACAAAGGAGCAAAGGCAATACATGGAGTAAAGATAATCTCTTCAACAAATAGCGCTGGAACAACAGGACTTCCCATGCGAAAAAGAGAAAAAAATGAACCCACATACAAACCTCATACCCTTCACAAAAATTAAGTCAAAATGGATCACAGGGCTTCCCTCGTGGCACAGTGGGACCATTCCACCTGATACCTGCCCCTTGGCTACAGGAACATCACCCTCACTGGGACTGGGACCTCATTTGGAATAAGGCTGGTGGCTCACTTGGGCACATGGGGCTGCTTCCAACACCCGTTGTGTGGCCTGGCTGAACGCTAAGGAAGGGAGGGGACCAAGGAGACTGGTGTCCACGCCCTGCCTCATCCCTGCCTTTGCCCTTTCTCCGCGTCCAGGCAGGTGCCATTACCCACCTCCTCTCTCCATTGTCTTGACCTTTCCCTGAGAAAGAGTTCTAGAAAAGTTCCTCTGATGGGCTCAACATTTGCCTTAGGGTCAAGGCTTTCTTGTTTTTCACTTCCAGGGTCAATTTGTCTGTTCAACAGCAGTGCACACGATATGGTGCAGGGACTGTCCCTGGGTTTCCTGACCTGCTTCTCCCGGGTCCTCAGGGATGTCTGGCCAGCCTCCTGTTTATCCAGGAATCGTGTTGCCCTTCAACCCCTGACTGCCCTGCCTTCCTCCCCAATGTCCATATTCTTCTCAGGGTTCTGTTTTAACTTTCTGCCTGGTTTGCCTCAAACCCCCTCTTTCTCATGGATTCCTGGTTGTTAATCTGATTTGATCATCCCATTGCTCATGATGGGAGTCCTTCTAGAATCTGTAGACTGAGCGGGAGTATTGTAACCAGGGACTGGCACCCGTGCTGGAGTCAGACATGGGTAGACGGGTTGAAGGAGAGTCGAGCTTAGGTGGGAAAGGCCTTTGTCAGGAAGGAAATGTCAAGAATCAGTGCTGAAATCTGAGCCAAAGAAATAGCAAAATCCCCAGCTTGAGAAAAACCTGAGACAAGAGCCAGCTGGGGCTGGTGTGGATGGAAGTGAGAAACCACGTGTGTTGAATCTGGATGAAATGGGGAGAGAGACATCTGCTGAGATTGGGTGGATTCGGAAGGCCTAAGGTGGTATTTAAAACCCGGCTTCTGGTTGGCCTGGCAGATCTCCTGTACGAGCAAGTGCCTCTCATTCCAGACCATTCTGTGGGCACCTGAAGACAGATCTGCCTTGGCTCCCTCCTCCCAAGGCTCTTACAGGACCTGGCTCACCTTGGTCATCACTGAAAAAGGCATCTGATTTGCATAACCACGGTCGACCTGATCCATGGAAAATAGTTTAGTTAAATTGTGTTAGAACTTGGATTCTTCTCCCTGGAAGGTCTTTGGGGTTACATGGATGGTTTGATAGGAAAAACTTTGAATCATTGGGGGCCATGAATCTAAGAGCCCACCAAGCTCCAGAACCCACTGCGAGCCACGGAGTCCCAAAGCCTTGTGTTTGGGACCCTGATTTGTCTTGACATTGTTCCTTCTCTTCCCTGCAGCTTCCTGCTCTCACTTTATGGTTGAATTGAGAGGCAGATGCCAGAACTTTGCTTAGTTTATGGGTGTGAAGCTGACTGTGAAGACTTTTGAGCTTTCCTGAAACATTTATACTGACTTTGCGGCAGCACGAGGTGTAATGAATGACATGGGCTTTACGGTCTCCTTCGCCCCTGTGAATCAGCTTGAAACAGTGGACCCCATGATGGGCGGGACCAATGAAACACGGAGTTGCAAATCGGAGAGAACTTGTTCGGATGTGCAGTGAACCCCTCCCGTATTTCTGATCTCAGAGTGTGGCAGGACAGCACGTTACATTTTTTTTTTTCACAGTATACATTTCATGGAGGGCTTTTATGTAAATTATTTGCTTACTGCTCCATATAGTGGAGAGGGCTGGGAGGTGTCCCATGTCACATACGAGGGCTCTGAAGCTCAGGGTCACCCCGCTGGCTAGAATGTGACCAGGCTGAGGTTGGACCCTGTTTTCTGATCTTAGTGTAGGACTCTTTGCTGTGAAGTGTGCTACTTTTCTTACATCAGTGTGTTTTGTTTTTCTAAAACAGCAGAACTTTTTCTCTAAACAGAAGTGGAACGTAGGAAATAAAACCATCAAAGACCAAACTGATCTAGTTGCAATAGAATAAGAGGCTTGAAGTCCTGTGATTATGTGAGAGAACTCGAATGTCTTTTGTGTGCCAGGTACAGTGCTAAACTAGCAAATTCACTCGCCCCAGGTGCCCACATGATAGGCATGTTCTAATTTTAGAGCTAAGAAGACAAGGGTCTAAGAGGTTGAGAAACTTGTCCGGGTTACTCACTCTGTGTTATGAATTTGGCTTGTGTCTCCTCCAAATCTGTGTGTTGGAATCCTACCCCCAGTACTGTAACTGAAAGTGGGGTCCGGCTGCTTGCTACTCAAAAGCCAATAAAGAGGCAAGGTTGGTGGAAAGGAAAGTTTGCTTTATTTTGGATGCTGGCAACCGGGGGGTAGGATGGGGGGGGGTGGACTCCTGTCCAAAGGCCGACTCTCCCACCCCCGACAATCAGGGAGCAAGAGCTTTCATAGGTGAAGGGAAGGGGCCACATGCAGTAACAGCACAGTCAGCTCTGACAGGCATCTTGAAACTGGTCATGCAGTGGTCTGATCAGCGCCATCTTGATTATTTTAAGTACAATTAATCTTCAGTTCCGGGGTCAGTTTGTTTCTATTTTCTTGAGGCCAATTCTTGGAACTGTGGCAGCTTATGTCATGGTTACAGTCTGGTCATCATGTAGTTAACTTCTTCCACCTGGTGGGCATTTCAGTATCTATTGAATAAAAGACAGCCCACAGGATATGGCTGAGAATATTATCCATAGCCCATGAAGAGGAGCTAAAGGTCCTTGACTTTGCTTACTGACTAAACTGTTATTGTTTTGTCCTGTTTGACTGCTTTTCTTTGCTTCTGTATTTTCTAATTTCTCTGCTTAAACTTATTCTTTGGGTAAGGTTTTTCCACAGACAAAAGGCAGGCTGAGGGGCTTCCCTGGTGGCGCAGTGGTTGAGAATCTGCCTGCCAATGCAGGGGACACGGGTTCGAGCCCTGGTCTGGGAAGATCCCACATGCCGCGGAGCAACTAGGCCCGTGAGCCACAATTACTGAGCCTGCGCGTCTGGAGCCTGTGCTCCGCAACAAGAAAGGCTGCGACAGTGAGAGGCCCAAGCACCGCGATGAAGAGTGGCCCCCGCTCGGCGCAACTAGAGAAAGCCCTCGCACAGAAACGAAGACCCAACACAGCCAAAAATAAATAAATAAATAAATAAAAGGTAGGCTGAGGACATGGTGGGGAAGGACCACAGGGTCCTCTTCCCTTTCAGTGCCTCACATTGCGACCTTATGAGAAATAAGGTCATTGTAAGGTAATTAGTCAAGATGAAGTCATTCTAGAGCAGGGTGGGCCCCAATCCAATAGGACTGGTGTCTTAATAAAAAGGGGAAATTTGGACACAGACACGCACACAGGGAAAATAACATGTGAAGATGAAGGCAGAGATCAGGGTGATGCAGCAGAAACCAAGAAATGCCAAAAATGACCAGCAAACCTCCAGAAGCCGGGAAAGAGGCCTGGAACAGATTCTCTCTCACATCCCTCAGAAGATGCCAGCCCTGCCCACACCTTGATCTCAGACTTCTCGCCTTCAGAACTGTGAAAGAATAAATTTCTGTTGGTTAAGCCCCCAGTCTGTGGATCTTTGGTGCGTTAGCCTTAGAAAACAAGTATACCTGGCCTGCAATAGAGCCAGGTAGCAAATCCAGGCCGGGCTCCAGTGTCCCTGCTTCAGACTGTGAGGCCAAGGCAGGCTGCTGGGCGGGAAAGACAGAGTCCTAAACAACACATTAAACAATAGAGTTCTGTGTGTTCTAGAAGAACCACTGGGAATGGGGAGAGGTGGCGTTGGGTGAGTTGACCCTCAAGACTTTGTTTTCTGTACCTTCTGTGTTCCTGGCACAGGTGGTGAGAAGAGGCAGGAAAAACATAGCTGTTGCCAAGTTTGATGATTGATGCCAAGAAGGGCAACAGGCATGGGGGAGTGTTTTTCAAATGAAGCGCTCCCCAGACATGGCCACATGGTTTCTGGACAAATAGGTAATTGCAAACACAGTTTTGTCCCTGCTTTTCTCTGCTGGACCTTGTTTGCTGTTTGCAAAGGTTGGTCCCTGTTAACCTCCATTGCTTCAATGCAGGAACATACTTCTGGCTAATAGCCAGGCTTCACAGAGACAAACAGCCCTAGAATATTGTTGCTTTCTTTGCCAGTTAAATAGCTGGAATCCTGTATTAGTACGAAGGCCTCTAACCAGCAAGGCAAATAAAGTGATGGGTAATAACGTTATTTTGCAAATTGAGATTAAGTTCAACTGATTGGCGGCACCGAGGAAGGTCTGCTCACCAAATACGGAGAGCATGTGTGGGTATAGATCCTTGCTCCAAGTGCAGATCATCTTTAATCATTCAGAGGAAGATGCCCTAAGACAGTCAAAAGATGCAAGGAAGAGTCTGAGAACCAGGTTACTATGTTAGAATAGAAGGAAGAATTTCCTAATGACTTCTACCCCATTCCCTGTCAAAGGCAGGACGCACAATTTAAGATGCATTTAAGGGACTTCCCTGGTGGTCCAGTGGTAAAGAATCCTCCTTCCGATGCAGGGGGCGTAGGTTTGATCCCTGGTCCAGGAACTAAGATCCCACATGCCGCGGAGCAACTAAGCCCGTGCACCACAACTACTGAGCTCAACTAGAGAGCCCGCGTGCCGCAAACTACAAAGCCCATGTGCCCTGGGACCCGCGCACCACAACTAGAGAGAGAAAACCCGCACACCACAACTAGAGAGAAGACCGCGCACCGCAACGAAGAGCCTGCACCACAACTAAGACCAGATGCAGCCAAATAAATAAATAAATAAATAAATAAATATTGTTTTAAAAAGATGCAATTAAGAGTGTCGTATTTGAGAATAAATCTCATTTCATCTAGTCGGACAAGCCCACCAGTGAAAGGGCCTAATTTCATTGTCATTTTAGGACATTGTCTTACAAGCTTCCCAAAGATCATCTGACTCTCTAGATAGGGGAATGCAACTTTGTTCCCATTATTATTTCCGATTGACTAGGGCCCAGAACCTTATCTAGAAAGTTAGATGTTAGTTTGTATAAAATTGCTGATGAGTGCAAATGATTTTTGTTGGTAAAGGAGATAAATCCAAAAGTTGACTTTTTTTTTTTGCCCTATAGGATATTAAGCCACTTAAAAAATATAATTCAGAAATCATAATCCAACATTCTATCTATTCTATCTATTATCTATCTATGTATCCCTTTACCTACCCGAATTTCTTGTATCTTCCCTTAAACTGGCTTTGTCAGTCTGATGGTTTTCTCATTAGTGAGTTACATAAAACTTTGACATGTGATCACTATGTATTTTATGAGACTGTATTTCAACATTTTGGAAAGTATACTTGGATATTCCTATCTTCAGTGCATGCAGCCCATTAAAATCCAAGCTCTAGGCTACCAGGGATCAAAAAATACCAACAACAGTATTGCTTGTCCTCTGAGTTCAAGCTTTATCATCATTTCTGCTCTCGAAGGGATTCCGTTACTTTCCCGACAGTTCAACTGTACATTAAAAAAAAAAAAAGTTCAGTGTGCTGTGTTGAAAGAGATCTCTCTGAATATCTAGTCTGCCATATTGATCAAAATGGAAGTCCTCCCAATTGACTTTTTAAGCAGTTAGATGTTCATTATATTTTGCTAACCAGGACCTTCCTGGACAAGGAAAATGCCTCTGTGGGTTTCTCATCATCCACACTTCTAGTTTAGCTCTGGGCCCTAGAGGATGGGAGGAAGGCAGAGGTAGGAAGGGAAAGAGTGGGGTCATTCTGAGCCTGGGTTTGGGCAGCATGGAGGCTCTGGATTCTAAGGCACAGGAGTGAGTGTAGAGACAAAGGAAGGAGGGAAGAGCTGTAGGGGGCGAGGCGCTTCACACCCCTACCCAAGGTCTCCCCTAGAGTGAAACTTGGAACTTCAATGTGCCTGGATCTGTTGAGGGTAAAAAACATCACCAGCAACAAAAATGCTGCCTCCCGAGCCATGGGGCTGGCAGTGGATTCCTGTGCTGTCCCCCAGCTGGAGGACCCCTGCACTGCGTGCTTTCTCCACCAAGGCTGGGTTTGCACCGCGTTCACTCTCAGAGTCCTGCTGGCTCCTTGGGTTCTGGGGACTGCCTGTGACGAGCAGACGAGAGAAGGTAACAGCTCTGGGACTGAGCTTGTGGTCCTGATTGTACTGCCATGAAGCTCTGAGCCTTCAGTTTGCCCCTTGCAAACTCTGGCAAAGGGAGGATAAGGAATTTAAAATAAAGGTAAAATCATAAAACACTTCCAGGTTGTGAAGTTCAGTGTTTTTGAGCACCTACCATATGGGAAGAGCTACTTGGGGAGTAAATGATTCTTAAGGAAAAATTGAAGATTTTCCAATTCAGTCCTGATTTCAAAGATTCTGCCCCAATATCAGAGTAGCTGTCAGAATTTTGTCTCCATGTTTGCACTGGAAACTATGTAATTGTACCCAGAAGATGTCCGTTCTTTCTAGTCTGGAATCTGCTATATACTGGTTAAATAAGCACGGACAAGTCACCCTCCCTCTCAGTCTCTGCCTCCCCTTCTGTAAATGCAGAAATCCCTCCAGAGTGGGTGTCTGTTCCCTGGTTCCGCCTGGAAGCCCCTCCACTTGGGGAACAGCCCCTGTCCCACTGGAGACCCCCAGTCATGGGGTTCTGGAGGGGGCTCCAGTCATGATTTCTGCTACCCCTGGCCTCAGGAGTGGCATATATCCCAAACCAGTTAGAATCCTCCATAATTTATCTTCTGGAATTAAATAATTCATTTCCCTTCTATCGGTGAAGTGGGGCAGGTGGAGAAAGACAATCTGAGAGAATCAAACTGACATGTTTGGAAGATGGAGAGAGAGACAGGCTGAGAGGGAAAGGGAAAGGGGAAGGGAGAGAGAGGGAGAAGGGAGGGGGAGTGAGAAGGAGAGGGGGAGGGGAAGGGAGACAGCCTGGGTCTTGAGGCCCAATTGCCCAGCTCTTCCCCCAGACAAGCTATAAAACCAATAAATGCCCCTCTGTGAATAATCAACTTTGAGTCAGATTTCTGTCACCTGCAACCCAGACAATTCTGGTGACTCCTGACCACGAGGATTATTTCTAGATTCCACAGGATTATGTAAATTTAAGCTAAAAGTACTATGTAAATATATGACAAAATCATCAGTGTTAAGCAGCTTCTGCATTCAGGGACAAGGAAGATATAGGGACTCTTATTTGGAATATATAGTTCTCGTGTATGAAAACATACTCATAAACACACAAATCCAGAAAAGGACTAAAACATCCCCCTGGGGGGGGGCACATTTGCTGGTGACGGATGTCTCATGAAGATCCTTGAACTTGTCAGGACCGTGTTCCTCATGGTGTGTGAAGCCGTTGATGGAGGCTGAGTTCTGCCATAAACGCAGTATGCACATCGCTGAGAGGTCCCTTTTGACAAATTTGAACCCATTATTATTTATAACAAAGTTTACTAAAGAAGAGAATTGGCCTCAAAGAAAAGCCCTAAGAAATTAACTAAACCTCATGGAAAGAGCATTATTTTCTGTCGCATGTGTAAGGGGAGGGAGTGGTGGATTAAGTATCATTGAAAGTGTAGCGAAGAAGAGAAGGAAAGGCAGTATTATCACAGAGAACTGAGTATAAATGGCAGATAAAAGTGTGCGGCCGACTTTCCCTCTTGGGGAGGGGTGGGGAACGAGCAGCATGGGGTCCAGGAAAGTGTGGATGTTGGGGAGACTGAGCCTGCGGGGTGGCAGACCCAGCTCAGTGTGGGATGAGGAGGGAGCCTCAGCTTTGTGGGGCTTACTGTGTTTCCTCCCTGCTGCGGGGAACTGGGGGACAATCTGCCAGGTGGCTGTGACCCTCTCCAGGGCTCCCTGGGATCTCATTCAATTTTAACGAACACACAACCCTGATGTGCTGGCACTTCTGGCAAAAACATGTTTTGGCAAATGCAAAATTGCTAATGAAATTAAATAACATTCTGGGTAGCATCTGTTCTGTGACCCATTTACCAGCTTCTGAGTAAATCGGCCCTTGAGCATATCCTCAGGCAGCAGCCTGCGGTGCTTCTCATCCTGGGCTGCCCCTGGCAGAGAAAGGGTCAACAGGAGGTAAGAAAGGAAGAATGTCTCTATTAAAGCCAGCACCACTTTTCCATTCTCCCTGTTTACATCCGAGCCCACCTGTACAATTGTAAGAGTGTTCTCTATTGATTAAGCCTTTATTGGTAGCCAGTGACAGAAACCTAGTATTATCCAGTTGAAACCAAAACAAACAAACAAAAAACCAAAAGGGGACTTCATTATAAAGATACCAGGGGTGATGCAGTGGTTAAGAATCCACCTGCCAATGCGGGGGACACGGGTTCCAGCCCTGGTCCGGGAAGATCCCACATGCCGCAGAGCAGCTAAACCCGTGTGCTACAACTACTGAGCCTGTGCTCCAGAGCCCACGAGCCACAACTACTGAAGCCCGGTCTCCTAGAACCCGTGCTTGCAGCAAGAGAGGCCACCGCAATGAGAAGCCCGTGCACCGCAAGGAAGAGTAGCCCCCCTGCTCACCGCAACTAGAGAAAGTCCGCACGCAGCAACGAAGACCCAGTGCAGCCAAAAATAAATAAATAAAAAAATTTATTTAAAAATATATAAATAAAAATACCAGGGGTCTTATGGAACCCAGGACAGGAATGGAGTCTTGCCTGGACTTTCTGGAAGATGGAACTCAAGTGTGGTCAGGGCTCGCGCTCCATCTCTCATCTCTGTCCTGCCCTGTGCATCCCATCAGGCTCTCCTTCGCTCTTTCACATTGTCTCTTCTTTACTGGTTCATGGAGGAAACATGACTGCAGGTAGCTCCAGGCACTGAGGGAAAGACTCCTAAACACAAAAATGCAGGAGGAAAACTCACCGTGGAAACTGCGTCAGTGCCCACCGCTGGACTGGACCATTAAAGCCATGAGGGGATGAATAGGCGGTGTGGTTGGGCATCTACGCCAGGATTTGTGGCTGGGATTGGGATCCTGTTGGAATACAGGGGCTACTCCTGTTCATGGTTGGCCAACCTGCCCCTGGCTCTTCCCTGCTCTCCTGCCTGTCTCCATACCCTGTTCTTGGGTGGTAGCTCCCGGCTGAGGGCTGGCTTGCTTTACAGCTCTCTCTTCCACCATGTGGGGGCACTAGACCATGTCGATACTGCCCTGTACTGTCTCCCAGGACCTGCCATGAGCTCTGAAGACCCCAAAGCTGTCCTGCCCCAGAGGGTAGACATGAATTCAGATTCTAAATCTTCCCAGGATTTAGATGGCATGGCTGGCTCTTCATCATTCATGACATGAATGTTTAAAATTATCTTAACAACAAGGTCTTACTGTATAGCCCAGGGAACTATATTCAATATCTTGTGATAAATCATAATGGAAAAGACTACAAAAAAGAATGTAGATATATGTATAAGTGAATCACTTTGCTGTACAGCAGAAATTAATATATTGTAAATCAACTATACTTTAATAAAATAAATTTTAAAAATTAAAAAAATTAAATTATCCTAATTATTTACTTGTTTACTTGTTCATTGTTTCTCTCCCTACTAGACTAAAATGCCACGCAAGCAAGAACCTTACCTGTTTTCTGCACTGTTAATTTCCAAGTTTAAGAACGATGCAAGTAGTAAGGATTCAATAAACATATACATTTTAATGAGTATCTTTAAGAACAACAAACCTTTAAATTTAAACTTAGAAGTCATCTTTAGTAGGGTCAAGTCATCCAGTCGTAGAGTTGTCATATGTATTATCAGTAGCTTTTCACCTCCTGTTTATGTCCTACTTTTTAAACCTCTTCCTTTGTTCCCCAAGGTCTGTCCTTGTCCCATCATAGACAGCCAAAGATGAGTTACCCACTTTGGGGGATGAGAGACTAAGGTGAGTTAGTTTCAAAGTCTGAGACTAAGGTGGTGAATTCTTGACTTCTAAGATCAAAGTTACCATTCCGATGTAAAACCAAAAAGTTATGAAGGGGGATGCTATTTAGCGTAATCAATTTTTCTTTGAGTCCCCTTCAAAATTCTAAGTGAGAGAATGGAGAGGAAAGTTTAGAGGAGAATCAGTAGAGATTACAAAGGGCTGTCTTTGCATCTACCCCCTTCCATCTGAGTCCTGAAGGTGGAGCAAGGTTAGATATATGCTTTTTCTAAGATGGAGAATTCCAGAGCAGAAGTGCATCCATCACCTGGATAACCACTTGGGCGTCAGAAACACTCAGGAAGTTAGCCAAGAAAGACCAAAAGAGGGAGCACTGTGGACCCAAAAAAGCCTGGGACTTGAGGTGATGCACGTGTATATGAAGCCCGGAGGCCATGACGGGCACTTCAGTGGGGGCAGTGAGGACAGAAGCCAATGACTCAGCAGTGGAAGTGGTCACATCTAAGGGCTGGATGAGACAGACTACATTTCCAAAGATGCTAGAACAGGTGTGAGACAGATCAAGAGGGAGAAGCAGATGCAAACAATGGCTCCTGAAACTCAGGGTATGCGTCCCTTACCTCAGTTGCCATCTGGGGAAGCAATGAAGGGGGTAGGAGAGAATGTTTCAAAAATCTCAAAGTGACCTAGTTTTAAAACTCAAAGTGACTATTAAGTTTCTGCAAACCAGGAAAAAAGGGGCTTTAATATAACTTTTCTAAGTTATAGGAATATAGATTTTTATTCCCCAGCAGCCATGATTGAGACTTAACACTTACCATAGAACATCGGAGGTCACAACTTTGTTTCTATAGATGAGGAAACTGTGTCCCAAGGAGAAAGATGGGTGATTCATGGTGACACTGCTATGTGCGGGCACAGCCAGAAGGACAGCCCAGAACTTCTGAGTCTTATTCCAGGGTACCCAGCATCACAGAGGGTTGCTTCCTGTGTCTATCAAACTCTTGCAGAATGTATCAGCCTCACAGATGTAGCAAATGTAAGAAAACATCTCTCTAGCTTTTTTTTTTTTTTTTAATAGAGCATACAGTTAAGCTTAGAAGCCAAATTTCACTGTCTCATGATGGTCAAGTAACAAGGGACATAAATCAAAATGAGCATTTTTGGTTAATGAATGTCATCTTCCTCCCTCCCTCCCTCCCTCTTTCTCTCCCTCTTGCTCTCTCTCTCTCTCCCTCCCCCTCCCCCCCCTCCTTCCTATTCCTGACACATTTCTTAGCATACAATTCCTCAAGGCTGGTTGTAACAACCTTAAATCACAGGGAGGCGTTCAGAAGAGTCAGCTGGGATACAAGAGGGTGGCAGTTTGAGAAGTGGCTTATTTTGACAGGAGCGCTTAGGCATCCGAGGGGGAGAGAGATTGAGGAGGAAGGAGAGGCAGCCCAAATTTCCACCTTCTGATGATGACATCCCTGGGTAACAGTGCAGTCCTTCTGAGCCATATCCTTCCACAGATGCAGAAGACAGTGAAGGCAGAGTGCAGCTCAGAAAGCTGGTGTCTGGTACCATGAACCAGGTGCAGCTGACTCAGATCTGAGATGATGAGACTCATTCCTACCCAGCCAGGCTCCAGTGTTCCTGCTGGGGCTGACCAGATTCCAAGTCATCTGTCAGATGTCTTCCTGTTTGTCATCCATTTGAGTCCCATTTCTCTCCGTGAAGCACAAGTAGAGCCGAGATTCCTCAGTGTTCGTGATGCGGGGCTGACATTGGTTTCCAACACCATTGGTCTGTAGGTGGCAACTTGAACTTATGAACTGAAAGTTGAAACTCCCACCTGGAACTGTGTCTGCTCATGCAGTCCCGGGTGGTTTCAAAGGGCAGAAAAGAGCAGAGGACAGGCTGCACCACCCAGAGTACCTGTTTGGATTTGTCAGACCTAGAGAATTTAGGAGCTGTTCAATAATATTTCAATAGAGGCTTGATGGTTGTCCAGTCTTTCAGAGGGGATGTCCCCTGTGGGTTGAAATTTGACCCAGATGGATTCTGAATCCCTTTGAAGTATTAGAGGTTGTGATTCTAAATGGAGCAGTTGGTCAATAGCTGGGTGATTCAGGCTCCAAAATCACCCATGGCTGAAGCACACAGAGTATTTTGTTTGAAACGTAGGACTGTTCTGTGACTGTAGAGTGTCACACCAAGAATTGCCTCAGGGCTCCACTTTACTTTGGGTTGACAAGATTTCAATATCTGACCATTCTGTTAAATATAATTCCTTAAAGCCTAGTACAATAATTTAACTATTTTGCCCCCTCCAAGTTTAGCTAATAGTGTGACACTGAAAAGTCATCTCTCTCTCTGAGCCTTACGTTCACCACCAAAAAGGCAAAAAGCTTTTAAGCATGTGATTTCTATGGTCTCTTCCAAACTTGACAGCCCATGACTGTCCAAAATCTCTATTGTATGGAATTAGAAATTAGTCTTTCTGGAACGAATTCAAAATTTTAAATGTTCATACTTTTTGGCTCAGTAATTCAGTTTCTAGGCATTTTATCTTATAGAACTAGCAAGACTCACACATACACACACATATACATATACACTCACTGCAGCATAAATTAGAAACAAATTAACAAGAGAGAAGAGACTGGGGTTGGAAGACTACACATCAAGCTCAGGGCAGGAAACTTCTCCCATCTTGTTAGTTTCCATTCCCACTTGAGAATCTATTGCTGCTGCACCTATATATCCTTGTAGTTTTGGTGGGTCATAAAACACCTAGTACATGATGGAAAATTCGGGCTGCATGGTCGACTGATGTACCACAGTTGGGCTTTAAGGATCTTCGGAGGACCAATACAGAAGTTGTTCCTCAAGAGGAGAGTAGGTATCTATGGGAGTCCCCTGATGGTCCAGTGGTTAGGACTTGGCGCTTTCACTGACGTGGCTGGGCTTCAGTCCCTGGTTGGGGAACACAAAAGCCGAGGGGCATTGCCAAAAAAAGAAGAAGAATAGGTGTCTACAGAGGAGGGCATACATTAACTCCAAAATCCTAAAAGTCTGCTGTGATGTTCTTTTGGTGCTTGCTGGAGTTTTCAAAGAGCATTCTTATTTGCCACCAACACTTTGATGTTGTGTTATAACACTTTATTATTGTATCTGTCGGCTCATACAATCTAAGTGGTAGAGCAGCTTACACTGGAGCTGAATTTGCTGCAGAATCTTCTCTTGTCATGGTTCCCTCTTAAAACTGGCAGCCTTATGGTCACTTTGTAGGTGGGTCAATGCACTCAAAGTGGTCTGCATTGACTCCAAATTCTAAAAATACCCCCCAGTGTTGTTCTCTTTATTCATGGTAGTTGTTTAGAGGTGCAGCAACTGGTCTTTCACCTTGAAAGGGATATCTCAACACGATCCAGACTATTGAACTTCCAGAAACTTCAGTAAGATGGCAAAAGTGAAATTTTTTTTCCCTCACTCCCTCTAGTTTGCATGTTTCTGAGGCAACATGCAAGGCATCAAAAGTACTTACTACTTCCTCGGAGTTCCCTGGTGGTCTTGTGGTTACGATTCTGGGTTTTCACTAACATGGCCTGGGGCCTGGGTTCAATCCCTGGTCGGGGAACTGAGATCCCACAAGCTGCACAGTGCAGCCAAAAAAAAAAAAAAAAAGGTACTTACTACTACATGTTCATCAGCTCCAGCCAGTATAAGTTTATCAATGTAATGGAACAATGTGATGTTTTTCAGAGTGTCATGGTGTGTCAAGAGTGTCAAGATGTCTGGAAACAACATTATGGCAGAGAGCAGGAAAGTTGACATAATTCCAAGGCAAGACTATGAAGGTATACTGATGGCCTTGCCAGGTAAAAGCAAATTGTGTATGGTGGTCCTTACAAATTGGCATGGAAAAAAGACTTATTTAGGACAATAGCTGCATACCAAGTGCCAGGGGCTGTGTTGATTTGCTCATGGAAAAAGTCTGGGATAGCGGCTACAATTGGAGTCACCACCTGATTAAGTTTACAGTAGTCCATAGCCATTCTCCAAGATCCATGCAACTTCTTTTTTTTTTTTTGTCTTTTCTTTTTGCTTTTTTTTTAAAAAAATTTTTTTCTTGTTCTGCATGCAACTTCTGCACAGGCTGAACATGTGAGTTAATGGAGATGTGATGGATATCACCATCCCTGCATCTTTTAATCCTTTAATGGTGGCCTGGATCACTGTAACTCCCCCAGGGATGGGATTTTGCTTCTGGTTTAATATCTTGGTAGGGAGGGGACATTCTTTTGGCTTTTACTTAGCTCTCCCTACAGTAATGGCCCTTACTGGATCAGAGAGAGAACGTGGGGATTCTGAGAGTGGGCAAGTATATCTATTCCAAATACACATCCAAGAACTGAGGAAATAACCACAGGTGAGTCCATACACCAACAAGTTCCACTGTGAGTCAAATTTGAGCTAAGACTTAGTCTATCACCTGATCACTATAAGCTCCTACTTTGACTTGTGGGCACAGTCACATTTTAGGTCTCTAGGAATATAAAGTCAATTCAGAGACAATGTAGAGTAACCTCCCAAAGACCTGGGTATTTCCTCTTCCTCAGTGTGCAGTCACTCCTGTAAATAGCCATAGGTCCTAGGCAAAGAGTTAAGATATATGCCACCTGATTGTGGAGAAGTTCTCTGAGGTGTGACAGACTGGGGCTGGGAAGGAGGAAGCTGATGAGACTCCCTGGGAAGCTACACCCTGGAGTGCTACTTACACTTGCTAGAGAACCATCCTTTGTGGTGCTGAGGAGACTTGTTGGAGGCTGAGGATCACTGGGTGTCTCACATGCCACTGGAACAAATGTATAATGACATGTTTCCACCAGTATAGCATCAGACAAAGTAGTTTCACTGCCCTCTGTGCTCTGCCTTTTCATTGTCCCCACTAACCCCTGGCAACCATTGATCTTTTTCCTGTCTCCATAGTTTTGACTTTTCCAGAATGTCATATAGTGGGAATCATATCATATGTAGCTTTTTCAAATTGGCTTCTTTCACTTAGTAGAATGCATTTAAGTTTCCTTCATGTCTTTTCATGTCTTGATAGCTCATTTCTTTTTAGCATTGAATAATATTCCACTGTCTGGATGTATCACAGTTTGTTTATCCATTTGACCACTGAAGGATATCTTGGTTGCTTCTCAGTTTTGACAATTATGAGTAAAGCTGCTATAAACATTCATGGGCAGGTTTTGTGTGGACATAGGTTTTCAACTCTTTTGGGTAAATACCAAGGAGCATGATTGCTGGATCTTATAGTTAAGACTATGTAAGAAATTAACAAACTGTCTTCCAAAGTGACTGTAACCAATGTAGTTTTTAGTTTATGGATGAGGAAAAGGGTTCATGGAAGTTAATCAACTAGTCCAAGATTGGAAGGTACCTGGGGATTTCCACTCCATGTCGTTCTGCATTGCTTCTTACCCAGTGCTCAACATATGCAGGAGCATGGAGGCAAAGTCTGAAGGATGTGCCCTAAGGATATTGGATGGGTAAAACCTGGGCGCCACGTTTGTTGGTCACAGCGATGTGAATTCTCACCCTTCTCCCGCAAACCTGCTCTGCCCATAGCTTTCCTCGCCTCAGTTGAGGGCAACTCTATCCTTCCAGTTCCTCAGGCTAAAGACCTTGGAGTCAGCCTTAACTTCTTTTCTTCTCTCATACTCTGTATCTATTCTTTCAAAAAATCCTGAGGACTCTACCTTCAAAATATATCCAGAATCTGAACACATCTAAATACTTTCATTTCTACCATCTTGGTTCCAGCAACTGTTAGTGCTGGTTTTAATGATCACCCTATCTTCCTGATTGACTGATGACAATTTTATATTATACATCTGATGTTTGGCAAATTTGTATGCAGATTAGCTTCTGGCTCCATACCTTTCAAACCTTGTTTCTTTTCTATTATCCACATACTTCCAAGACCAGGTGCTGTAGGAGACCCTCATATCAGGATACCACCTCTAGTGCAACTTCCTGCCACGATGTCAGGTGAATTGGTACAGTGGGTGGTAGTATTCCTAGAAGCCATTCCTGCACAAGGATGGCAGGAAATAGCCATGAACCACAGAAATATATCTACTAAACCCAAACTAAATGTATCTCCAACTCAACTTCTCCTTAGCTGGATCCTCAAAACGTTCCTTGTCCCTCCGGCATGAAGGGAAGTATGATGGAGGGGAAGTTGGAACACAAAGAAATGGAAATCAACCAATAGCAATTCAAATATCTTGCTTTTTAAATAATTTTTAAAAAATTTATTTATTTATTTGGCTGCACCGGGTCTTAGTTGTGGCACATGGGATCTTCGTTGCCGTGTGCAGGACCTTTAGTTGCAGCATGCGGGACCTAGTTCCCAGACCAGGGATCGAACCCGGGTCCCCTGCACTGGGAGCGTGGAGTCTTAATCACTGGACCACCAGGGAAGTCCCAAATATCTTGCTTTTTAAACTCTTACAAAACCATATGACCATTTTTCTTCAAGGCTTCGGAAGGGGCCTCTGCAAGTGAAGTGTCCCGAAGTGTACGTTTCAGTAGCTTCCTGGTAAGTCAACTTGTGGGATATTTTAAATTGCCACCTGCTCCCTTCCCGCAGAGCTTCTCCTCTCTCTTATCTGCTTTTCCTACTTCCATAGCACCACCGCTCCTTAGGTACTGTATAATTTACTTATTTATTATGTTTCCCGCTGCTAGATGTTCACTGTTTCTTGTGTCTAGAATAGGGCCAGGTGCATAGTAGATGCTCCAAAAAAGATTTGTGAATAAATGAATGAAATAAATAATGCATAAATGAGTGAGTGAATAAACTAAATATAATCTAGGATCAGGATTACCATAATCCAGTATTTGGAAATTTTAAAATTTGAGTTCTATTCCAGACTCTGCCACTTTACCTTGACCATGTCATTTAACCTTTCTGGGCTTCTGTTTCCTCGTGCATAAAATTAATTGGCTATTTTTTCATTCAATTAACATCCGTTGCGACACAGCTATGATCAGAGGATACATCATTGTATTCTCTTGTTTCCTTGCTTTCAAATCCTGTTACTCTTGCAGAGCGCGTAACTCGGAGGCTTCAAAATTCCCGCCTCTTCCAGGCCCCGCCCACCCGCCAAGCCCATGTTTAGACTCCTCCCCTAGTCCGCACAGCCTACCCCAGTGCAGAAGCCCCGCCTTCCCTAGTCGCAGTCATCCAATAGGCTAGATACACGGCTAGGTGAATACCGAGGGAGCTTTAGGTGTCCTCCTGGCGCCTGACCAGAGTTTTGGGGAACTCGGTTGCTCTTGAGTAGTCACTTCCCCGAGCTGGCCGAGCCATATGCAGCATCACCAGCTTCCCGAGGTTCCCTCGCAAGGGTCAGACGAAGCTCCCGAGCCCGGTCGCCCGCCTCTCTGGGAGCCCTGGGTCTTCACTGGACGAGGCTCTCGGCCCGCGGAATTCTGGGAGTGGTAGTTTTCTTCCTCCTGGTTCCTTCCAGGTACCCTGGTGGCCAAGACTCGCAGGACTACGATTCCCAGACGCCCGAGCGAGTCTCAGGTCATGTGGCCGGCAAGGCCGTTGGGCGGGGGCCTGGCCGGTGCTCCGCAGCTGTCTGTGACACCCGGAGCCCGCGGGCCGCTTCGGCCCCCAGAGAGCCCGGCATGGTACGCGCGGGCGCCGTGGGGTCGCATCTCCCTGCGTCCGGCTTGGACATCTTTGGGGATCTGAGGAAGATGAACAAGCGCCAGGTAATGGAGTCCCGCGTGGGGGGCGCGTCCGGGAGCCGCGACCGGCTGACACAGCGGGGAGTCGGAGCTCCCCGGATGGGGCTCCCGCAAGGACAGCGCCCCGCGACTGGGGCCGGTGGCGACCCGAGGCTCCCGCCCTGGGCTCTCGGAGGCCCTGGGTTCAAATCCGCGCAGACCCACGTGTGGGCACTTTCTTGCACTGACAAAAGCGCAATTAGGGGAGGGTGGCCCGGAAGGGGAAGAGAATAGGAACCCCGTCCTTTGGAGGTCGTGTGGTTGAGAAAGCGGGGAGAGATGACTCTACCGCGAGTGACAGCCTTCTGCACGTATTTGAAGGGCCATCCCGTGGAAAAGGGAACAGATTTCTCTGTGGGGTTCCTGAGGGCTGACGTCCTGAAGGAGGCTGCCCGCGGATGGAAGTGGCAGAAAGGCAGGCGAAAGGGGAGAACTTCCTAGCGATGGGAGCTGTCCAGTCATGCCTCCCGACGCGGTTTCTTCCCATCCCGGGGAGTGTTTTCCCGGCCGGGCGTCGGGACTAAATAAAACTCCTCGCGCGGGAGAGCTCACTGGTGGTGCTCCATCATTGTGGACTGAATCAGTATTCCAAAAGGGATTCCAGATGTCTTCTCTAACTTCATTCTTGGATTCCGTCGTCTGGCAGCACCTTGAATATCGGAGGCAGCTAGCGTGGGGTCTTTGGGCGGCTGGAGTTGATGTCTCATCCCTCTGGGAGAGGGCCTCGGAAGAAGACTTCCTTTTTGCCTCTCCTTAGCCCGCCCCCGTCCCCCCTCTCTCTTTCTTTTTTCCGAGTAGAATTTCAGACTAGTGCAGTAGCGTGGGGGAATTTGGTGACTTGAATCTCATGAACCGTGTTGAGAACCTTCTAGGTGTGCATGTCAGTTGAGCTCCTGGGAATTTCTGTGATTAAGATGAGTTGTGGCAGAGATTCTCACTACCTGGAAAAACCAACAGCTAATGCCCTGAACATTGATGTGGTTTACAAGAAAATCCTCCAGGAAGCAGAGCTTTACTTAAAAAATCTCGACTTAATTGGGTAGGTTTTAAAAATGTCTCTAAAATTGGTACTGATTACCGACTGCAGACTATCAGTGAAGGCCTTCTGATGAATCTGTCAATCGCTAAGCCAGTTTGCCTTTTGAAAGCTCTGTATATTCCCACTCTCAGTGATAAGGCCCGTTAGTAGCTGGTTGCATTGTCTGTGTTTTGCTAGTCTTCTAATTAAAATTCAGAAGCTCAAATCTGCTGCCTCCTTGTACTTTGTTTTTCTTTTTAAAGCTTTGTCCTTTTGCTTTTTTCTTTTTCCCTCCACAATAGCATCCTATGACACCTTGTCAGGCATGCTCGCTCCACCAGTCTTGGAAGAGGGACCTCCTTTTTCTGCTGCCCTTGCTTACAGTTAATTAAGGAAAGAGCCACATGCAAAAACAAGGATTCTTTGTTTCTGCAGTGAGGAAGAGAGGAAGAAAAACAGCCACTGGCATTTCTGCTGCTCTGTCAGCCACAATATCTGGTCTGAAACGTTTGTTTAAAACCCTTAGACATTGGCTATTTCATCTTTGCTTGACAAAGACTGTGAGCTTGCTTCTAAACTCTGCTGGGATGATTAAGTGCCAAGCATACAGAGTTGGTAGGCAAAGATGAACAATAAGAAAAGGCACCAGTGAAATGTGGGGTGTATATTTCCAATCAGCTTGTCAGTAGTTCCATCAAAATTACATTTTCTAGATTCCAGGATTTCAATCCTAGACTTAGATACTAAGTCCCTTAAAGATAGGGTGCTGGAAGGGTGATGTGTGGTTTTGCAGTTAGCTTGATTGTTAGGTTTCTATATAATTGGCTATCTCTTGAGCAAATAAATGTCTTGCTCAGAGAAGTTTTTTTTTTTTGAGGAATTGATTTTATTTCCTCTCAATGAATTTTTCAAGCATAGAAAATCATACTGGAAACTATATTCTTAGTACATGGTCTTTATTAGATAAGTGGCAATATTGTATAATTTGCTTTTATCAGGGTGGAGTCCGATGGTTTGAAAACGTGTATAGAGATGGCAATCTCTGTAGAAAACCATGCCTTGGGGGTTTCCTAATCAGAGCTGCAGCTCATAATGAAACAACAGTTCTTTATTAAATCCTTTAAGTCAAGCAGAGCAGGTGGCGAAGTTTTTGAACGTGAACTCCGGTGAACAACTTCTGCTTCAGGCTGATGTGACTAGCAAGGCTGATTTTACTTTAAGCAACAGTTTAACATATTATAGCCCAACACTTGAACAATGTCCGTTTAGCACTCCAGTTTCCTTTTTTGCTCTCCTGGGAATTTAATTTAGTTTGATAATTTGCTGTTGGCACTTAAGCCAAGGAGTTAAAAAAATGTTATGTAACTTTAATTTTGAATTACATTTATTATCCTATTTTCATTTATTACATCAAAATAAGTTATTTTAATGCACCTTTTGTCCCCACTTTTGTAACCTTCACGATTACCTCAATCAAATTACATACTTGCACACAGTTGTAATTTTAGCAAGAGACAGTTTTGAGCTTTGCTTTTCTTTCCTTCCTATCATATCAGAATGTTTTCATGTTTTGTCACACTCTTCAAAATGATTATTTTAACGGCCTCTATCTTGTCAAATTGCTCTTCTTAAATACTTCCCTACCCCCTCCCAGATTTTGAAGTTAATCTATGCTCATCATAGGAATTTTAAAGAATAGAGAGTAGTTTAAATAAGACAGTCCAATCATTCGTAATTCCACCATGCTAAGATAGACTCTTAGCATCTCGGGGGAGCTCCTTGTGTTTGCTTTATAAACTGTTTTACAGTTTGTGGAGATCCTACTGCAGCCTACATTTTTCACCTAATATATCTTGAGTGTTCGGTCCTGCCATTAAAGTTCTTTATTCATTGTTTCAAATAGTGCAGTAATTTGCCGTTATTTACTCAGTCATTTCTCTGTTGTTGCTCATTTATTTCCCTTTCCCTGTTATTAAAAATAAGTATCTTTGCACCATAATTCCCTATCTGCCTTTATTTTAGGCTGAATTCCTAGAAGTAGGGTTACTGGGCCAAGAGCAACCTCTTGATACTAATGCTTGACACTAAATTGCTTTCAGAATGGTTATACCAACTTGCGTCCCCACCACTTGCATACATGCTTGTCACGCTCTGAGTATTAGCATTAAAAAACACACACACAAAAACAAACAAAAAACCTTTACATTTACTAGGCCAAAAAGGGGCAAGGGGGAGGCAGGATTTGGTTTAAACACTGTGTTTATTCGCCACTTGTGTTTCTTCTTTGGAATATTAATAGTTTTAAGCTTGTACTTCTTTTTTGTTGTTGAGATTTTAGTGTTTTTCTTACTACTAGTTTGTATGTGCCCACCGTGTATTTCTCACTATTTATTCAACAAACTGAATACTTACTTTTTCCCAGGCCTGTGTTGAACATTGGGGATACAGCTGTGAACAAGGCTGAAATGATCCTTGCCTTTGTGGAACTTACAGTTTAGTGTGAAAGATGCATTAAATAATTATATGCATAATTATCAAGGTGATGGATGGTATAAAGAAATACAGGATGCAGTGAGAATATATAGCAGGAGGACCCAGGTTGGTCTATAGCAGAGGTTGGCAAACTCCAGCCCACTGCCCGTTTTTATAAATAAAGTTTTATTGGAATTCGGCCATGTTCATTCTTTTACGTATTGTCTGTAGTTGCCTTCCCACTACAATGGTAGAGTTGAGTCGTTTCAACAGAGATGATAAGGCCCATAAACCTAAAATATGTATTACCTGGCCCTTTACAGAAAAAGTTTGCTAACTCCTGGTCTAATGGGTCAGGGAGGGCTTCCCTTGGGAACTGATGTTTAAAGTAGGACTTAAAGGTGAGTGAGTGTTAGGTGTGCTAAGGAGCCTAAGGAGAGCCTTCTGGGCCATGACAGTAGCCGGTGAAGGTCCTGGAGTGGAAAGGAGCATGTGCTTTCTGAATCACTGACAGAGCCCAGCAGTGGAGCTGGAGTGCAGTGAGCTTTACTAGCTGACACTGGAGAGGAGAGGGCGTATATCAGACAGGGACTTAGAGACCATATTCATGCACAGAGTGTGGGATGCAATCAAAGAGCCTTATGCAGGGCATAGAGATGACCCGATGGCCAGAGGTGCATTTGAAAACCAGTGCTGAGTGTAGCGTGGAGAACGCGTCGAAAGATGCATGCGTGGACATCGGGAGCCTGGTTAGGAGGCTCTCGCAGTGTCCGGCGGGCTGTGCTGGTGACTTAGGAGCGTGGTGGCAGTGGGAATAGAAGGAACTGAACAAATGCCAGACATATTTAGAAGATAGAGAGGATTGAACGAATGGGTGGGGGGTGACTGCAGACAGCTGGGTGGATGGGAATGCCATGTATTGAGATGAGATCACGAGCACTGAAGCCTTTTTGGAGAAGATAAGTCCAGTTTTGACCGTGTTGGGTTGGAGCTGCCTTTACAGACATCCGAGTGAGACTGTCAGGGAGGCAGTTGGAAATCTCAGTATTGGGAGCGGTTAGCATGATGGTGCCGGTGCCGGCATTTGAAGGTCCAGTTAGAGGAGGAGGAACTGGCAGGAAGATTAGAAAGAAAGTGGTCAGAGGGTGGGCAGTGTGCCATCCAGGGTGCCAGGGGCGGAGAGTTTGTAGAAGTGATCGTCTGTGTTGACCGCTGCCGAAAGGTCAGCAAGGTGAGGACTGACAGTTGTCCGTTGGATTTAGTGAGCATGTGACTGGGTGTGTAGGCTGAGGGGTGACTGTAGATGGTGAGGAAGGGGAGAAACCTGGGGTAGCAGCTCCTGAGGTTTGGCTGTGAAGAGAGAGTGAAGAAGCCTTACGGAGGATGTGAGGTGGAAGGAGGATTGAAGGTGGGAGAGACTGAAGCCCAGGGGAGGGAGAAGGTGTAGAACAGTGGTCCAGCCTCTGCATCAGGACCACCTGCGAGCCGTCTGAGAAACAGGGATGCCAGCACCCCTCCCCTCCCATTGGTTCCCTCGGTCTTGGATGGAGACCAGGTAGACCATGTTCCAAAGGCTCCCCAGGTGATTCTAATGTGCAGCCAAGGTTGAGAACTGATGGTAGAGAACAGCGGTTCTCAAACTGTGGTCCCCGGACCAGCAGCTTCAGGATCACCTGGGAACTTGTTTGAAGTGCAAATTCTCAGGCCCCACGTGGGGATGCTGGTGCACACTGAAGTTTGAGAACCGCTGCTGTAAAGGCTGGTCTACACTCTCAGAAGTCAGAACCGTGTAAAACCACCTGCCACGTGCCTCCTGGGCCTTCCTGAGTGTCTTCAGCCCCCATTTCTCCAGGCCTTGTGCATTTTAAAGACTATTTAAAACTATATTTAAGCTGTGCTTAAAACTGCATTTTAAACTGTATTCGATCCTCAAAAAGAGTCCATAACCCTGCATTCTGTCTCAGTTAAAATTATCATTGGATATTTGAGGAAAACAGTACTGTCCAGAGCCATGTGATCTGAGTCCTAGTTCCTAACTCACTTCCAAAGGATGTTCTGGAAAGCTGGCAGGTAGTTAAGACGGGATCTAACCTATCTAATCTCACTTGCTCTGAAACACCACTAAAACTATATATAGTAAAGGGACTTTAAAAAGTCATCAGTTACTCCAAGATAGACAGCCCAGAAAGGGAAACAAGAGCAATCAAATACTAGAAGCTGGAAAACAGAAGGGTGGCAACTGACAGCTGGAACCAGCAGTGGGGCGACGTGGAGGCGTAAGTCTCCACTGCTTATGCTGCAGGTGCCTCCAAGACCCAAGAGCCGGCAGTTCCAGGTGTCTCCAGAACGGGCGGGAGGGGTGAGGGGGAGGTGGGGCTAAACTGAATGAGATGGGCAGAAAAGCTGAGAAGCAGTTAGAGCTCAAGCTGTCCTCTCCAACTCTACTCAGAGGTTTCCCCTCGCGGGTAGAGGTCTGAAAGCTTCTTCTCTGGAGGGGTAGACAGACGGTCTTGGAGTAGGGCGGCTGCCAGGCCTCATGGGGGCTGCACGCTGCATGCCGAGGGTGGAGAGACGGAAGTGGGTGGTGGAGGCCCCTGGAGGGCGAGAGTCCGGCCGTGTAGGTGAACACACAGGCCAGAAGAGCAGGCTCACGTGCCCGGGTGGAGGGGCTACTTGAGCTCGAGACGTGGTGGGGGATTGAGTAGTTTCAGGGCCAGGTATGCCGCTGAGAGTGGACGGTTCAGGTGGAGGGAGAGGGTCACTGGAGGTGAGGAGGTCCAGGAATTGAGACACCAGAGTGTTGGGTGGGCCATCCACGCTCTTCACATCACCCAGAGCACCTGCAGGAGGCGGGCTGAGGCAGGTACCACAGTCGGAGCCGTCCTGGAGCACAGTGAGGGCGGGCAGCCCTGTGGGCCCTAGCTCCGTGGTCTCGGGCGGAGCGAGGGCGGCTTAGAACTAGATGCGGACGCGGGTGGCCTTCCTGCCGTGTTCTTCACCACATATTGGGTGCTCATCATTTAAAACATTTAAGAAAACCCTAAACATCTAGGTGTTTACAGTTTCTGTTCCCTTTTGAATTGTAATTTCCGATGCAGAATAACCTCATGTAGGATAGAGTGCTGTGAGACTAGGATTCTGCGCCCTCATTTGGGACCCTTCTGGCCGTGGGGCTGCGGAGTGTTCTAGGTGAACCGTGGGCACGTCGGGGCTCTCAGGTTAGACCTACGGCCTCTGCGCTAGAGCGGGAGGCCGAGCCATAGAACCTGAGTGGTGGGGCCCCTCAGGGTTGAAGGTTCTGGGGGATTCTGGAGAGGTAGGAAGAGTTGTACCGAGGCCTTAACAAAGCAGGTCCCACAGACTACTCTGGTTTTTTATTTTTTTCCTTTTCTCTCATGGAAGGAGAGAAGATACATGGGCATTCCATGGTCAGAAGTTGAAATTCTGCCTAATTTTGTAGCTTGTGTGAACTAGTTTCATGTCCTAAAATAACAGCTTTTTTTTTTTTTTTTTTTTTTCTTTTTTAAACAAGCACATCTCCAGCTTTGGGTTAGTGAATATTCTGTCACCGGTTCTTACTTTTGGTTTGGCCTTTTTCGTTCCAGCTCTATTACCAGGTCTTAAACTTTGCCATGATTGTATCTTCTGCGCTCATGATCTGGAAAGGCCTGATCGTCCTCACTGGCAGCGAGAGTCCCATCGTGGTGGTGCTGAGGTGGGTCCCGCCGGCCGTCCTGCTGCTGCCCAGGACCCAGGAGCAGCGTGGACAACCCAAACTCGGTGTTTTAATTGGATAAAGTTTTATAGTTTTCTTTATTGATGCCTGTTTTGAGAAGGTTTCATTTTTTTTTTGGCTTTTGTTGAAAAATCTTTTTCAATAGACAGTTGAGGCCTTTCATCATGTTGATGCTGGTGGTCCAGTGCAGTGTGATTTACTTTCATGTTTTAATGTTTTAATCCATGTTAAGTGACATTTTAATAAGATAGTAACAATGCATTATTTGTGTACGCGTTGATTTTTTTTTTTTTAATGAAATCTGCAGTTTTTTGGGTTTTTTTAAATTAATTAATTAATTTATTTATGGCTGTGTTGGGTCTTCACTTCTGTGCGAGGGCTCTCTCCAGTTGCGGCAAGCGGGGGCCACTCTTCATCACGGTGCGCGGGCCTCTCACTGTCGCGGCCCCTCCTGTTGCGAAGCACAGGCTCCAGATGCGCAGGATCAGTAACTGTGGCTCACGGGCCCAGCTGCTCCGCGGCACGTGGGATCCTCCCAGACCAGGGCTCGAACCCGCATCCCCCGCATTGGCAGGCAGACTCTCAACCACTGCGCCACCAGGGAAGCCCTACGCGTTGATTTTTAAACATAGCCAATTTAAAGCTCTTACTTGGTTCACTTTGTCCCGCGTGGGCAGGGAGTCTGTGCCCAGCACGGTGTCTGGTGTTTCCTCAAGTTTCTTCA
This sequence comes from Balaenoptera borealis, assembly GCF_965194805.1. Lineage (NCBI taxonomy): Eukaryota > Metazoa > Chordata > Mammalia > Artiodactyla > Balaenopteridae > Balaenoptera > Balaenoptera borealis. Next base: position 15,722,044 of record NC_138875.1, on the reverse strand, counting down.
GCAGCGCGTGGAGGCTGACTCCTCTCTTCTCAAGACTTTTACTCTTAGAAAGCACAGCGTGTTCATCTGAGAAAAGTTTATACTTTAACTTCCCAGAGCCGTGAAGTCATCCAAGGGGAGAAACTTCACAATCAACTTGAAATGAAGTAGCATGTTTGTGAGCCATTAGGAGCTTGCAGACGCTCTGCTCATGGTGCCTTAGCTCGTTGAGTCTCCCTGCAGTGGGCGTGGAGCCCTGTTGTTCCACAGCGGGGGCAGCGGGCTGTAGCAGTGGCGCGGCCAGGGTCACCGCTGGCCAGAGCAGGAGAACCAGCACGCAGGCTTCTTGGCTCCCAAGCCAGTGCCCTTTCCCTCCTCTGGGCCCCGCTGTCACGTGATGGGGCAACAGCTCTGGCCCGGGCTTCACCAGGCCGCCCTTCTGTGGCTGGCCAAGGGACCTGCTTCTAGAGATGCAGCATTTTCATAAACTTAGGAGCCTGAGGATGGCATAGTTCACACACAGAGCTGAGGGGGCCTCTAATTCACTGGTGTTTACACTGTGCTCCAGGGGTGCCCGAGGGTCCAGGTGGATGGGTTAGGAGGGAAAAGGTGACCAAGCTCACGGACTATAGACACCTTAGCCTTGCTTCGGTTGTGACAGCTCCACTTTTATGTACTTTATGTGACTATACTTTACCTGGTAAGATTTCATCTGAAGGAGGGATTTTAAGGCTTTTGAAAAAAGAAAAAATTAAACCCCTCAAATTCAGATGGGCCCTGTCACTCAACAAATATGGAAGCTGAGGTCCAACAAGGCCAAGTCGCCTGCATCTCAGTTACTTTCGGCAGAGCCAGAACTCCGTCCGAGGTGTTCCGGCCCTCCTTCAATCACACAGACACACTTGCGTGCAGAGATTATTGTGAAATTGCACTACATGGGGACTTTTTTTTTTTCTTAAAGCATCCTTTACACTTCTAAAGCAATTTGGTTTGTCAGCATAAACTGTTGACGTCACGAGGGATGTGTGACCTTGGGGAACACTGACCTTGGGAAAATCCCTGGCCCTTGAGGAAAGCAAGTGTAAGTTGTTATTAGTGAAACATTTCAAAGGACTGCCTTCCTGATGGGGCACGATAATGACTCCTGCTGCCAAACCGCAGTGCACTTATCCTGCCTCTGAGACTTGTTCAGGGAGGTTTTTTTTTTAAAACTGCTGTCCTTGTTATCACAGACTGAGATGGTTTTCTAGAAACTTCTTCCCACTGCATGTCTTCAGGAATTTTGTCAAAGGAATAAAGATGAAGCAGTAGATGAAGAAATTATCCTAAGCATTTTAGCCATCATTGGCTTTTACTTCAAAGAGTCCACATTTTTCTTAGTTCTTTTTCTACCTAATACAAACTGCAGAGGGACCCGCTAGTGCCCTTCTCATACTCAAATCCAAGAAGAAATCGCTCCCTTTCTCACTATTATCACCTTGAGCAGTCAGAAAGAAATTGCTGTGGTTTATTTTATAGCTCACAGACCTGCTTGACTGTTGATGAAAGTTGATATTCTAAGTGGTATGTTTGTTGTATTCTTTACGGGTTGAAATGTTCACCTGGTGTGAACATAATTCTGATGTGACTTTGTGTTTCTTTCCAGTGGCAGCATGGAGCCAGCCTTTCACAGGGGCGACCTTCTGTTCCTAACAAATTTCCGGGAAGACCCGATTAGAGCTGGTGAAATCGTTGTTTTTAAAGTCGAAGGCCGAGACATTCCAATAGTTCACAGAGTAATCAAAGTTCATGAAAAGTAAAGAGGCTTTACTTCTCTTTGGTTTTGTTTTGTAGACAAAACTGTGGACAGTTTGAATGGTTGATTAGAAAGTAGCAGAAACACTGGATTATGTTCCTAGTTTTGCCATTTAGTAATTGGGTGACTTTGGACCTGCTACTTAACTGAGTCTGTAAGATGGGAATAATACGTTACCCACAGTAACTCACAGGGTGATTATGTGAATGAAATGAACTGATGTTTACTAAAGCACTTGAAAAACTTGAATTGCTGCACAATGTACGCTGGAATGTATTCTTGCAGAATATTAGTTATTTGAAGGAGTCTCAAAGAAAATCAGATCTCATGGTAAGTGAGGATAATTTTCGTAAGAGAATTATCTTCTGAAATGCAGAAAGCTACCTGTTTCTCATGTCACTTTGGACAAACTGGCATTCTCAGCAGTTATATTACCCCTGGATGAATAAAAATTCCTTTCCCCATCTCTTCCCATGATTTGATCATTGCATATCCTGCATTAATTCTCCCCGCCACAAATGGCTTTGCCTTTTCCTTAAATGCCAGTGATGACTTATTAAAACACCTCTTGGGAACCAGAAACAATGACTTCTAGCTCAAACATATTAAGTTTCCATGAGAGAGTACAGTCACGTGATTAGCGAAAACGTTACATACGTGGTTATTCATTTACCTTTATGCAGCTTAGTATAACATTTTACCTGCATGAGTTATGGGATTAAAGTTAGGTATATATATTTGTATTTTTTGAATAATGGAGCATTGCTCATCCTCTCTGTGTGTGTGTCTGTCTGTCTGTGTCTGTGTGTCTAACTATTTGTACATTTCTGGTATGAGATTCTCATTCCATTCACTGCTTCCAGGTGTTCCCCAAAGATGTTTGATACTAAAAATATTCACTTCATTTTACTCTAAACATTAGAATGACCCTGTTTCAGTTTGTGTTAATACACTGGTACTGCACTAACATTACCTTGTTAGTAGTACTTGTTAACTTACTGATGAAGAAATATGCTCAGTCATGATGCGACAGAACTCTCACCTGATTTTAAAACAATTTCCAAAGATGGGAAATTGTGCATTCCCTGTAGAGCTGCACTAGCCAATGAGTTTGCCACCAGCAATATATGGTTACTGAGCACTTGAAATGTAACTAGTGTGAAATATACACAAGATTTCAAAGACTTAGTACCAAAAAGAGAATATCTCAATAATAATTTTAGATTGATTATATGTTGAAGGAATATTTTTGATATATTGAGTTAAATAAAATATATTATTAAAATAAAAAGAAAACAAAGATGAGAAGTTGTTCAAAGTTAAGGAAATAATGATGCTTTGCTGTAATTTGCATGAATTGTGAGAGATGGCCCGGGTTTTTCTACTCTTAATTTTTTTTATAACCATGGTTGCAAATCAGCTTACTCTTTCTGGCATGGTTTCAAATCTTTGTGGGCTTTTAATATTTTATCAAATTATTTAGTGCATTTTCTCATTTGTCTTGTTGAAAAAAGACCCTCTTTATAGCTCTATAAGGCTATAATATTGTGTTTCTAGTATCAAGGCTGTGTAAGCACCAGTTTACAATGTTTAAAATGAATCCCCCCTGTCTCTTTAACACAGTGGTTTTATGCCGTTTGTAATTCCTGTTTGTTTGCAAACTGGATTGTAATCCACTTTGCTCAGTGGTGAAGGAAATAAGGCATTAACACATCCCACATTTGGTAAGGAAAAATAAGCTTGGGGAGAGCTAAGAGCACATTTGTGTTTGAATTACCTTGTGCTCAAATCTGTGTAATCTGGGACCAAGTTCATGTGTCGAGTGAAGAGGAATATAATCTGTGTTAACCAGTTGGTCCATGGGGATGAAGAATGGATGGAAACAGATGCTGGAGCTAATCATTGCCTTCCTGGTGCCCTTGTGCTTTGCATGCTTTTTGGTTATCAGGGTAACTTAAGTATTTTAGAATTTAAGTCTACAAAATTGTCATTAGATTTGTGCTTTGGTTGAATGGTTGTCTGCCAGCAAGCATCTTAGACCAAGAAAGATCAAGTTATCTTTGACTGCTTTTCTCATTGCCCATATGTGCCTGTAAAGTGTTGGCCAAGCTAATACTTTTCTAACGATGCTGTGCTGAAAATAATTTTTGAAAGGACATTGTTTTGCTTTCCAGAGATAATGGAGACATCAAATTTCTGACTAAAGGAGATAATAATGAAGTTGACGACAGAGGCTTGTACAAAGAAGGCCAGAACTGGCTCGAAAAGAAGGATGTGGTGGGGAGAGCCAGAGGGTGAGTGAGGATTAACTTCTAAGTTATGCAGAAGATTCAGAAACCAGAAAAATATTCAGCAACAAAGAAACCAAGGTTAATAGAATCATTCATTACAAAGATTATACGTCAGGAGAGTTGTCAGCAGTTTTACTTTGTACTGTGAAGACTAAACAAAATTCAGAACTTCCTAAGGACCTAAAATCTAAAGCTGAATGCAAGTACGCTATCTATATCATGGGTTTAATTCTATTTTTGAAATAAATCCTCACCTAGAGATTATTTATAGATTTAAAATAACAATTATAAGAAATCCTTTCAGAAATAACTACTGTGTAACACTGTGATGAATATTCTAGATATTCCTTGTACCTATATAGATGTGTGTATGCATATGTAATACATAATTTTACATAGAAGAGTTTTATTCTTTCACCCAGCAGAAAGTTGCAAATAGCTTTCTGTGTCAAATCTACACCTATATCTTTTTAAACGGCTGCATGGTGTTCCTCTGAGAATCATAGCTGATTTCACTCGTCCTCTTTTGGTCAACATTTAGATTATCTCCTGGTTTTTACTACTAAGAAAAGTTCTGTGATAAAATTTTTAATACCCATCTTTGCATAATTGTTCCAGCCATGAGTTCTGCTTCTGATTGACACAGCAGAGAGTCTGTCCTGTTATTAAATACCAAAAAAGGAGATTCTCCCCCTCTCTTGGTGACCCTTTTTATATTTAACCCTTGCTAGAAATGTCTCCTTTTATTGAAATCCCACCAGCTGTGTAAGGCTGGAGAACACCGGTGGCCATTTTCTAAGATACAGCTTTATTCATCAGCTCGTAGTTTAAGGCCTCTTTCTACCCCTTTTCTCCCTGTGCTCACCTTTTAACCATTTCTACTCTATTGCAATTCCACCTGAATATCTGCAGGGAGATGAGAGAGACCTGCAGCTGGTCAGTCCTGTATCTTTAGACACTCTGGTGAGAGGCTTTGTATAAGTGAGAGGTTGATGCTACTGATTTTTAAGCAGACTGGAGGGTACTAAGGGGGTGTTACCTTGTTTCCTATCAGTGACATGATTGAGACTTGGGTCAAACTGATTCCATATTAACATTAATTTTGTTAGCATAATCATTGGCTGGTTTATCCTGGCTTATTCTCTCTGGGATCATAATCATGTTTGGGTATAAATTACGGGATTCACATTTGTGTTCACTGCCCAACCGACTTCTTTGTTACATCTGAAAAGTGCTGTGCAATGAAAATGATGAGGATTCCTTCAGTTACAAACTGTTGGGTTGGCCAAAAAGTTTGTTCGGGTTTTCCAGTAAGATCTAAACCCGAACGAACTTTTTGGCCAAGGCAATAATTATTCATGTGCTTTCAAAGCTCTCTCTCACAGCAGTTTATATATAGGCTATCTGAATCTTACATCTCTACTAAGAAAAATTAAGAACTCGATTTGCCCTTTCTGTTGTACAAGTGGCTCAACTAATTATTTTCATTCTGTTAGGGTGAAATGCAGCAAGTGAAGACAAGTAGCATCTCTAGATCCTAATTTGCCTTCTTAAAAAGTTGTCCTGGCTGTTAGCGCTGATGCTTTTTACTAATAAAACCTTCTGAGGCAGGAGTGAATATTGTTTTTATGGCCCCAATCAGTGTTGTTCCCAAGGAAGACTTTTTCCTATGCTGATTTATAGTGTTTTCAAGTATTGCTATCATTATATTACAAACACTTTTTACACTTCTGGCTTTTTATCCCACAATTTAGGTTTTTACCATATGTTGGTATGGTCACCATAATAATGAACGACTATCCAAAATTCAAGGTAGGAATTTATGTGTACGTCTTTATTTTTTAAGAAAATATTGGCGCTTTTACACATGCAACTGTAAAGATGCAGTCTGTTAAGAATGTTTTGCTAGCTAATTCTTCTGCAGAGTATTTGTAGTTAATTACAAATTAATATACTCATTTAAATTATCAATTTTAAATTATTGAAATTAATTATTGAAAGTAAGTACTTCCACCTTTTATGTTTATACAGTGTGTTCTAAAATGGCACCTATATATTTTTTGCTTTTTATTATGGAAATCTTTAAACATATGAAAAAAGTTGTACAATAAGCCCAGTAATGCTCATCTCCCAACTTCAACAAAAATAGTATCCATATTTTTTTTTAATCACTTGAAACACAGTAGGAAACCTACACATGAATGAGTAGTACATTAGCAGTGTGTGTTGGGTGTGTGCTCCTTGGTCCATCAATATATTTGGGGGTTTTAACTGTTAATGTGTTATTAAGCAGCTCATTTGGAGAACAAAGCATGTGGAAGAGGTCATCTTTTGATCCTCTCCTCAGTCCAGTATTGACCAGACTTTATCTGAATACATTTATAGACCAAATTTATTTGTAGTCCTCACGGTAATTTTCCACTGTGTTTTCTTTGCAGTACGCTCTTTTGGCTGTAATGGGTGCATATGTGTTACTAAAACGTGAATCCTAAAATGAAAGGCAATTCCTGGGACCAGACAGAAATAAATTCTGTTGAAAAAGAGAAAAGCTAATATATTTGAAATGTTCCACTTTCTGTATAAAAGGAAACAATGTGGAGACGTTTTTGTCTTGTTTGAATAAATGATTCATCAGTGAAGATTGTTTTCTTTTGTGGATTCTGATTTGAATGTGCTCAGTCTCTCTGCTTCTCGTGGTAATCATTCTAAACCAAGCTTGAGGGTCTGCAGCACTTCAAGAATCAGGCAGGCCGTCTCTGGGCCTGGCCTGCCAGTGGGATAATGCATAGTCCAAACGTGATATAGTTGTAACACCTGAGTTTCAAAAATAAAATTCTGCTCATAGCATTTCCAGGGGAAACAGGCCCTTAAAAGAAAATGATTTCTTATTTATTGAAGTGTAGTCTGATAAACGAATAAAACCTAAAACCTTTTTAGAAGGAAAGGTGTAATCTGCTTTGTTCTTGTGGTCTGGTGTATCTTGAGATGGTTGGATAAATTATTTGAAAAGTGTCTGATAAATTATAACAACAGTGCGTACTCCTTTGACAAACCGCACAAAGCACAGAAGGGTAGAAGGGCTGTGTCCTTTTTCCCCTCAGTCTCCCTCTCCATTTCCCAGGGATCTCCACTGTTACAGTTTAGTTTCGTTATCTTTGCACTATACGCAATCCTGAATATAAAATAGTCCCTCGTTAAACCATCTTTCAGACCCTTGTGTCCCAGCTGCTGCCTTAGGTGCTGGGGATACTGAGTCCCAGCCTGGATGGAGGTTCCAGTGTAGTAGAAGGAACAGGTGATAAACTGACGTGTGATTTCAGGAGGAACAGTTGCTGTGGGAAAGAAGCAGATAGCGGGTGCTTTTCACATGGGTCAGGGAAGACCTCTGAGGAGGGGACACTGAGCAGAGTTAAAAGAAACGAGAGGAAGGGACTTTCGTGGTGGTCCAGTGGTTAAGACTCTGTGCTTCCACTACAGGGGGCAAGAGGGGGGCAAGGGTTCGGCAAGGGTTCAATCCCTGGTTGGGGAACTAAGGGCCAAAAAAAAAAAGAAAAAAATAGGAACACTCCCAGGGAACACTGGTGCTGCTGGTGCCTGGACCACACTGCAAAGTGTCAAGGGAATAAAAAGGAGGCCAGTGGTATTTTCAGATACTCTCTTCAGTTTTGCCAAAACGTTCTCTCTTCACCGAACAATACAATGTTGACATCCTTTTCAGTCAGAACTTAGAAATCTACCTCATTCTTTCAGGTTTGTTCAATTCTGATCTAACAATTTAGAATCCTGCCTGGTCACTTAACCACCCATGGGCCTTGAGCATAGCTTCCCTCAACCTCAGATGGAGGATGAGAACGGCTCTCACCTCCCTGCGTGTCCCCAGGAATTAGTAGATGATTCCTTAGCCCGATGCTGCCCATGTACGCAGTTTGCACTCAGTACATGTCACCCGTGGTTACGTGTGTTTTCCTCTTCGGCATAACCTGTGCCCTCACACACCTGTACGGTCACTTTCTGACTGAGCTCTGGTTTGGTGAAGACCAGCAGGAGTGACCCGTGGCGGACAGCCTGCCCTTTAATCCTTAATCTCTGCTAAAATAGGCTGTTGCAACAATAATGGACCTCATCCTGTTGAAATCAGTGAAGTGAAAGAAAAAAAAATTTACAGGATACTTTCTAAAAACATTATTCTCTGGTGCCCTTTAATAAACTCTTTTTTAAGAAAAATAGGTTTTTCTTCCCTGAACTAAAGGTGGAATTTCAAAATGTTGGGTCAAAACTTTATTATTTTATCATCTTTCTGGGGTTCTGTAGTTGGTTAATAGAAACTTTTAAAAGCTCCGTAATGTGGCTAAGCTTTTCGGTAATCCTTTGAACATGCCTGACATTCTGAAATAAACTTCACAAAGACAGGTAAGAACCCAGACACAGTTCAGCCAGTGCCATTTGATTGTGGCTCGTTAGAAAGTATGACCTCTTTTGGCCTTTTAGAGGCTACTGGTCTTTATCAAATGGAAATGATGGGAGTTAATGCTGGATCGATGTTCTTTTATCTGGAGTCTCAGTTGCAGCCTCGATGTCTGGAACGAGAACCAGGCCTGTATCTGGGCAGACAAAACTAGCACTGCGATGTGGCAGTGGATTCACCGGCTAGGACCTCTTGCTGGGAGCTTCTGTATGCCTCTGGGACACACATTTCTCACGTGGTTGAGCAACTGCTTTTCCACTTCACGACAGCTTAGAAACCTCGAGGTGAAGGTGTCTGGGGGACACTGGCCAAGCAAGGGTACCCACTGAGAAGGGAGAAGACCAAGTATAAAAAACAGTGGAAGAGGGCTTCCCTGGTGGCGCAGTGGTTGGGAATCCGCCTGCCAGTGCGGGGGACACAGGTTCGTGCCCCGGTCCGGGAAGATCCCACGTGCCGCGGAGCGGCTGGGCCCGTGAGCCACAACTACTGAGCTGGCGCGTCTGGAGCCTGTGCTCCACAACGGGAGAGGCCGTGACGGTGAGAGGCCCGCGCACCGTGATGAGGGGTGGCCCCCGCTTGCCGCAACTGGAGAGAGCCCTTGCACAGAAACGAGGACCCAACACAGCCAAAAATAAATAAATAAATTTATAAAAAAAAAAAACAGTGGAAGGATTTCAAGACACCACCTAGTGGAGGGACAGACAGCCCATGTCTCAGTTCACAAAGGCCTCAGTGATAACACAAGGACACTTACACAGAAGCTAAATGGTGTTTGCTATACTGTATTTTAAGATCCATTTAGGTTTCTATCAGAAACTGGAAATTTTCTACTGTGGAATTAAGCTTCAGTTTTTTAAAAAGGTTAGCGGATTTCCCAACCCACAGGTCTCAGTCCTGGCTTTTTCCCTTTGACAATGAATGTGTCAGTCCTATGCAGATGCTAGACACACACACACCCTGAAACGACCAGATAGTGGGCTCTAAACTCCTCTATAAAATTTTTGCCACTGTCCCCAGCAAGCAAGCCTGGGCAGATGAAACATTCTTGTGAAGTGGAAGGAGTCTGACTTCTAAGTAAGCCGGGCAGAAGAATCTTTCAATAAAGAGAAGCAAGCCTGGCCTCTGCGCTATTGAAAGCTCCCCAGGTGACTCATGCGGCCACGGTTGAAGACCACTGAGAAATGTCCGCACAGATTAGTCGGGAGGAAATGTGATTAGGATGCTTGATTGTTCACATCTTCCATTTCGTCTTCATGAAGTCATTTGCAGATTGCATGGTAGGAAAAAGCCAGACATGCACCGTTTCTATGTGCTACCCTCTCCCCTCCATTTCCCACACCCAACTGATGCTAGCCATCTCGATTAGCGGTCTCCCGGTTTCTGCTTCAGTACCTCGTCTTACTAAGTAGCCTTTGGCCCAGCGCACTGGTTGGTCTGTTTAGTCTCATCCTGAAAATCCAGGCGGAGATCCATCCATCCCCACTCTGTGGGTTCAGCAGTTCCCTTAGTTTCCCATGAGAGGCATGGGGACGGGGGGTGGAAAGAGGATCTGGAGTCACCGTGGTTTAAGCCTTGCCTCCACCTACTAGACATGTAGCTTGTAACTGATGAGACTCAGTTTCCTTACGTCCAGAATGAGTGTCCAGGGGGGTGAAGGATTTGTTAGATGCTTGGTTTTCATCAAACAGGGCTTTACGCTTTCTTCCTCAAGATCACTGGAGTTTGACCACTTAGAATTTGTTTATTTTTTAAGCTCCCAAATCCTCTTGAACATCCTTCCCTATCATTTTTGGCCGTGAATTCTACCTACATTTTCTCTGGATTTTAAATCTGCTTCCCTGCATTGTTGCAGACATATCAATGATAGGGACATTTGCCCCCAGAGCCTTTGCTTTTAGCCACATGAAGCTTCAGGAAGATGTAGGAGAGGGGAAGGCCCTTTGCCACGTGATCTTGGTGGCGAAGCCTTCTGTTGTAGAGTTTTCTCTGGGCTTCTTCCCCTTCAATCCTCACCCAAACACTATCCACTACATGCCTCTTGTCAGGTGTAATCGTCTCCCCACAGGTGTTTAGCTTTTGCCATATGGCAGGAATTTTTTGGAACAATTTAGAGCAGTTTTAGGTCCACAGAAAAATTGAGTAGAAAGTACTAGACGTTCCTCCCTGCCCCACAAACGCACAACCTCCCCTACTATCAAAGCCCCTACTATCAAAGCCAGCATGGTAGTATATTTGTTACATTTATGAACCTACATTACACGAAGTTATCACCCAAATTCCATAGTTTACATCAGGGCTCACTGTTTTGGTTTTTTTAAAATTTTATTTAATTTATTTTTTTATACAGCAGGTTCTTATTACTTATCCATTTTATACATATTAGTGTATACATGTCAATCCCAATCTCCCAATTCATCCCACCACCACCTCCCGCCCTCCACTTTCCCGCTTTGGGGTCCATACGTTTGTTCTCTACATCTGTGTCTCTACAGGGGTCACTCTTGGCGTTGTACATCTTATGAGTTTTGACAAATGTGTCATGACATGTATTCACCATTGTGGTATCATACAGAATAGTTTTACTACCCTAAAAATCTTCTGCCTATTCATCCATCCCTCCCCCCACCTCTAGCAACATCTGATCTTGGTCCTGTCTCCATAGTTTTGCCTTTTACAGAATGTAAAACAAGCAACACCACAAAACAAAAAAGAAAACCCTCTGGACACCCTCTCTACTCCACTCCTAAATGTTCTTTGGTTCTCTCAGGTGCTCTGGGGCCCCAGGTGGCCTCTCTGGGATCTCATGCCTTGAGGACATAGCTCCTAAACGAATATGCAAACAGTAGTAACTAATAGGGGCTTATTGTCTACCTCTCAGGAGTATTTACATTTTAGTCATGAATTTGTGAAAAAGCTCAAGGCCTTACATGTGGGGTCATTACGGATGCCCGAATAGCTGAGATAGAAAAATCAGAGGTTTGGAGGAGTGGGAGTTCCCCAAGTCTTTGGCATCACACTTTTGCTTTGGTTACATGGCAGGGATTATGTCTGAGCTGATGCAGCCCTTGCACAGCTGCTCATGCCCACGACCTGCTGAAAACGGATTTATGCAAAATGCCTGCCACCAACCCACCCTGCTGCCATACACACGCCCACATGTGTGCAGGTAAGTGGCTTTTGATGGATTAGCTAGTTTAAAATTTCGGTCTGAAATTGGTTAAATAAAAAAATCAAAGTAACAAGTTTGTATCACTCAGGCAAGTGATATGAACTTACAAAATGAGAATCCCAGCGGGACTCTGACAGCTAAAATGTAAAAGGGAGATTAAGAGGAAACTTGAAAAACAGCCGAAGATAGAACGATCCAGGAGAAACTGTGTGGGAGTGGAGTGCCACACAGATGCTCTAGTTCTTCCCTGCTCTAAGCTGGGCGCCCTGGGTCCGCAGGAGCCGCACCAGGTCCCCTCCAGCGCCCTGCTGGGTTTTCCCATCAGAAAGGCCTCTCACTTGAACCCAGGCCCTGTGGCCACGACAGATGTGACAGGATGTCTGCCACCAGAACCTAAGCTCTTGGAGCCTCCACTGCACCTTAGACCACATTCTCCTTCCCTCCGTCACTATTTCCAGCTTTTGCCGAGTGGGGAGTTAGGAAGAGGAGGAAGAAGAGGCCAGCAGTGCGAAGGAAGCAGCTAGAGTAGGCCTAGAGTTCTGCATTTCTAACTTGAGTTTCTATATTACTTTTTCTAAGTTTGCCTTCCTCAGTGGTTTTCAGTCCCGGCCACCCATTAGGACCACATGGGCACTTTGAAGAATCAGGGTTTCCAGGTCCTGTCCCACACCGTTTTGAAAGAGAGTCCTTGCAGGTGGGACCCGATGCTGCCGTTTTAAAGCTCCCAGGTGACTCCAGTGAGCAGCTGGGGCCTCGCTGGCTTGAGAGCAGCTTCCTTACCCTGCATGGGACGGGGTGTCCACGAAGCAGGTCAAGAGTTCCTCTTGCGGAGGATCTTTCTAGGGCACGAGATCCCTGCATCCCAGCCCTCTCAGCTGCCAGAACGTCTGGAACCTGATTTACCCACCTGGCCTTTACCATGGGGCAAATGCCTTTCCCGGAGAGCAGCCTTCTTCGCCCACCTCCTCCTTGGAGCAATCTCACCAAATTCCTCCCTGCCTACAGCAGTCGACATCTGGGAGGGGTACTTGGGGCAGTGTATGGAGAAACTGGGGGCCGGGGTGGGGGGCGGGAGGTGGGCACTTTGTTCCCTACCTGTATAGGAGTCCCTAAGTCAGTGCTTCCCAAACCTTGACTCTGCATAGGAATCGCCTGGGCATCTTGTTAGAATGCAGATTCTGATTCAGGAGGCCGGGGGTAGGGTCTGAAATTCTGCGTTTCTAACAAGCTCCTAGGTGGTGCTGATGCCGCCAGTTGGAATAGCAAGGCTCTAGGTTGCTACTTCCCTCCACCTCTTTCTTGGAAGTTTTTGGGGTTTGGACCAACTGGGTTAGGTGGCTTCAAACGTTAGGGGACCAGGAATGACGGGGCCTGGCATCCTTACTCAGGGTAGGAAGAGACTATATCGATTCGGCTCAGACGAGGCTGCAGGCGTGATGCTGCTCTAGACTAGCGCCCAGGTGAGGTGTGTCCTCTCTGGACCTGGTGACAGAGCTGTGACCTCATCCACAGAAAATCAACCTTGACCTCCAGGCAACATGGAAGGATAGCACCGCCTCCCATGCCCTCTGTGACTGCCCGTGTAAGGCCGCCATCTGCGCTCACACTGACCTGATTGTACTGGAATCACCTGCTCTCACCTCTCCCTCCAGCACGAGCCAGTTCCTACCCTGCCTGTTTCCTTAAAAGCTCCAGGAGACATTATAGGAGGCAATGTACATAAAAGTCTCGAGCTGAGAGTGGGTGCTCAATAAATACATTTGTTGGGTGAATGTGAATAAAATAAGTTGCTCGAATATTCTGCTCAATATTTCCAAAGCACCAGCAGCAGAATGCAGTGGTGTCATTTAACAGGAAATATTCAGCAGGGCCCCATGCTGCGATCATCTCCGTGATAGCTACCACTGAAAAGATTTCTTTGATTTCATTTCTTCCCCAAACACTGCCTTTCATTGCTGCTGAGTTTTCAGCCTCTTGCCATCTTCTCAGTGGTTCTTCATTCAGCCGTTTCCCCGGCAGAGGGATTAGGCAGGACCTGGCGACCCTCTGAAGAAGGCTGAAGCTATTTGCGTCTCTAACCACAAGGAAATGACTACTGACAGCTCCAAGTAAAGCAGAAATATTAAGAATGACGAGTGAAGTTCCTGTACCAGAAAATGGAACATTAATAAAAAGTATTAAAAGCCAGAGCATAGCAATAAATTGTAGGTTTTGAAAGCATATTTAAAGTCTGCATGAAACTCGTTTGCCTTTGTCCCTTGGAATTTGCAAAAGTACACTAGGTTTCGATTAGCTGGTTCAGAATTCTTTGACTATGATGGGTCAATATATTACACTTCTAATTTCCTTATATTATTGTCCCCCAGAAACACTGGCTCCATCTCCATTTAAAAATTCTGTGAAAAGACAAGTAAGTTGCACATTTAGGGATTGATTATCCTGTCTGTAAATGGGCCAAACATTTGAATTTTTCTGCTGCCTGCTTCTGGCTAATGTATGCAAATGAAGAAAAATGAAGGGAGATGAAACTCAAGTCAATATATTTTGTACTCATTCAAAGTTCTGGTGGGAAAAATGTGGGCAGTGAAGAATTCCAAGGTTACTGTCTGTTGCTCGTCAACTCAAGGCATCCAGTTTATCTATGGTGGACACAAACCTTTTCTTGCATCCATGGTTGGGTGACATCTGTGACATGCATACTTGATGTGAATCTCTTATAGCTGAAGACTTCACATGAGCACAACAATAATAAATATTATTATCTTTTGTTTCTCTTTTTTTAAAGATTTTTTTGATGTGGACCATTTTTAAAGTCTTTATTGAATTTGTTACAATATTGCTTCTCTTTTATGTCTTGGTTTTTTGGCCATGAGGCATGTGGGATCTTAGCTCCCTGACCAGGGATCAAACCCACACCCCCTGCATTAGAAGGCAAAGTCTGAACCACTGGACCGCTAGGGAAGTCCATGCTTCATTTTGTTTTTATTGAAGTATAGTTGCTGTACAATATTATATGTTACAGGTGTATAATATAGTGTTCACAATTTTTAAACATTATAATCTCCATTTATAGTTATTGTAAAATATTTACTATATTTCCTGTGTTGTACATTATGTCCTTGTAGCTTATTTTATACCGTTTGTATGTCTTAGTCCTTTACCCCTGTATTGCCCCTCCCCCTTTGCTCTCCCCACTGGTAGCCACTAGTTTGCTCTGCATATCTATGAGTCTGCTTCTTTTTTTATTATTATTATATTCACTAGTTGGTTGTATTCGAAAAGATACATGTACCTCAATGTTCAGATATGGAAGCAACCTAAGTGTCTATCAACAGATGAATGGGTAAAGAAGATGTGATATATATATATATATATATATATATATATATATATATATATGGAGAGAGACAGACAGACAGACAATGGAATACTACTCAGCCATAAAAAAGAATGAAATTTCACCATTTACAGCAACATGGTTGTACTTGGAGGGCATTATGCTAAGTGAAATATCAGACAGAGAAAGACAAATACTGTATGATATCATTTACATGTGGAATCTAAATATTATTATTTTAAATTAAAAAATAAATCCTTCCACCATGTCCTATTTTTAGTGTCAATTATAATGCAAAGTTCCGTTGGTGATTTTAGTGGGACCTTGGGAATTAATAAGGGGTCAGCACTCAATAGGATTCAATGCTGGTCCCTGCAGTATATGAAAGTGAGACCTCTTTGTGGAATTTAAATATATTTTCACTTGCTGAGGGGTTTATTAAGTGACTTGTAGTAAACACCAAAGCTCTTGCTTTCTTGAGAAAAAATGAATATCCTTGTCAAAATGTCTAAATAGGGACTTCCCTGGTGGCTCAGTTGTTAAGAGCCCACCTGCCAATGCAGGGGACACGGGTTTGAGCCCTGGTCTGGGAAGATCCCACATGCCGTGGAGCAACTAAGCCCATGTGCCACAACTACTGAGGCCTGCGCTCTAGAGCCTGCGAGCTACAACAATTGAAGCCCGTGCGCCTAGAGCCCATGCTCTGCAACAAGAGAAGCCACCGCAATGAGAAGACCATACACCGCAGCGAAGAGTAGCCCCTGCTCTGCAACTAGAGAAAGCCTGCACGCAGCAACGAAGATCCAACTGAGCCAAAACAAAAAGAAAAAAGAAAAAGGTCTAAATAGGACATTAATAAATGTACTCCTTTAATTTCCAGTTTTGGACAAAGGCTAATGTTGTTAGCTATGACAAGTTTCAGTAGCTGAAATCAAATATAGAAATAAAATTTAAAAATAAATACAACAAAATAGCAACTCAGATATCTGTGGAGTATTACAATGAAGACAGCAGAGATTCTCTGTCTCACTGACATTGAATTTGGTCCCTAAGAACGGTTTCCACCATCTTGGAACCAGAGAGAGCTACAAATATGAAATCACACTTGTGACTCCTCCTTCCCTTACGTATAATTTTTCACAGCTGCAGTGTGAGTGGAATTAGGGAAGTCTAGTTAACTTTTGCATAGAGAAGATCAGGGTTCCAGCAGAGTGATATTGAAGAAGGGCATATTTTGTTGGCGGGAAGGGAAGACCCGTTATGAAGTGCCATTTGGGACTGCTGATGCGATCTGAGAGCCTGGGGAGAATCTGCCAAAATGGGAAGAGGGTTGGACTTTGATGGCACTGATTGTTCAGGATTTGAAGACTTTCCCCTCATTACCAGCACCTCTGCACCAAACACAAGTCTTGCTGGCCTGCTGGGCTCTTGGCCATAAGTAGGCAGTGCTGGTCTGGGGTACAGTTCCCCAGGGACCACAGGGATAGAGAGTGCTATATGGTAGGGAAATGGAAACAGGGTCTCTGCCTAAAAGCAGAGTTTCCCCCGTGTGAAAAACGAAAGGCTGGAAAAAGCTGCCACAACAGGTGACAAGGTTTCTGTTTTTTCATAGCTGATGTGCAGGGAGGAAGGTGGGAAGACAGAGACACATCCTTTTAAGAGGACCTGAGCTGAGCTGTTGCCTGATTCTGAAACATCCCTGAGGTTTTTGTAGGACCCAGTTCTGAATTGTTTGCTATGGAGATGTGGGGAGCCAGGAAAGACAGTAGCAGAACTAGGAGAGGCAGAGAGAAACTTCCCACAAAACAGGAGCCTAGAAAACAAAACTGGAAACTTGAACTCTAGGCAGAAAAATAAAATGTTGTGCAAATTTCATCAGGAAGATCAATTTCATCATTCATTCAACTTGAAATTAAAATAATATAACTAAATAAAAGTATTTTAAAACTCATTATGTTTAGGATCTTTAAATGCCCATGAAGAAAAATCATTCATAGACATTAACAAAATATGACAAAACAATAACCAACCATAAATGAATGAAGAACAGGAGTATATGAAAAATAAGCAATTGGAAATCTGAAAAATAAAAAA
Source organism: Balaenoptera borealis (assembly GCF_965194805.1). NCBI lineage: Eukaryota > Metazoa > Chordata > Mammalia > Artiodactyla > Balaenopteridae > Balaenoptera > Balaenoptera borealis. Next base: position 15,704,914 of record NC_138875.1, on the reverse strand, counting down.
TACATGGTGATTATAATTGAAAAACTCAATGGATAGGGTAAAATCTAGACTAGAAACAGGCAAAGAGTAAATGAAGATAATACTATACAACAGAATGAAGGCCAGAGAAACAGAGATTGAGAAAGAAACAGATAGACAGAAGCTAGATGGAGAGGCTCTAGCATGCACCAATAGAAATCCAAGAAAGCATCAAAGAGGAAATTCCAGAGCAGCATTATTTGAAGAACTTATAGGTAAGAAGAATAAAAGAAGAGTATCCCAGAACTGAATAAAGCTGTGGACTTCATATTAAAGGTATTCTCTATGTACTGGGAAAAATAAATAAAATTCAATCCACACATACACACATCTTGGTGAAACTGAAGAACATCAATGATAAACAGAAAATCTTTGGCCGTATCAGAGAGGAATGACCTGTTACCTATAAAGGAACAATTAGGTCGAAAGCCTGCTTCTCCTGAGCAGCAGTTGATTTTAGCAGTTAATGGGCAACGTGCTGGGGAAATATCTCTTAGCCTGGAATTCTGCTCAGCTTTAGTGTTGTACAAGTGTGGAGACAGATGCGTGACCTTCGTAGACAAAGACTAAGCTCACTACCCGTTGAGCCTCACAGAAGAGCCACTTAGCAAGAAGAAATCCAGACAGAAAAACAAATGGAATCAAGAAACAACAGCAAACACAGAAATAAACAAGCAATTGGTAGAAATCGGCTAACTCAATTAATTACTGATTACTAGAAGAAGAAAAATAAGCAAACTTTTGTGCATTTTATTCTTTTAAAGATGAAGTTCTGGATAATAATAAGAGGAAATAGGCATGAGTATATATCAGTTTCCCACTAGAATATCAGCACCCAAGAGACAGGATTTTGCTTTGCCTTCTGCTGTACCTCCAAACCTTAGCGCAGTGCCTGTCACACAGGGGGTGTTCAGTAAGTGTTTGTTGACTGAATGAATGAATGAATGAATGAGGTAGGGTAGAAGCAGACATTCAATGGGCAAGTATACTCAGGTTTTTGCCTTGTTCTCTAGGGGACAAGAGATACTGATAAAAATAAGGTGAATGCTAAAAGGATAGAAATGCCATCAAGAGTATCAGAAAAAAGAGAAGAAAACAAAGAGAATATAGAAAATTGTATTAGCCCAACAGAAGTTAGAGAAGAAGAAAGAGAAGAAAAGTAAAAGCTGATAAAGAGAAACCAGAACGTAGAAATAAGTTCAAATGTATCAACACTAATCACAATAACTATAAATTGAATCAACCTACCTATTAAAGGACAGAGACCATCAAATTGGATTAAACCAAATGAACAACAAAGCAAATCCAGAAATTTTCTAGAACAGTGAAAGGTTAAAAAGAAAAGTCTGGGAAATGATATTCAAGGCATATATTAATTGGATGGAGCTTCTACAGTATTAATGACAAATAAAATAGAATTTAATTTTTTAAAAAGTTACTTACTCAGGATAAAGAAAGACATTACATCATGCTAAAAATCAATCCACAAGGTACAGTAAGCATAATCTTGTATGCACGTAACATAAAACCCTGGCATATATAAAGTAAAAATTAAAAGAATCAGAAATCAACTAAAGCACAGTCAGCATGGAAGATTTTTAACACATCTTTATTAGAAAGTGCCAGATCAAGTAAACAATGATTAGATAGTGTATGGAAGATTTGTTCAACATGATGAAAAAAATTTTGACATAAGAAATACAGATATGGAGGTCTGCTTCCAGTAAAAATAGATAATATGTATCCTTTAAAGAACACATGAAAAATTAAGAATCACACATAAGGACACAGTTTTCAAACAAATTTCAATTTTTAAAAGCAATTAAATGAAAAATCAACTGAAAAATTTAACATACTTGGAAACTAAAGCAGGCACTCTTAAAGAACTCATGGTTTAAAGATAATTCCATGATGGAAGTGGTAAGATAGTTAGAATTGGATCTCAATAATAGAATCATACACTGATGATATAAAAATTAATGAATTTTAAAATTTAAGATTCTTAAAAGACAGCAGAGAAAACCCAAAGAACAGAGAAGAAAATCATAAAATCAAGGGAAAATTAATAAAATAGAAAACAAAGAAATAGTAGTTTTGTTTAAAGGTCTAAAGCAAATATGACACAAGTGAAGATTTGTTAAATCTGTCTGGTATATACATGAAGTATATATTATATTATTCTGTACTTTTCTATGTGATTGAAAGAGTAAAGTAAAATACTGGGCATGAGGGGCTGGAAAACGCTTTTGCCTATATCACAATTTTGCCAGCGTTAAGTTTACTCCAGATTCTCAGGGGCAGAGTCTGATTTTGGCCATTGGCTCTTTACTTGACCTGCCTGGGCTTTAGCTTTTTGGCAAAGACATCAAGTTGCTGTTTTTATTACAGAGAAGGTGGCAGAAGAATGTCCCTAAATTACTGCACCCATCCTCCTGTAAGTAGAGCTGAGGGAGTTTATTTGCTAAAGCCGTATGTACGCTGAAGTAGCTGTCATAAGCCTCTACGGGATTGCCTTCACGGGTTTTGTCTCTGTGCGTGAAAACATATGAGGGAATTAAAGGAACATGACGTTAGAATTTTAAGGTGGAAAGGGAACTCCTGTCTGTCCTCTCTCCCACGACAGGGGGGCCTTTTACAATGTCATGGAACAGTGTGTTCTGTGGAACAACGGAAAAAGCTCAACTCCTATTGAACAGAAGTCCCTGGGACTCTCACCCACTGCTTTTAGCTTCTAAAGCAACACATCAAAAGTTTACTCACTTCCAGATGACAACCCTTCAAGTGTTGGAAAACAACAATCTGGTCCCTCTTCAGACTTCCCTCCTGCTGGTAACACGTCCTCAGTTCCTTCAGAATGGAAAGAATCGAGCAATTCTTGAATACCTGTTATACATGCCAAGTGCCTTAGATAGAGGGTGTGATAATCTTCAAATTCCCTGTGATTATCTGCATCGCAGATAGGGAAACTGGGGCTCAGGGAATTGAAATAACTTAGCCTAAGATCCTAAGGTTAATAAAGCAGCAAATCTAGGCAAGTTTGACTAAGCCCCTGGGCTTTCTGCTCCTCTATGTTGTTTGTGAGATGTGTGGTCTTCGGAGGACCCTGCAAGCCCACCCTGCCTTCTCCTGCTCCCTGCGTGCTCAAACATGCACCCTGGGATGTGCTACTGAGAACTGGACATGACATCATGACTTCTAATAGCCCGTTAGAATATTTTACCTTATTTGATCCTCTCCAAACCACTGAATATGTAAGAAAGGCATTAGCGCTCACATATTACAGATCAGGAAACTGAGGCTCAGTACAATGGATGCCCCCCTCCCTCCAAATCAACCAACCTTTAAGTGGAAGAATTGGGTGCAAACCCAAATCTTCACATTCAGCATCAGTCTTTCCCGTTGCTCAAGATGCCCACCCATGATCCAGAATCTCACCAGCATTAAGAACTGATCCACCCTAGTTAATCTGGGCTTAAGTACCATAATTGTTAATACATGGCCTAAAATGGCCTCAGCTCCTTTAGCAGCCTATATGACACTACTGCCTTATGCAGATTCTGTTAGGAAGTCGTCCCCCAAATCTCTTGTTTTACAAAAACTGCTGTGACATCACAGCTTCTCTTTGTGCAACTGAGTTTACATTGATCTTTGTGAAACTCCTTCTTTCCTCCATTCCAGTGGACTCTATTCCAAGCTCCTGCCCGGAAGAGTATTTTAGGTTATCCCTGTGTCATCCAGTGCGGCAGATTCAATGTAGTTAGAACTGGGTAACCGGCACCCTTGACACGCCTCTGTTTGCTCTCACAGTGGATTTGTTGATGACTCTGGGGAAAGCACACCACTGAGGACTGAGCCTGAGGGTGTGAGTTCCAAAAGCTCAGGGTCCTGAGGAAACACAGCTGCAGAGAAGGGAAATCAGTGTGTATTCAGATGCCACCACTGCGCCATGACTGGGGTAACTGTGGGTGTGTGCCGGGAGGAGCAGCCCCCCTGGAGATATATCCTCTCTATACAGTGGGGGCAGGTTGATGGATCTGGGGGGAATGAGACACACGTGGAGACATTCCCCCATGCCCTCCTGACATAAAATCTTTCCCCTAGTTTATTACAGACCGTGCTCAAGGTCACAGTGAAGGTTATTCAATGCCAGTGCTTTTCCCCACCTTCGCCTCATTGGGGGAATTCGAGTTGCTTGGAAATATCCCATCGCAGCCGCCTGCCTTTGGAGCTTGCTCTCAACTGAAGTAGACCCCCTTCTCCAGCTCCACCCCACACTCAGCTTGCCTTTCTCTAATTGCCTAGCACTCTTTCCTTTCCCTGTCACCACGCTCTCCCAAACAGATGGTGTTTATAGACAGGAAAGAAACGGAAGTTATTCAGCTGCAAGGCTGGTAATCGATACCCAGAAACCGACCCTCTGAAGATGCCAGTCAGAGGAGGGTCCTCATGGACGCAGCCACTAAAACAGCTCAGAGCAGAGACCGATGAGCCTGGCCTGGGCTGTGTCCCGGGGAATGGATGACAGCCTCTTGTGCTTGTAGCCAGTTAAGTGGGATAAACATATGTGTTTCCTGCTGGCTTTTCCCTACTTCTCCCTGGACTTTATGGCTGTGTGTGTGAAAGTTTTATGTTCGTGAAGCCGGAAGCAGAGACCCGCCTTTTCCCGAGCTGGTGGGCAATCACCCCACTAGGGGGTGTTTATTGAACTCCTGCTTGATTCCTGTACTCTGCTCCTCACGTGTTGCTGTGGAGACTCAAGAAAAATCCTCAGCTGCTCTTCAGTTGATTAGGAGGCTGTGCTGTCAGGACAGCCGGCGCTCTGAGAACCGTCCCAGGCAAAGGTAGACATAAGACGAGAGGCAGAGAGGGAGTGAGGCGGGCGGTATATTAGTGTTGATATGTGGGAACTACGGAATATCATTATATGTGGAATCACACACACACACACGTATATTTGACGCCGGGAATCTTGGGTTCAGATGAAAGGGGGGTTTGGGTTTAAGAAGAAAGAAGGGCCTGATTTTGAACCAGTTGCCAGGAGGGTTGGAATGAAGGGGACCAGCTGTGCTTAGGGAGTGTGGGGTGGCATGGGGGTCCCAGGTGCTGAGAGAGATCATGAAAAAAGACACAGGTTCCCCTATAACCCCAGGATGGCTGGTTACTAGGACAGACAGGTTTCCTAGTGGGTCAGGGCCCTGTGTGTAAAAGGGTCTGGCAAAGCATGGGATTCGGGGGCAGCCTCCAAATCTTAGCCAATTACAATTTCAGGGACCTCTCTGTGTCCCCCTCTGCTTCCCCATAAAAAGATAATTTCTTTTTTGGTCAATGCCTAAAATGTCTGTAGCAGAGAAATGCTTTTATACCACAATTTGAGATAAGGCTTAAAACGCAGCAGGGCCCACCAAGGGAGATGACACCACACAGAAGTTCAAGGACAGGCTTTGGATTCTGTGAGGCCTGGGATCCATCCCAGCTCTGACATTTGCTTCTAAGGTGATTTCTATCACTTTTTGAGCCTCATCTTCTTAATCTTTAAATTGAGGACTACAGTTTACACCTTCCTTGCAGGGATTAAAGGAGCCCATACATTTTTTGTGCAGTCACGTTTGTAAACCATCAACAAATAGCAACGAGTATGAGTCCACCCATGCAAATGAGTGTAAAAGATTCATTCAACACATAAATGGCAGAATTTCTACTTATATAAGAGAACAATAAAAGAGAACTCAGAGGAAATTGAGGGGCTTAAAGGCGGAGAAGGTGAAAGAGGGGAAAAGGAAAGGAACACAGCAGCCAAGGCTGGCAAATGAACACACAGGGATGCACAGGCTCAGGACCCTGCCCAGAGGCACTTCTGGGTCCCATGAGCGGGTCCAGGACGGTGACCAACCTCAGTGAAGCATGATCCTCCTGCCAGTTACGGAAGCAGGTGGCTCAGCTTCCAATCATATCTGTGGATTTTTGTCTTCGGTAAAGGAACCTCATTTCCAGGCCAAATGATAATTAAGTAGATTCCAGGTTGAGACTGGTCTCTGCCCTCAAGCCATATACTGTCAGGGTGGGGAGATTAAGTACCAGCAAGCAATGAGAAGATGGTGACAGGTTGAACTGGGAGGTGCTGTGGACTCACGGTGCTTTGGTAACAGGGACCCCAGGGCTGGGGCAGCCAGAGCCCCCTGCAGGAGTGGCACTTGAAGGGCAAGGTCTGTACAGCCAGAGCAAGTGGAGAGGGCATTCCTGACAGCAGAACAGCAAGAATAGAACGGGGAGCCTGGATCACTCAGTGGGGGAGACCTGTTCCCCTGAATTAAGTGCTTGTGTCTGTCGAGGGATGAGTCAGTCCCAGCCGAGGCTTTACCTTGGGAAGTTTCTCACAGGGTGAAGTTCAGAGTCAGACTCCCAGGAGTGGTGAAAGACATGTTGAATTCTCAAGGGGCGGGGAAGAAATGAAGGGCATGGAAGGGCAGGAATGTCAAGGCAGCTTGTCCAGGCGGAGGGTGACACCTCAGAAAGGATAAGCAGGACATGCTTGGGTGGGGTCCTGTCAGGTCAAAACCCACACCTGAGTTAGGAACACTGGGGTCTCACCAAGTGGATAGGAGTTTTCCTGCTTGGTCATTCCTTGTTTAAAGGGCTAAAGAATTCTACTGCTAATAAAAATATAACTTAACCTAGCTCTCCATAAAGATTACAAACTTTGGGGCTTCCCTAGTGGCGCAGTGGTTAAGAATCCGCCTGCCAATGCAGGGGACACGGGTTCGAGCCCTGGTCTGGGAGGATCCCACGTGCCGCGGAGCAACTAGGCCCGTGAGCCACAACTACTGAGCCTGCGCGTCTGGAGCCTGTGCTCCGCAACAAGAGAGGCCGCGACAGTGAGAGGCCCGCGCATCGCGATGAAGAGTGGCCCCTGCTTGCCACAACTACAGAAAGCCCTCGCACAGAAACGAAGACACAACACAACCATAAATAAAGTAATTAAAAAAAAAAAAAAAAAGAATCCACCTGCCAATGCAGGGGACACGGGTTCGAGCCCTGGTCCGAGAAGACCCCACATACCGCGGAGCAATGAAGCCCGTGCACCACAACTACGGAGCCTGCGCTCTAGAGCCCGTGAGCCACAACTACTGAAGCCTATGTGCCTAGAGCCCGTGCTCTGCAACAAGCGAAGCCACCTCAGTGAGAAGCCCGCGCACCACAACAAAGAGTAGCCCCAGCTTGCCACAAGTATAGAAAGCCCGCGTGCAGCAACAAAGACCCAACTCAGCCAAAAATAAATAAATTAAAAAAAAAAAAGATTACAGACTTTTGAGAAATCAGATAATAAATCCACATATTAAAAAAAAAAAAAAGACTTTGAGCTGGTGTGCTTTCTGACTCCATTTTCTATCTATTTCCCTTCATTGCATCAAGCATGCGTGGACAGTCATGTCCTTTGGTGTCGGATCCTAGTATATTCAGATCTTATCAGCCCTGTCCTTTGGAAGTCACGGTAGCCACCATGTTGAGAGCTGAATGATGACAAATATGTGGCAGTTTTCATCTCTCATTTTTTGTCATTTCCATACCTACTACTTTAATGGCAAAGCAATGAGATTACGGGCATTAAGCCATCAGCGTCTTCCTGTTCCCAAGCTCATTCCCGGATAATTTTGCCTGAGGTTGAAAAAAAACCCAAACAGTAAAGCATCTGCTTTAAATTAGGAGGATATTCCTTGGTATTCATATTCTTAAAGTAAATTAAAATTGGTTTATCTGTCTTCTTTAGAATACACAGGAAAGTCTAGCAGTCATGGATTTTGGGCTTGAATTAAAGAATTTCCTCACGGCCAACTCTGCTGTTAATTCAACCTGTCTTCTTAGGATATTTAAGCCTCAGATAAAGAGTAAAACTCAACACCAAGGGAGAAATAGAGTCTGAGTTGCAATTAAATTTATGCCACTATTCAGGAATTATGGAAGGTGATTGGGATCCCCTCTAGGCAAGCTGAAGCCAGGTTTGTAATCCCCACCCCATTCAGAAGGATTAACAGTTAATTTTAATTCAAAATCAATATAAACAGGCACTCTAGAGAGTCTCCCCGGGTACACTGGGCCCGGCACACCAATTTACTGACAGCACACCAACTGTTTTACCTGTGAAGTCCATGGTGAAAGGCCAAATATTTCAGACAGAAGTGAAAGAAGTGAGGCATCATCAGGTCCCAGTGACACAGCACTATTTTAAAGGTGTCCTCTGGGCAATTTGGAAATAATCAGGAAATTCTAAATGTGCGTGTATTTAGACACAGAAATTCCATTCTTAGGACTCTACCTTAGAGATAAAAATTCGTACAAAGATCATGCACAAGGATGTTTATCACCATGTCACTTGCAATAACAAGAAGTGGGCAGTGACTTAAATAACAATCAATGATAGTACCTTCACACAAAGGGATAATATTTCTTCAGAAGAAGGTAGATTTCTATGTAGTGACAGGAAAACATTCCTGGCATATTTTTTAGTGAATAAAGCAAGCTTCAGACTAGAATGTGATCTCAGTGGAAAATCAGAAAAAAGAAAAGCACCAACACATGCTGTTGTGTGTAAGAGTATACACCCTGTGGTCAGATTGCCTGGGCTCTAACTCCTGCTCTACTGCGCACCAGCTGGTCAGCATGAGCACGTGGAGGAGGCCTTGGTTTTCTCATCCGTAAAATGGAAACGGTAAGACTACCTGCCTCATAGACACATGATAGGCTTTCACATAAAATATCAGACAAACTATTAATAATGATCAACTTCAGGGAGCTAGACTTGGGGGAGAGGAGAACTTTTTTTTTTTTTTTTGCAAGAATGTTTAAACTGATTTTAAAAAAAATGTTCTCTCTGAGCTAGAAGCCATCTATCAACAGATGATGACTCTGGTTGCACCCTTGGTTGACTGAGGATTAGTGAAAGGTGAAGATATTTATCAGTTCAATCAGGACCCCTAGACACCCTGAGACTCTCCTCCTAGGAGAGAAAGTTCTTGGTCCACAGGACCCAAAAGGCCCACTGAGAACCACAAAAATCTTACCACAAATGACTCTGTCCAGCTCCCCACACTAAGTGAGCTGACCAAACTCAAGCATGGTCTTCTATCAGCTCAAGACCACGTTGCTTGGATGACCCCAGCCCCTTAAAATGCCTGCCTAAGAAACAATACTGTCAAAAGGATTTATCATTTTTTCAGGCTAAAACCTGACTATAGGTTTCTGACATCTTTTTTCTTAGAGCATTCACTTTAGAAAACTTGCAATTATAAATCCTTTCTCTGCTCCTTTGAGACGTAAACCTTCTACCACCCAGAAATGTCTCCTCAAGGATCTGGGAGCCATCTCTTCGAAATGCAAACATCCAGGGAGATAAGTCCCATGTCTCCTGGTCTTGTGGGAGGGGAGGGGCCTCACTTGGTGGGTGCCTTGCTCCAATTTGCAAACTACCTCCTGTCATAAAGATGTGAGAAGTTTGTTTCTCCTCTGGATAAGTGCCAGCAAACACAGATAGCCTAATCACATTGACCACCTCCCCCCTTATATATCCTCTAGTACTTTTCTTTTAGCACAATCCAGTGTTTAAAAAGTCTCTCACCTCTTATTTTAGTGGTGTTGGGCTCAGTGTTATACTGAAGTTTCTCCCCTACTGCAGTAGTCTCAATAAAATCTGTCTTGTCACCTTTAATTGTTATACACCTCTGTTTCTCTTTGACACCACTGGTGAGGGAGGACTTCATCAAAGGGAAAGCCATGACCATGGGGAAGGGAGGCCTTGGCATTTACCCTCGTGGTAATTACTTAATCTCTGCCTCCCAGTAAATATCAGAGGGAGAACTGGGTAGCTGTGGTTCACTATGCCAAAGACAGCTGAAATGTGAGTGAGGATTTCCCCCCCATATGAACATAAGCCCTTAACTGAGTGCTTTGCAAAGTACTGAGAAATGTGCTAAACTCTCAATATACAGCATCTCATTAAATCCTTACAGTAACTGTATGAGATAGGTGTTGTTATTTTCTTAAAATCTAAGCATCAGAAAGATTAAGAAATTTGCTCAAGGTCACATAGCTCATAAGTAGCAAAGCCAGGTGTCAAATCCTAGTGTCTGTCTCCATAAGCTTTTGCATGGCCTAGATAAAAATCATGGTACAGATGTAGAGAATGGGCTTGAGGACACGGGGAGGGGGAAGGGTAAGCTGTGACAAAGTAAGAGAGTGGCATGGACATATATACACTGCCAAATGTAAAATAGATAGCTAGTGGGAAGCAGCCGCATAGCACAGGGAGATTGCCTCGGTGCTTTGTGACCACCTAGAGGGGTGGGATAGGGAGGGTGGGAGGGAGACGCAAGAGGGAGGGGATATGGGGATATGTGTATATGTATAGCTGATTCACTTTGTTATAAAGCAGAAACTAACACACCATTGTAAAGCAATTATACTCCAATAAAGATGTTAAAAAAAAAAATCATGGTAGCTCTGCAGATGAAGTATAGCTTAAATTCATGTTTGGCTGGAAAGTTTCTTCTCCATGGAAAATAACTATGTCTTAGCGCATGTAATCAAAAAATAGCCATACTCTAGCAATAACAACAACAGACACCTCTGTAATAAAACACTTAGCCTTTTTCCTCAAGACTGGATAAAATAAAAAGAAGAATGTATATATATGTATAACTGAGTCACTTTGCTGTACAGCAGAAATTAACACAACATTGTAAATCAACTATACTTGAATATAAAAAGGAAACTGGGTTTCAGGCCACTGAAATAGGGTGGTCATGGTACAGATCTCAGAACCCTGCCCTTTTTTCTTCATTCTCTTTCTTAATGGTCTTTGAAATGCCTTCTCTTGAGTATTGTCTCACTCCCCAGCTAGAACATCAGCTCCCACTGGGTAAGGATTTCAACTGTTTTGTTAACATCTGTATCTACAGTGTCTGTGGAAGTGCATGGCCCATGGTTGGCACCCAATAAACACTCGTTGAAGGAAGGAAGAAAGGAGGATGTGAAGAAGGGAGGGAAGGAGGGAGAGAACTGAAATGAGATTTAGAAATATGCTATCTCTAATTCAATCCCCCTCCCCACCCAAACTTAACGCTGCCATCCAGAGAGGTAAGTGACCAGCCAAGGGGAACAGGTCTCTTCACTCTTCAACTAGGTTAACTACTCCATCCTTCTTGGGTGGTGGTGAGGGGGGAGGAGAGGGGCAGATTTGAGAATAGCTTAGATTTTATGAGGTTTCTCAATCTCAGCACTATTGACATTTTGGGTCAGAAAACACTTACAGTGCACTCTAAGATGATTAGCCACATTCCTGGCCTCTACCCCCTCAATGTCAGTAGCTCTGCCTCCACCACCCACCTCTGAGTTGTGACAACTGTAAATGTCTCTAGTCATTGCCAGTGTCTCGGGACAAAGGGATGGCGGTGGGGAACAGGGCAAAACTGGCCAAGGTCAAGAACCACTGGATTAGAAGATAAGGTAACGATGAGCTACTAACTGAGTAAGGAGTAATTAAACTCCAGTGCTTAAACAGAAGTGGGGGACATTTCAGGCTTTCGGGGGTACTCAAAACCATCGCACATACTGTGGAGAGAACCAGAATCTTGGGATCTGGGAAGGTTCCAAACTCCAGAAGCAGAGGAATATTCATCAACATGATGACTCAGGAAATGAATATTCTCATGGTCTGCCTGCCATTCCAGGTAAGAATTCAAGAAATTTAATAAGAAAATTGATCTGTCCGTGCATGGTAGAAGAGAATCTAATGAACAACAAGCCAGGCAAATTCAAAAGTCTCAAATTATTCTCCCTAATACCGGCACAGCCATTTTTGAACACAATTATGGACTTGAAACCCCACAGGGGAATTCAGTGGAAATCATTTAAACATTTATTTGATGTGAAATATCTGACCCAAGCAATTCATAGAGCAATTAAAGAAGTAGGGTCTGGGAGATTTGACGGTAACATAGTTTTGGGTTTTGTTGACAAATGGTCAGTAGAACTAAAAATTAGTGGCATCTTAAATTAAATCTGAATGTGAATAAGAATCAAGGATCCCAGAGGGCTCAGGACAGGAAACTGTATTATCCAATAGACAGTGCTCATTAACAACCTGGAGGGGAAAGTAAATTTGACCTAGATTAAATTTGCCGATAATAAAAAATGAGTGACAAATGGCAAATGCAGAAGATAAATTAAAGTTAAAATTACCAAAGACCTGGACGTTAGAGAATCTTGATCAGAAGTTAATAAGATGGAATTTAATGAGCAAAGGGAGGCTATTACATGGTCAGGTTTGATTACACTTGACGGTCTGCGTAATCAGATAACACACACGAGGGAGAGGTCGGGATGGTGGTGGATAAACTAAAGGGAAACTTGGTATTCCTCTAACACACCTTGGAAGATCGGCTTAATAACTTAGCATATTGTGTCTGAAGGAGATTTTGCAGCAGAGGAAGTGGGACGTGGCAGATATGAATCTGCTGCCCCTGCAATCTTAGTTCAGGGGTATAGAGTTTTGCTAGAGGAAAATGGAAATCTGATGAAGTTGATACCCTAGTAATGGCTGCAAGGTGATTCAGTGCTTTGCAAACTATCATCATCATCATCATCACCTATTGAGTTCCTACAGATAGCCCAGATTCTGTCATAAGGACTTTATTTTGTTTAAAAAAATTTAAAACAAAGGCTGGTGAACATTACTTTGTTACTTAAACATATACATGTATATCGAAGAACAGAGCACTCCTAGCAAAATATATAAGAGGAAGATAAAGACCAGTGTAATGGAAAAGACTTCTTTCCCTGATAACATAGAATAATATAAAAGAACTTTAAAATGCTTCAGTTAGTTTTCTAGCTTTTAAAAAATATCCTGGGCTTCCCTGGTGGCGCAGTGGTTGAGAATCTGCCCGCCAATGCAGGGGATATGGGTTTGAGCCCTGGTCCGGGAAGACCCCACATGCCGCAGAGCAACTAAGCCCATGTGCCACAACTACTGAGCCCGCGTGTCACAACTACTGAAGTCCGTGCACCTAGAGCCCGTGCTCCGCAACAAAGAGAAGCCACTGCAATGAGAAGCCCACGCACCGCAAGGAAGAGTAGCCCCTGCTCACCACAACTAGAGAAAGCCCGCACGCAGCAACGGAGACCCAGTGCAACCAATAAATAAATAAATAAATAAATAAATAAATAAATTTATTAAAAAAATAAAAATAAACAAAATAAAAAATATCCTTACAATTGCCATGTTTTACAAGTGAGGAAACCGAGGCGCAGAGAGGTTAAGTGTTTTGCCCAGAGCCAGGCGGGAACCGGCAGAGAGGGGATTATCAATCCATATTCCTTGAGGAACAACCTGTAACAGGGGGAATCTGTGAGAAAACCTAGAAGTTTCCTGGCAAATCTGAGAGAAGTGGTAAATTCTATTTGAAGGCAAATTCTGTTTGTTGGCTCTAGTGAAAGAAACATGACATTTGCCTTCAATATGCTCCTATTTCCTTTTTCAGAACCTCCCTATATTGGTTAGGGATTTATTTGGCTGTAAGAAAAACCTTATTCACAGTGGCTTAAACAAATAGGGCTTGATCTGTCACAAGTAACAAGAAGACAGAGGTAGATACTGGTGATGATTACCCATTTCAGCAATGCCTGGGCTGACGTCTCTGTGTGTTTCTTGATCTTTCTCTCACGGTTGCAAGATGGTGCCAGAGCTGGGTGGAGTGTCTGTGTTCAAAGCAGGAAGGAGGTGGGAGTTTCCTTTACCATGAAGGCAGAAGCTTTCCCAGAAGCCACCACAAGCTGACTTCCACTAAGGTCCCCTTGGCCAAAATGGGTCACATGAGCACACCTGCCTGGGAAGAGATTTGGAAAGTAGGAAACAGGATTGTTGTGACTGAGTTGAAGCAGCCATTGGGTAGACAACTATATGTATCTACAATGACTTCCTTCTCTCTTCTTTTCCCTTCAGCCAAACAACCTGATTCCAACAGTGCCTTGATCTGAGCAGCTGACGTGTTCTGGCTAAAGTGTAAGCCAGCAAAGAGCTAAGATGTGCCTATTTCTAGTGTTCATTTTCAGTAGAGTGTTTCCAAAGGAACTTAAATCACAAATCTGTAGGAATGGGTTCTGGAAAACCATTCCTTTGCAGGGGCCAGCATTCATGGAGGGATTTGAATGTTCACCAGGGTAAATATCTACCGGGCATTTTTGGCCAGTAAATAAAGTCAGAATTAGAGACATCCCAAACATACAGTAATAACTGGATCATTCAAACAGGGAGAACTGGCTTCTGTATCAGGAGCGGATGCTGGGCAGCTTTTTAGAAAGTTAAACCTATAATTACTATACAACCAAGGAATTCACTCCCCGGTATTTACTCAAGAGAAATGATGTTACATATGTCTACACAAAGACATGAATGTTCATAGCAGCTTTATTCATGATAGCCAAAACACAAACAGACAAAAAACAAAAGAGAACCCAAACCCCCCCCATATTGGGAACAACCCAAGTATCCATCAACTAGATACTGGTGAATGAGGAAACAAATTGAGAAATAGCCACACAGTGGAATACTATTTATTAGTAGAAAGGAACCAACATCGGGTACATGCAATGATGTGCCTGAATCTCAAAAGCTTTATGGTAAATGAAAGACACCAGATGCAAAGGACAACATACTGTACAATGCCATTTATATGAAATTCTAGAAAAGACAAAACTGATATGTACTAACAGAAAGTTTATCAGTGATTTACTGGAATTTTGGGGGGGATGGAAATGTTCAGATCTTGATTGTGGTGGTTGCATATATCTGTCAAAACTCAAAAAAGTATACTCTTAAAATGGGGGCATTTTAATATGTAAATGATACCTCAGTAAAGTTGATTTTTGTTTTTAAAATCCTATCTATGTCTTCATTTTCATGTTTTCCTCTTCCTCCTACCCCTCCTCTTCTTCCTCCTCCTTCTTCTTTTTCTTCTTCCTTTTGTTTCCTTTGTTCCTGGCCAAGTTCCTTTTGGAAAATTCCAACTTTATTTGGTAGAACTTCAAGAAAAGTGGTATTTGCCCAATACTTACAAGAAATGCAGAATGCCTTAGAGATTAGAGGGCATTCATGGCAGTTACCCACATTTGACAACAGGGAGAGACAGGATGATGGTTAATTTTATGTGTCAACTTGACTAGGTCCCAGTACCCAGATATTTGGTAAAAAATTATTCTAGGTGTTTCTGTGAAGGTATTTTTTAGATGAGATTAACACTGAAATCAGTATACTTTGAGTAAAGCAGATTGCCTTCCACTATATGGGTGGGCCTCATCCAATCAGTTGAAGGGTTTACGACAAAAAGACTGAACTCCCCCAAGCAAAAAGGAATACTGCCCGCAGTCTGCCTTTGGACTCTGCAGCTCTTCCCTGGGTCTTCAGCCTGCTGGTCTACCCCCTTAAGATTTTGGTCTTGCCAAGCCTTCGCCATTAATTCTTTAAAACCTCTATCTATTGATCAATTGATCAATCGATCAATTGTTAGATATAGTTATAGATACAGATATCTGTGTGTTTGTATCTGCATATATAAACACATACACACATCCTGTTGGTTCTGTCTCTCTGGAGAACCCTGACTAAAGCAGACAGGTAAGACAGACAGAGCTGTGAAATTAGGTAAAGCTCTAGGCTCTCAAAGTACAAGTTGCTGCACAAGGGTTAGCAATGAAGAGTTGTGTGCACCACACTTCCAGGGTTCTAATGCCAGCTCCTTGACCATGGACAAGCGCTTACGTTTTCTAAGACTCTTCCTCCCCGCAAAAGGGAAAAATAAAATCATCTATTCATTAATAAACGTTAAATGAGATACTGATACAAAGCAATTCTCACTTTAGCATAGATGATATTGACTACAAGAGGGTTGCACAGTTAAGCTTCTCGACTTCTGGAGCACTGCTCTTTGCCTGTACTTGGATACCTATATAGTATCCCCTCCTTTGTCTTAAATGACAACCAAACTGTCTACACTACTTTGAACTTTAAGAGGACCAACACTAAACTTGGATTCAAATTCCAATTTTGGTAGAAAGGATTATTTAACTTATCAAATTAAAACTTTTTTGTATTGTATGAAAATAGTTCACTCGAGTGTGTATCTGTTAATTTATTTGTCATCAAAAGAGCACTTTGGGCTTCCCTGGTGGCGCAGTGGTTGAGAGTCTGCCTGCCAATGCAGGGGACATGGGTTCGAGCCCTGGTCTGGGAAGATCCCACATGCCGCAGAGCAACTGGGCCCGTGAGCCACAATTACTGAGTCTGCGCGTCTGGAGCCTGTGCTCCGCAACAAGAGAGGCCGCAATAGTGAGAGGCCCGCACACCGCGATGAAGAGTGGCCCCCGCTTGCCACAACTAGAGAAAGCCCTCGCACAGAAACGAAGACCCAACACAGCCATAAATAAATAAAAATAAATAAATTTAAAAAACAAAACAAAACAAGACACAGAGGCCCCCCATCACTGCTCATGAAACCATTGTTAAAAAAAAAAAAAAAAAAAAAAAGCACTTTGCCTAAAAGAAAGGACTGACAAGTATGCATAATGTTTACAATTCTTTGTGAAACTGTAATTTATCATTATATTTCCTGTATTTTTTACTGTTATAATATTGGTGCTATGATAAGTAGTCTTAAGCAACTTCCAGATAGTTCCTTTGAGCTGACCTATTACCGTCATCACTGTTGGCAGAGGGCACTCATGCCCCATGACACTGCTCTACCATCAGGACCCACCTCTTCCCCCGTGTTCCCAGGGGACTGTGCTGTAAGGCTCCATGTGTGTACATGACCCACCAGACACCCTCGTTTCTGCGGTAACGTAATATGCTGGTCTGAATACCTGGGTGCCACAGCGCTAGGTGCCATCAAGAGGAGTACAAGAGAGATAGACAAATGTATGTTGATTCGATAAGTCAAATCAGATTAAACTAATGGAATTTCAGAGATTTTCCTGAATAATATTTTCCTTATGAACTTGCTACTAAACTCGGTTGCAGCTTGGCCTGCCTGGAGTTGAGAGACTCTGGTCCAGAGAAGTTGGCAGGCTGGGGGGACGATGATTTGGAGATAACCACATGTCACATGTGTGCAGCTGGCTCTTCACATAGAGTCTGTAAAATGGTTCACATTCATGGTCTTTTTAATTCTTGTCCATACAAATATCCCAGGGGAGTGGCAGGATGAGGAGCACAGCCTCTGTGGATAGGTCCTTAGAAGAAAGAACCAGAGTCGCTCAAGCCCAGAACGGCCCTGCCCTTTGTACCATCACCAACTCTGTCCTCGGCCTCCTGCTGCCTTGGTGCTCAACTCTCTGCTACCTGAGGGGTGGGGGCAACATCTGAAGCCTTCCAGCCTTCCAGGCACATTTGACCTGGCACAGGCAGCTGCTTGTACAGTAGCTTTCATTTCCCCAGGAAGCCAAGTGACATAGGCATATACCTGTGGAAAGTTCTGGAAAATAGTGCCCCTTGCTCACTGGATCCTTTGAACAATGCTCAACACCCGTGTCTCTCACTTTCTCAACTTTAAAGGGAACACAAAAAGATACATGCACCCTTATGTTCATAGTAGCACTATTTACAATGGCCAAGACATGGAAGCAACTTCAAAGTCCATCAAAAGATGAATGGATAAAGAAGATGTGGTATATATATATACAATGGAATACTACTCAGCCATAAAAAAGAATGAAATAATGCCATTTGTAGCAACATAGATGGACCTAGAGATTTATTTATTTATTATTAATTTTTTGCCACATTGGGTCTTCGTTGCTGCGCATGGACTTTCTCTAGCTGTGGTGAGTGGGGGCTACTCTTCATTGCGGTAAATGGGCTTCTCACTGCGGTGGCTTCTCTTGCTGTAGAGCACAGGCTCTAGGCACGTGAGCTTCAGTAGTTGCAGCACGTGGGCTCAGTAGTTGTGGCTCGCAGGCTTAGTTGCTCCACAGCATGTGGGATCTTCCCAGACCAAAGATCAAACCCTTGTCCCCTGCACTGGCAGGCAGATTCTTAACCACTGCGCCACCAGGGAAGTCCCGGACCTAGAGATTATTACACTAAGTGAAGTAAGTCAGACAGAGAGACAAATATATCTCACTTATATGTGGAAATCTAAAAAAAAAAAAGTGATACAAATGGACTTACCTACAAAACAGAAATAGACTCACAGACATAGAAAACAAACTTATGGTTACCAAAGGGGAAAGGTGGGGAGAGGGATAAATTTGGAATTTAGGATTAACAGATACACATTACTAAATATAAAATAGAAAAACAAGGACGTACTCTATAGCACAGGGAACTATATTCAATATCTATCTATCTGTATATATATATATAAAACTGAATCACGTTGCTGTACACCCAAAACACTGTAAATCAACTATGCTTCGATAAAAAGTAATAAATCAATAAAGGGAACATTGGAGGATGTTCAGATCAGTCAGGATGGGAGAGGAGGAGCAGTCCTTGCATCTGAGTAAGCGTTGACAATACAGAGAATATCTAGCGAAGAGAAGAACGGGGCAGGCGCGATGGGGTCTGTAAACATGAGGGGGGATCAGGAGGACCGGGCAGGGCAGAAGAGGACCACGTGATCCACACGATGAGGGGAAGCTAGAGAGACACTATGAGGAAGTAAGTTCACTATAAGGAAGAGTTTTCCAACATCAGTAGTCTCCAAAGATGAGAAGAAGTGAGTTCTCCAGCGCTGGAGAGGTTCAAGTGAGACCACCAGGAGCACCAGGCAAGGAAGGAGTTAAGGATGAGAAGCTGGGCTAGGTCAGACCCCCAGCTGGGGGTGACTTTCCCCCACCGAGGAAATACTGCAATGTCTGCAGACTCTTAGGTTGTCACACTGAGACGTGCTACTAGCATCTACTGAGTAGAGGCCAGGGGTGCTGCTAAATACCTTACAATGTCCAGGACAGTCCCCACAACAAAGAACTATCTGGCCCCAAATCTGAACAGCGCTGAGAAACCCTGGAGTAGATAAACTGGAAGTCTGGAGCCTAATTTAATATTTTTAAAATAAATTTATTTATTTATTTTATTTTTGGCTGCGTTGGGTCTTTGCTGCATGAGGGCTTTCTCCAGTTGCGGCGAGGGGGGGGCTACTCTTCGTTAAGGTGCACGGGCTTCTCATTGCAGTGGCTTCTCTTGTTGCGGAGCATGGGCTCTAGGCGTGCGGGCTCAGTAGTTGTGGCTCGCGGGCTCTAGAGCGCAGGCTCAGTAGTTGTGGCTCACGGGCTTAGTTGCTCTGTGTCATGTGGGGTCTTCCCGGACCAGGGCTCAAACCCATGTCCCCTGCACTGGCAGGCGGATTCTTAACCACTGCACCACCAGGAAAGCCCCCAAGGCTGGAGTCTAGGGTAATCGCCCCTGCAATCTGTCCAGGAGCTCAGAAGACCATGGAAGGTAATCAGTGAAATGCCAGAAATAACTGGATTTCAAGGAAGATTGCAAAATAGGATGTTCAAGTTGACATCAGAAATATATTTGCAGTTTCAGACATCGAGGGTTACATTTTGGGACTCTGGCCATCCCTGCTGTAGCCAAAACTATGAGCATGTTATTCTCCAAAAAGCAAATTTATATGTTCCCACCACTTCCACCCACTTCCACGTACAGGTTGCAAAACCATGTCCATAGAGCTAGAGGTGGGTGGGTGTGGGGTGGGGAATAGCTGAAAACAAGCAAAGGGAGGAATCTGCAGTGAGGTTTCACCCAAAGACCTCTAAAAATTATTCCCAATATCTCCTCTAAAATTATTTTAATATACTTTTTATGCCTTCTGGGTGATGAAATTGATCGACCCCCAGAAAAGTCCTGTGACTATAAAGAAACTCATTTTTGCCAGACTTATCACACTCAAAGCTTGAAAATCAGATGGCTCTGAGGTTGACTCTCGACTGTCAGTTACCAGCGGGTCATTGGGCAAGTTATTTAACCCTCCGGTGCCTCAGTTTCCTCATCTATAAAACAGGACAAATAATATCTATGTCATAGGACAGCTGTGAGGGTTACACAAGTAAGTGCACAACGCCTGGTACCTGCCAGACGCTCACTGAGTGGCAGCTATTATTTGTATGATTACCTCTTCGGGAGATCTAAATAGCGTGTGACATTGGGTTAGGCATTGAGCAAGAAAATTATGCCATCTTGACACTCACATCTAAGATAAAAATTAGCTTGCCTTAATTATAGTTCTCCATTATTATTAATTAAAACAAATAAGTAGCTGTCAGTCAACAGATACACACCCTAGGGAGGGAGATATTACCAATTTATAGATGAAGAAACTGAGATGCAGATGTTAAGTCACTGGCCTGGTAACATAGTAGCTCTTAAGTGGCAGAGGCAGAATTAGAACCCATGTGCTTGCAGGACACCAATGCCTCCTTGTTCCTTTCCATTTGCCTTCACAGCCTGCTTCCTTGGCTTTGGACTGGATCTGGGGATCTTGGAGCATCTCACTGCAGCAAGACTTGTCCTCAAAGCCTTCATAGGCACCAAGGTATAAATGACCAGTGACAGCAAAAACAGCCCCCTAAACCTTAAGACTCCTAACCTAGACTCCACTTAGGGCAAAGATAGAGATGCATGAGCTATTTTCAATATTTCAAAAAGCCATACATTTGGGGAATTTCCTGGCAGTCCAGTGGTTAGGACTTTGTGCTCTCACTGCTGGGGCCCTGGGTTCCATCCCTGGTCGGGGAACTAAAATCCCATAAGTCGCGTGGTGTGGCAAAAAAAAAAAAAAAAAAAAAAACACCATACATTTACCCCTGATGAAGCTGAAAAACTTAATTAAGATGCAGTGTTTCACTGATTTAAGCTGGAATGACATCTACTCTCTAGGTAATACTGGTGACTTCAACCTGATTAGAAATTCTGATGGACAGACAGTTCCTATGTCTTTGATGAGTAAAAATGAGAAATCTAAGCAATATGGCTTGTTTCACAGTAAAAAGTCCATCAAAACCTAAACTCCATGGAAGAGAATAATTTTAAAAATGCCCTTACTTGGACATATATACACTACCAAACGTAAAATAGATAGCTAGTGGGAAGCAGCCGAATAGCACAGGGAGATCGCCTTGGTGCTTTGTGACCACCTAGAGGGGTGGGATAGGGAGGCTGGGAGGGAGACGCAAGAGGGAGGAGATACAGGGATATATGTATATGTATAGCTGATTCACTTTGTTATACAGCAGAAACTAACACACCATTGTAAAGCAATTATACTCCAATAAAGATGTTAAAAAAAAAAATGCCCTTACTGATGTCTGGGAGTCACTGAGCTAAAAAGAAAGAGCAGACGTCATGAAATATCAGGCACAAGACAGCATGTGCCTGAGGACCTGGGGAGCAGGGCCATTATGTATGAGACATCAGGGTGCCCGCCCTACCCACACCTTCTTTTCAGGGAACACTGTTTTGCCCAGAGCCCTGTGGAGTGGACGCTGCCATATCCGCCACCATGTGTCCTAGCCTCTAGAAGAGTGGATTGGACACTGTGGACTCACTCATCTTTAAGCTGTTGGGCAATCTAGAGCATGTATAGCTGGGTCACAATAATGAGCTGGGTCTATGGTGTTTCTCTCTTGGAAACCAGGAGTTGGGAAACTGAGAGATGGAGGCAGTTTCCAGCAGAGGTGGAAGACAGGAGGCCAGGACCCCAGCCCACCCCACATAGGTGCAAAAAATGCCACTGAAATATCATGGCTGCTGGCTACATAGATCTTTTGTGGAAATAGCTAAAGGGTTAAGATCCATTTATTATAGAAAGACTAGACTAAACGTTCCCAAATGGGGAATCCAACGAAGGGGGACCCTAATTTGTGCCACAGTGATAAGAGGGTGCAATGCCCCACTGAGCCTAAGGGGTGCTGGTATGGTAGTTAGCAAGAGATTCTCTAAGGGACACAGAACTCTGGGGCAGAGGAGATGGACTGGAGACCCAGTCTTTCCTCCCCATGAGGGGAGGTTTTACTTTATTAAATAGAATTTGTAAGATCTCCACGTGCCTGAGGCACACTAGGCTGGTTCTGGCAGTTTATCAACCGTCCATCAAACTCCACTTATTCCTTCTTCCGCAGTGGTGCAATCAGAGCCAGGCACCTGACTGATTATCAGGGCTACAGCTCCCAGCCTCTCTTGCAGCTCCCTGTGACCCTGTGGCTGAGTTTTTACCAATAAAATATGAGCAGAAAAGATGAGTGGTACATTTGGGCTGGTACATTAAGAGAGCGGCGTGCCTCCCCATTTGCCCTGTCGTGCCAGCTGCTATCTAGGCCATGCAGGCAGGGACAGTACACTTAGGACACTGCTAATTAAGTGTGGTCCATGCATCAGCTGCTCATCCTTGAACCGTTTGTAACCCATCCACAACAAGATAAAGAGTTTATGCCAGAATGCAAATCAACAGCACTAAACACAAATCATTAAACACAGTGTTCAGCTGACAAAGCAAGATATTCTCGATGAAGGAAGCAATGCATTGATTTACATGCTGCCACAAGCTCCTTATCTCCTTGCAGAGCATCCCTTTGAGGAGCAGAGCACTAGGGAGGGGTAGAGGCACAAGATGGAATGAACCTGGGTTCCTGAATATCTACATGGAACAGAGCGCTAGACTATAACAAAAAAGAGGAACAAGACATCCCTATCTGGCAGGGCTGTGCTTAAGATTTTAAAAGCGATATGAAAAGATACCCAGCCAGGATCTACTGGGGCTCATTCAGTACTGGCTGAATGAAACCTGCAATGGTTTCTTTCTCTAACTTGTAACAATCCATTGTCTTTTCTGGTTAGAGGACTGGACTCAGGCTGCTATACCTGGAGGACAATGCAGCCATTCACATCTCTTGAGTCCCTGTTCTGTACCTTGGACTGGGTCAGACGCTGTGGATTCAGCCCTGAGCAAGACTGACACACTCTCTGCCCTTGTGGGATGCCAAAGCAAATGACAAGTCTAAGCCCGAGACCAGGTGCAGAAAGCCTGTAGACTAGGGTGCTTAGAGCAAGAGCTGAAGTGAATGGAGGAACCTGGGTAGCTCCTGGTCTGCAATAGACCCAAGAGTGTGTTGCCTGAATTTGCAGGAGAGTTGCACTTTCTGTAGAGCTGTTCCCACACTTCATTGTATTTACAGTAGTTTTCCCTTGGTTTCATAGTGGGAAAAACTTCATTAAAAGATTCTAAAATAATCTTGATTAAACTAAGGGGAAAGGACATTTTTCTATAACTTAGTCTGGAGAGCTAAAGGTTTAATGCCCCTCCAAAGGCCCAAGGTTGCAAAAGCCATTTAGACCCAAGCATTTCTTAGGTTAGTTGTTCATTCATCAAATCGTTGTTGAACACCACTGTGAGCCAGGCTCTTTGCAGACACACAGGGGAACAAGACCAAGTCCCTGTGTTCCTGCAAGCTCACTGCCAAGTGGGAAGTGGTAAGCCTACGGATGATCACCTGACTGTGGAACATTTGCCTACTAATGAGCAGAGCCTGGGAACCCGGAAGGATGGAGTCCAAGCCAATTGTAGGCTTTTTTTCCCCTTGATTTTCACCCGGGGTATTCCCTTAGGATAGTATTACTCTATCGCTTGGCTAATAATAGTGATCTTGATATTAGCATTTAACCTTCTAGCCAGACACATGCATGGAAATACTCTTCCAAGCCCGAGAATACTCAGTCATGCAATATGCACATATCCTCTAAGAACGGCACAGATGTATTGAATCACCAGATATCCCGAAAGATGTATGATTTCAACCTAATTGGTATCAACGCCCAGTACCGACATGGAACACCAGCAGGAACCAGCGAGACCATTCACCAGCACTCGGTGAGGAATAGGCATGCAGGAGCACGCCAGCACACCCCCAGCTCTGACAGCCGAATCGTGGGCAACAGCGTCCTACCAGCTTCTATTCACTGTTGCATTGCTATGGTGCCCACCCCCTTTGTATCCATGGCATTGAGAACCTCGGGGGTTGGGCCGGTGACCATTCCTCATATCTGAGAACAGAAGGAGCTGGGGAAGGTTGGGCAGCTCTAGAGAAGTGTGTAAATGGCAGTTTAGGGACAGTTTGAGCTTTCTGGTAGAGGCAGCCTAGGGAAATTGCCACAAACGCTTCATCTATTATGTGGATGCCGTATGCTGGTGCAAGGACCCAGGAGTATAGTAAAACTATTGTTAGTATTGTTAACTCCGATCACGTTACATGTCTTTCCCGCT
Source organism: Balaenoptera borealis (assembly GCF_965194805.1). Classification (NCBI taxonomy): domain Eukaryota; kingdom Metazoa; phylum Chordata; class Mammalia; order Artiodactyla; family Balaenopteridae; genus Balaenoptera; species Balaenoptera borealis. Next base: position 15,680,588 of record NC_138875.1, on the reverse strand, counting down.
CCAGCCTCCGTCGCACCCTACAAATGGGCAGGGACGCCTCCGAAACCCCAGGTGGGGTGAGGGTCTTACTGGCGGCGGTGAAGCGACGGCGCCCTGTGGGAGGCAGGCAAAGGTCGGGAGGTTCATGGGCAGGGACCGCGAGGAGGGAGGTGGTCCACAAAGGGGGAAAGTCTGAGAATCAGAGGTCCTTTGCAATCCGGGCTCCGGTCCCCTCCAGCAAAGCCCAGCCTAAAAGCATCCATCCTTGGCGCACATCCCTCTCTATCTCCCCCACCCCAGCTGCGCCCCTCGCCCCTGGGGTCAGGCCGCGGGGTCACTGCTCCCCCTTGCAGGATCCGAAGGCAGCTAACGCGGGAGGCGCCCCGGTGAGGCTGCGGAGGGAGGAGTCCCCTAAATTGTGCTGGAGCGAAGGCGTCGAGGATAGGAAGAACTAACCCAGGGTGGGGAAGGCGGACGGGACTCGGAGGAAGAGAGAGAGGGGACAAGGTACGCTCAGCCTTTTCAGCACTCGGCAGGAAGATGCATGATTTTCGGAGACCGTTGTCCCAGCGCTCAGGCTCGCTCTAGGGAGACGTCAGAGCGCTGGGGTCGGCGGTGGAGGAGCCCCCCCACCCCCCCGCCCGGGCTTGCATATAAAGTCGGGGCGTCGTGGAGCAGCAGTGGCGCGGGCGGCGGCGGCGGCGGCGCTCCTCTGAGGTCCTGGTCCTCCGTCTCGCCTCTGCGGTGAAAGCGCGCTCTCCGCCCAGCCTCGCCGCGGCGCTCCGAGGGCTTCCCGCCGGGACCATGCGCGGCCGCGACTTCGCGCTCGTCCTGCTGGCTCTGGTCCTGTGCCAGGCGCCCCGGGGGCCGGCCGCCCCGGTGTCGGCGGGCGCAGGGACCACGCTGGCCAAGATGTACCCGCGCGGCAACCACTGGGCGGTGGGTGAGTGTCCGGCGCGCTCTAGTGCTGGCGGGACCAGCCCGCCGAGGGGGCCAGTCTCCCCATCTCTCAGCTTTTCTGCGGCTCTGCGTTGGGGGCTGGGTTTGCTCCGACCTTTCTGCTCGGACGCCAACCCCGTTCTCCCAAAACTCCACCCTGCCCTTCAGTATCCCGGGAAGCCGTCGGTCCCTCGGCAGCCTCCGGCTGGTCCCTCGGTCCTTTCCCGCTCTCTTCTCTTCCCCCACCCCCCCAGGACACCGAGCCAGCACGCAGCTCTCCAAAATCCCAACCGTACGCGGAGATCACCCCCGCTCCGCATCTCCCAGCAGCTCCTTTTATCCGTCTAATCACAACCCTGTCTGGCACGGTTCTCTCCCTGAGCAACTTTGAGGAGCTGGGTCCCCGAGCGCGTCTCGGAGGGCTGGTCCAGCCTGGCGGCTGCGCCTTTACCCCCCGGCAAAGCCACAGGTGTGGGACGCGGGGCGCAGCGCCCACCCTGGGTTTCAAATCTGTTCGGCAAGCAGCGCCTGAATCCCACCTCTATTTGGGGCTCGCCTGAATTTCCTCAGTCCTTCTTCGCCTTGCAGCGATTTTCTTTTCCTTGCCCTTTGCCCAACCCTCCCTCCTTCCATCCGGCAGGCTCGGTGCTCCGGGAATCACACCTGGTCTCCACGCTGATCCCGGGTCTCTGTCCCCTAAGTCCTCGCTTTTCTCCGCCTCTCTTGACCCGAGACCTCACCCTCTCCCCTAGCTCCTTCCCTCTTTCCCCTGCCTACAAGTCCTGCTTTCCAGGCACGGGCTTGGAGGTTCGCTCGTCCCGGCCCCCGGAACCGCAGCGGCTTGGACCGGGTCGCGGGCCGCGGAGCGCGCACCCGCTGCTTCCCCGCAGCTGGGAGGCAGGTAGCGGCCCCGCTGCTTCTCGCTGCTCCAGCATCACCCCGGGGCTCTGGGCCGCGCCGAGCAGAGCCTCTGGCAAATGGTGCCAAGCGTTCGACTTCCTCAGACAGCTCCCCACACAGCCATCTACGACAACCCTAGCATTTCCCGGGAAGCTGGTCGGTCCCTAGAGAGATTTAAGGCGGTGTGTGTGTGTGTGTGTGTGTGTGTGTGTGTGTGTGTGTGTGTTTCACGATTTCCTTAGTCATCTACTTAGAAGTAGGGGAGGGTGTGTTGGAAAGATACTTGCTAATTCAACTCTCAGAGGATTTACAGACTCTCGGCGTGAAGACTAGGATGAATTTAGAAGATGGGTGAAGCTAGAACTGCACGTCCTCAGCTCCTGTGCGTTGTGTAGGTTTCCCTCAGAGAAATGAAGCGCTCTGGGTTGCAAAAGACTAGTTTTCATTATTACTGAAAGAATCATTTGCCAAGTCTTGGCAACCCCAGGGATGAAAGTATTTGTCATCTTTGAGGGACACCCGGAACCCAGGAGCCTGGTATAGAGAGGAAGGGTTGGGATGGGTGAAAACCCTTGCACTTCCAGAGAGAAGGATACTTAGAAGATGTTAAAGAAGCCAAACCTAGAATCGATACTTTAAAAAGGGCTCCTGGGAGTTTAGATCAAGCGGTCATTGTCCAGTGCGGCCAGCAGCCGGTGGGCTGGGAAGGTAGAATGAAACTTCCAGACTTGCAGCCTCTTTTTGCTCATCCATGTTTTTGTACTAAAAAGACTTATTGTTAAGGTAACCCTTGCAGGCTAAACGCAGGCCAAGAGAGTTAGCTGGGAAGCTGTAACCATGGTATTTCTGATGCAAGCCAACCCTGATTGCTGTGGTTCCAAAGAACATCAGTCCCCAGGTCGGCCACTTAATCACCCTTCATGGTGGTACTTGGGCATTCCCAGCCCCAAAGTGTACTGTCCAGTGACACCCCCAAATTGTCTTATTCTCTTATTTGTTCTCGAACACACTCTTTTTCCTTTTTCTCCCTTGACTAACTGTGCAGAGTTGATGAAGAACAAGGAGAAGAGGGAGGTGACATAGAAAATCGCATTTAGATTTAAAATGACGTTGCAGTTGAGCAAAAGTTTGCTTTGGGTGGACATGCCCTCTGTTGGAATGTGAGCATTCACAAGCATGAATGCCATGTTAGATTTTAAATTGAGCTTTCTGCTCTAAGTAAATGCCTGTCCTCCTCAATCACTGAAGACATGGAGGTTAATTTTAATTAATGCAAACGAAAGCTACATATTGCTGTCCCTGAAGAAGCTGTCAGCAGAAATTTGCAGGTTTGTTAAGTGAATTGCTTCTTCCAGCTGTGAGAAACGTGATGTGGCCATGGAAAAACAAGTTCCATGGAAAAACAAGTTAACAGACTGAAAACGTAACCAATTCTTATCTGTCTCGATGTTCATGGAAATGTTTTGCGTGCGATGAAAATATAGGTCAACACTAACACTGGAAACTATCCCCTGTGCACCCATGAAATGTTTCTGGTCGTGGTTCTAACTCTGACGAGGAGCGTGCCGTGGAGGGTTGAACGCTGAGCACCAGTGTTCAGCGGCAGAATGGCTTTACATGATTGTGCTACCCGAGCTACTGTGAAATACAGCTGAAGTATCACTCCAGAAAAACTAGCTCTTAATACTGAACACTTTCTGTCTTAATGGATATTTTCTGAAGTTAGGATAATCTTCAAGTATGGAGCTCAAGAAAATTCTTTTCTGTTGCAAACCTGCCATTTTAGTGGTATTTTTAAGTGATTAAAAAGGACAAAAGCTTCCCCCCCCACCCCTGGCAAGGTTTTCTTTTTTTAAGTGCCTATCTTTTGATCTCCATTATTATTATATGGATACATAACAAATGATGATGGGAGAAGAGATGGAAGTGGGCATATCGCCCACGTTGCCATGGAGACGATTATTTGGTTGATGGTAGCTAGCTAAGAAGTGCATTAGGACCCAGGGAACGTGTGCTTCCCTGGGATGTTATAGATGGCGCACTTTCCTTAGAAAAAAGAAAAACATCTGTGGTCTAGGGGAGGGAGTCTGAACACCCATCCACCAAATATGCAAATACTGAAATTCAGTACAAGGTCCCAAAGATCTATGTTAAATCACCCAAAGAATGGAGGCCCATTTTAGCCTTCCATTGTAGAAAAGTCACAGAATTCTTCAAGCATGACAAAAATGAAGTTATTTGTAAAAACATCTCCATCATCCCTCTGCTTCATTGCCAATAACGCCTTTCTCATTTCCAGCATCCTAACCAGATGATAGGCAATGACCGAGGACAAGAGCAACTGAGGTCATTACTGGGAGCATCAGATTCTAATCCCACTTTCCCATTATCATGATTCAATTTCCTCCATATATATAAAGCCAAATGATTTGCTACTTCCTGGTAAGTTGTGGAACATAATCATTGTGATGGCTAAATGCAAAGTTATTTAGTGGATATCTGGGCACCAAGTTCACCAAGCAGATAAGTGAGGAGCCAGTGTTTCAAGATTCCAATGCTTCAGTTGGGACGGTGTCCTTAATAGAGTCTTAAAATTGTGTGACGTGTCAGGTCCTAAGTGACTTGGCAAAGCTCACACTGCAATGCAGGAAGACCTCATTTTCAGGCTCCCTAATACACACAGAATTAATTTTTCTGAGCCGCATAACTGAGTCATGGCATAGTGATATATGATCTCCATTCCTTTTGATAACATTAGAAAGCCTTTGGCAGACTTTATCCTTATTTCCAGACCCCAGAATGATTTCTAACTGCCTTATATCCTTAGGAAGTTCAAAGACACTTCAAAGCAGTATAACATCGTAGGGTTCGGACTGTGAGTTGATTTTAATCCCAGCATTTTTACTTGCATGTATGTGACTTTTGGCAAGTCTCGTTTTCATCAAATTTATTACAGTGTGGATCAAATGAAATAATCTGCATTTAAACATCCTGTGAACTGTAAATACACACACAAGCAATAAAGTTACCGTGAGGGCTTCTCTCTTGGTGGACAGAGCAACTGGGAAGGGGCCTCCTTCCATTTGCAGTGACTGAGGTCTGCCACATACTATTTTCATGATGCTTGCCTTACATACTTCTAATGCCAGTCAACACTGGAGCCACAGAGAGCTCTTTCCTTGTGAGCTTTAAATCAAAAGCACCATAGTTTTATTAGTGTTAGAAATTTGAAAATGCTATAAAACCCAATTACAGAGAAATGGAGAAAATCAACTGAAGAAAGTAAATAAGATAATGTGAGTATATTCAAGCAATGGGCTAAAATGTAAAGAATACAGACCTTAAATTCCATGCCCTTCTGACCCTAAGGCTATCCCCATTTGCATACATGAATTTCCATGTTTTTAGTGGTTTGGCCTCCTGCACAGCAACTTTTATTTGTTTATATGGCAAATGCTCATCTCTGGAGCTAATGATAAACTTTGGTGACCATTTTAGACCTCCAAGAGAAAATTCTGCATTTATATGGCTGAAAAGTGTTGGCCAAAACTGGTCTTCAACCTGTGTTTCATTACAAACTGTAATTTCTAGGTGCAATTTCTAGGTTCAGTCTCAGCTAAAATTCTAAGAGTGTTTAAATGAAAAATTCCTTTGCTACATTTGTATTACAGATAAGAGGAAAGCAACACCTTTTAATTAATTTATTTATTTTTATTTTTTAAAACTTTATTTATTTATTTTTGGCTGCTTTGGGTCTTCGTTGCTGCGCGCGGGCTTTCTCTAGCTGCCGCGAGCTGGGGCTACTCTTCGTTGTGATGCGCAGGCTTCTCATTGCGGTGGCTTCTCTTGTTGTGGAGCAAGGGCTCTAGGCGCTCAGGCTTCAGTAGTGTGGCATGTGGGCTCAGTAGTTGTGGCTCGCGGGCTCTAGAGCAGTTGTGGTGCACAGGCTTAGTTGCTCCGTGGAATGTGGGATCTTCCTGGACCAGGGCTCGAACCCGTGTTCTCTGCATTGGCAGGCGGATTCTTAACCACTGCTCTACCAGGGAAGTCCAAGCAACACCTTTTTAATCACACAAAGAAAAGCACGGAGACTTTTCTTTTCGGGAGCAATTCAAGATTGACTGGGGTAGATGTTCAAACGCCATCATTCAGCTGGGAATAGAATTCGGTGCACACAGAAATGGTGATAGAATTTTAGATATGGAGGGTTCTTTCGATGTCATCTGGTCCAACATGTTCATTTTATTGCTGATAAAATTGAAGGTTCGGGATGCTAAATGACTTGAGAGAGGTCACCTGGCTAGTTAGCAGAGGGGCTGGGACCAGACCCAGGGCTTCTGAGCTGCAGTTCTGAATTCTGTCCATTCATTAGGCGTTTTGAACAGGGATCAAAATCTGTCAGTCGTTTATGAACTAACTCCTAATAATATCAGTAAAATGCTATTTATCCCTCATTTAGGAGAAAGCAGCACAAACACAATTGGTGCCCTTTTTAATTTCTTGTTCATTCATTCCCCTGGGTTCAATTTGTGGCATTCTATTTTTGTTGGGTTTGTTTTGAACCAGAGTATATGCTTATTTTATTTCTTTATGAATGTGGCATTGAATTTCTTTTTAAATTGAAGTATAATTGACATACAAAATTATATGGTACAGGTGTACAAAATAGTGATTCATAAATTTTAAAGGCTATACTCCATTTACAGTTATTATAAAATATTGGCTATATATTGTTTCTGGTTTTGAACAGGACACTTAATGGGAAAAAAGAGCACAGGAGAGGCCCCGTATGTTTATGAGGGAGGGAGCCTGACGGAGCAGCTGAGGGAGTACATTCGCTGGGAGGAAGCTACAAGGAATTTGCTAAGCCTCCTAGAAGCAAAGGGGACCAGAAGCCATCAGCCACCTCAACGCGAGCCCCTGGGCATTCTCCAGTCTACTTGGGATTCAGAGGACAGCAGCAACTTTAAAGACGTGGGATCAAGACTCAAAGGTATAATGAACATACTGGGGAAGTGGGAGCGGGGTGAGGAGGGGTCGGGGGGTAGGAGGTGTTTGGGGAGAGTTGGAAGGAGGGGAGGTTTGAGCAGGGAAGAATAAAACTGTTCAGAGGTAAGACTTCACAGCAACTACATCGGGCTGGCATCAGTACACACTCAGAAAATGAGTGGCCAATCCTTATGCTAGCTTTTCTTTTCAGCATATCATAAATGATTTTTCCTCTTAACACATCAAACTCCAATTTAGGAGTTTTGTTAGCAATTGTGCATTGATAGGATTTTTTAGCCTACCAGACCCTTCCAATATATTTTGATAGTGAGGCCATAGATTATTTGAGTTGATCCCTGTGGATCTATAGATATGTTTATTTTTGATGAACACTAGTGGAAGGGCCTATTCACAGATGCTTTTGGAAGAGAGCATTCTTGTTTGCTACTTTTGATGCAAAATAGCACTCCTTCATATTTGTTCCCAGATTACCTAGTTTGGGTCTCATCCTAATATTTTAAAACTTGGTGAAAATATCTCAGGCCAACTGATCTGTTCAGTATATGATTTTACAGAGGATAGGGGGAAAGAATTATACCAAATTGGCATTGTTTAGCTACAAAGACAGTAAATGAGATAAAAGAGAGAATAAAATTTATAGGAAGAAAGCAAGGCAACTGAAAATGATGTGATTCTCATTAACTTTTAAGAAGTTTCCATGAAATTTATGATAAAAGGCAAAAATAGTCATTACAATACTCCTAATAATAACAACTGCTAGTTTTAGTGAGTATTTTTTATAATCCAAGTACGGGTGAAACACCTTACCTTCATCCATTTCCTCGGGTAATGCTCACAGCAGTCTTAGGAGAAAGATTCAGGACGATTCTATTATTCTCTCCATTTTAGAGGTGAGGAAACTGAGACCAGTCATGTAGCTTTTCAAGGGAAAAGCCCGTGCTGTCTGCCTTGGACAGTCCACTGCCATGTGAGGCATCTTCTGGGAATAGACCTCATTGATCTTAAATACGAAGGATGCAGGATGCAGTAGCAGCTTTCCCTCTCGATGTTTCTGGCAATAAATAATATTGTGTTTCACTCACAGACCTTGGGGAGTTCACGCCGTCCCTCTTTCATGGTGGTTAACTCTGACTGATGACCCCTTAACAGAGGCTCAGGGCTGGTGTGGCCAAGCCTCGGATGGTTTCTCCAGAGGGAGGCTTTATGTGTCACCACTCTTCGGTCTACTGTGGATTCTCTGTGCTAAATGCAGAGCCAAAAAAGTTCCTTTGTTGCATTAAGCACCTAGAGAGAAAGTCTCTGGTAGCCTTTATTCAGAAAGAAAATCAGGATTAAATCAAGCAATACAGAAATAAGTATCAACTTTGTACAGAGCCCTGAATGACTGATTCTCTTGTCCACACCCTTGTCTGTGAATAGATCACGTGGTTCTAAAGGCTCTTGGAATTTGTGATTGACTTCTTGGGCCCCGGCTGGCCTGGCCTATTCTTGGCCAAGTGCTTTGCTGGACTTCCTGTGGGTGGACGTCCAACAGCAGTGCCTTCTCCTTGGTCTGAAGAGTAATAATGATCACCACCACAAAACCCTCTAAAATAACTTGACAAACACTGAAATGGACTTACCCTCATAGCTCATTCATAAAATAGCCTCCCACGCCCTATCATGTTATTAATCTATAGTGCTTCATTTTGACCCAAACAATACCCACTTTGAATTGCTTTATTCCCCCGAACTTAGCTCTGCATAACTTTGGAATGTTTTGAAAAATGCAACTCCTTCCTCAAGGGTCAAAATTTTTCTGCCATCTTCAGAAGGACATTCTGTAAACTTCGAAGGCAATTGCAAAAGAATAGCTCCAAAAAGGTCTCCGAGCAGCAGTTCTATAGGATGGAGTGGGTGGGGAGTCACAGAAAGTGACTGCTTTAAGGGGACAATATTTATCAGTATACAGTGTGAGCTGGAAAAGTCATCTTTTTCTAATCAGGCCTTGCTTTTCTATTATATCTCTTTATGCTTTGTTCCTCTTTTTACAAGCTCAGAAAGCCCATCTCATTTAATTCCACCTCAGATTGAATAACTAGCTATGGCACACATTGGTACCATTCTTTTGGATGTATTTCCCAGCAATATGAAAAACAAATCGAACACTTAGTTTAGTCTTTGCAGAAACCAAAACAGTTTATCACTTCTCTTGCTTTGGAAATTCCACCTCAATGAAAGTATGTTGATATGAAAACTGAAAACATCCTACAATTATCTTATTCACAAGGAGGAAGTACCAAGAGAATCATTCTGTTAGAAATCCTTATATCTCTCAGTGTTAGAAAGAAGTTTAATAATTTAGCTGAGCATTATCAGAACTAGCGGCAGGGATTTTCAGAGGCCGCGGACTTTTCTTAAACTTAAAAACTATCCACATATACTCCCCTCTCCCATTTCAGTAATAAAACATCAAGTCCTGTGGCCAAATCTCCCAGAGCCGGTTAGAAACTGAGCATCTTCCTACATTTTGATGACAAAGATATTTACTTGATTCAGAAAAGATTCATGTAAACGCGCACTGAATCTAGACTCCTATGTCACGGCAAACAGGAAGTTTTTAGCAACAATTACGGCCAACAATTTTCAAGGTGAACCTAAATCTTTTAACTTTACCCTTCTCACAAAAGTTGATGGAACTTTTACCCTGTGGTTTCTCTAACATGAAACAGTGTTTAGCTCAGCTCCAGGTCCTAATCCATAATCCTGGATGCGGCTGTGGATTGTCCTGAGTTTCAATGAAGGTTGAGGTTGGCCTTTGGGTTCCTTTTGTAATTGGGACCTAGTTCATTGTTTTTTGTTTTTTTTTAATTAATTAATTTATTTGTTCTTATTTTTGGCTGTGTTGGGTCTTCGTTGCTGAGCACGGGCTTTCTCTAGTTGTGGCGAGCGGGGGATACTCTTTGTTGCGGTGCGCAGGCTTCTCATTGTCGTGACTTCTCTTGTTGCGGAGCCCAGGCTCTAGGCACGCAGGCTTCAGTAGTTGTGGCGTGCAGGCTCAGTAGTTGTGGCTTGCAGGCTCTAGAGCGCAGGCTCAGTAGTTGTGGCGCAAGGGCTTAGTTGCTCCGTGGCATGTGGGATCTTCCTGGACCAGGGCTCGAACCCGTGTCCCCTGCATTGGCAGGTGGATTCTTAACCACTGTGCCATCAAGGAAGCCCCAGTTCATTGTTTTTTGAAGCCTAGGATTTTTTCTCTTATTTGGTGAGCATGAGGAAAGGGAACTGGGGAATGCATTGCGGGAGGTGTTACGGAAAGGAAGTAAATGTACAAATTTGCTCTCACTTTTAAGGGAGAGATCCCACTGTCCCATCAGATCAGCACAGAGAATAGAAAGGTTTTATTTATTAATATGTGAAATGCTCCAATGGAAGCTCCAAATATAGGGAAAGCAACATACGGTCAAGAGTAACTAAAAAGCTTCTGATTACCCCGTTTCTGTGAAGGCGGGGGCCAGCTTCACTCCGCTGCTTCCCACCTCAGAAACAGCGCCTCGCAGTCACAATGGCCAGCATCAAAAAATCTACACACAATAAATGCTGGAGCGGGTGTGGAGAAAACGGCACCCTCTGGCACTGTCGGTGGGAATGTAAATTGATGCAGCCACTATGCAGAACAGTGTGGAGGTTCCTTAAAAAACTAAAAATAGAATTACCATACGACCCAGCAATGCCACTACTGGCATATACCCTGAGAAAACCATAATTCAAAGAGAGTCATGTACCAAAATGTTCATTGCAGCTCTATTTACAATAGCCAGGACATGGAAACAACCTAAGTGTCCATCGACAGACGAATGGATAAAGAAGATGTGGCACATATATACAATGGAATATTACTCAGCCATAAAAAGAAATGAAATGGAGGTATTTGTAGTGAGGTGGATAGACCTACAGTCTGTCATGCAGAGTGAAGTAAGTCAGAAAGAGAAAAACAAATACCATATGCCAACACATATATATGGAATCTAAAAAAAAAACAAAACAAAAAACGGTTCTGAAGAACCTAGGGGCAGGACAGGGATAAAGACACAGATGTAGAGAATGGACTTGAGGACACGGGGAGTGAGAAGTGTAAGCTGGGACGAAGTGAGAGAGGGGCATGGACATATATACACTACCAAATGTGAAATAGATAGCTAGTGGGAAGCAGCTGCATAGCACAGGGAGATCAGCTCGGTGCTTTGTGACCACCTACAGGGGTGGGATAGGGAGGCTGGGAGGGAGACGCAAGAGGGAGGAGATACGGGGATATATGTATATGTATAGCAGATTCACTTTGTTATAAAGCAGAAACTAACACACCATTGTAAAACAATTATATTCCAATAAAGATGTTTAAAAAATAAATAAAATAAAATTAAGAACCTATCAAAAATAAATAAATAAATAAAACAGCTCCTGCCCACCCCTAACCATGGACCCCTCTCCTGCCTCCAAGTCCTTGATCTTCCTAGGTTACAGAATTTGTCTTTTCCTTGTCACTTTACTTCCATTCTCTTGAGTCAAACTCACAGATTCAATATTTTGAGCCAACATAGGGGACTTCCATGCATCTTGTCCCGTATCCTCAGCTGGCCCCTTTTGTGACCAGTGGCTCATATTGTGAGATGTATGACAGCATCTTCAGGCAGCCTGGTGACCCTTAATAGTGCAGCCTGGTCTCCTGGAGAAAGATGAAGCTAATTGGTCTGTGTGGGAATTGAACCCCAGGCCCTGGCTTCATTATCACCTGGTCAAAACAATTGAGCCACAGAGCAGATAATAACTGGTCTGAGAATCTCAGTAATTCCTTTATTAGAAACGAATGGTTGGTCTGGACGTTGGGGAACCTGAATTGCCAGAGAATCTTGGAAAGTGTAATAAGCTCTCATCTGGATGAAAAGTGTTTTCTCATCTCAGAGGGTAAAGGGTGCTATATGGGAACAAAGAAGTGTTTTAAAAGTAGAGCTACTCATTCTTCCTTCAGTCTTAGTTAATTTGAACAGAAGCCACAACAAGCCAACCACAATAAATTTAGAACTGGCAGAAACCCAAATTAGCTCCTCTTCCCAAGTTGCCCACACGACTACCATTTACAGTCATGGGTTTATAATGTTGAATTGTGTAATTCATAAACTAGTTTTGATTTGTGGAATGAGGCGTTGCCAAAGAAGCAAAGTAACAATTAAGATCCCACATTCCTTAGCAGTCTTCCTACCCAGCTGCTACTTTAGTAACAAATCCCTGGGGATGATACATTTAATTTCCAACTTTGGTCAAACTATACCTGTGTAAATGAACTTACGAAACAGAAACAGACTCACAGACATAGAGAACAGACTTGTGGTTGCCAAGATGGGGAGGGGGTGGGGGAGGGATGGAGTGGGAGTTTGGGATTAGCAGATGCAAACTATTATCCATAGAATAGGTCCTACTGTACAGCACAGGGAACTATATTCAATATCCTGTGATAAACTATAGAGGAAAAGAATATGAAAAAGAATGTATGTGCATGTATAACTGAATCACTTTTCTATACAGCAGAAATTAACACAACATTGTAAATCAACTATACTTCAATAAAAGGAATTTAAAAAAATAAAGTTTTCCTTAAAAAAAAAATATATATATATACATATGTAGTCATATCAGGACACAAGTTAAGCTAATATAACAAAAAGACCCGGAAATATAGTGGCTCCCCAAAAGGACGAAGTTAATTTCTCTCGGGGGAGCAGCTGTTGTTCTCAAGCGTTAACGTGCTCAGAGTCACCTGGAGGACTTGTGAGAGCACAGATGGCTGGGTCCCATCCCCAGAGTTTCCAGTTCTGCAGGTCTGGGGTAGACCTAGGAATCTACCTTTCTACCAGTCTCCCAAGCGATACTGATGCTTTGCTGGGATGGATTTACTTTTAGCATTAGACTTTGGCATCACTAACTACGTTTGCTTAACTCTTTCTAATATTTTTTAAGTTGGTGGACTCTCTACTCCAGGTTCTCAGCGTGAAGGAAGGAACCCCCAGCTGAACTGATACTGACAATGGTGGCCTCCCTCAAAGAAGCAAAACAAAATCCTCAAGAGACTGCGTTCTATGGGCATCAGTTCTACTGGGTCATCAAGTTTCCTTTATGCAAAATACTTAACTATTCTTGTATCTTTCAACTTTGACTAAAGTCATGATTTTCAAGCAGCATCTTCTGGTTTGAACTTGTTTGCTGTGAATAATTGTCCATAAAGAGTGTTCTGATTAATGTTCTTTACATCTAGGTTATTTGTCTATTAGATTCCAGTCCTTGTTACCATTCACAATAAAAGCTTAAACATATTGTCCAAAAGGCAGGTAGTTTTCTTATTTCAATTCCAAATGAGAGGACAGTGATTAATACTGAGATTAACAAACAGGTTGACAGTGAACTTGTGCGCTCATTGATGAAAGCAGGCTGAATTTTTAGCTTTGCTCTCTGAAAGCCACTTACTGATTCCTTGTAGTGACTTAGAGCCTTTATAAGAGGCCACTTACTAGAAGCTCAGACTTTTTTTTTTCAAAGTTTTCTTTTTTTTAAAAAATTAATTAATTAATTAATTAATTTTTGGCTGTGTTGGGTCTTCATTTCTGTGCGAGGGCTTTCTCTAGTTGCAGCAAGTGGGAGCTGCTCTTCATCGCAGCGCGCGGGCCTCTCACTATTGCGGCCTCCCTTGTTGCGGAGCACAGGCTCCAGACGCGTAGGCTCAGTAGTTGTGGCTCACGGGCCTAGTTGCTCTGCGGCATGTGGGATCTTCCCAGACCAGGGCTCGAATCCGTGTCCCCTGCATTAGCAGGCAGATTCTCAACCACTGCGCCACCAGGGAAGCCCAGAAGCTCAGACTTGCTTTATCGTTACCCAGGCGGATGGGCTAGGTTGAACATAGAGGCTGGCCTTCCTCATCACATAATAATTCCCATCTCTTCAGCCCTTACCATGACTAGGTATTTTGCTGATGTTACTGATATTCTCCTCAGAATAGTTTCATAAGCTGAAAATGACCCTTCTCACTTAATAGCTAAGGAAACAGAGTTAGGTCAGCTGACTTGTCCAAGGTCACATAGTAGATGGAACTGGGATTCAAACACCTAAAGTCACCAGATTTTCTGTAGCATTTGACAGTTTTTCTATGACCTCATTTTGAGCCCCTCTTTCAGTATATTTAAGCCTAGCAAGTAGCACTGTTTCTTCAAAATTCCATTGCCAGCCTGAGAGAAGTAGTCCCCGGAGCCAGACTTAGTCAGCTCCACAGCAAAGAGAGATAATAGGTTCCAGAGATTCCCTTCCATTCTCAGAGAACATGGCCTGGCGGTTCACAACACTCCCCAGTTCCATTTTTATCATGACATTCACACATTAACAGATTTTAAAGCTTCTTTGCCATATGTCTGGATTTCCTTCATTTGGGGAAATCACATATGAAATGGTGAAGAGATTTATCTTGCCTTTGTTCTGATTATCAAAGAACCACATAAGATGTGAGGTGTTCTAATTTCTTTTAAAATCACGTTGATTCCCAACTTATCCAGAGCCAGACCAGGGAAAATATGTCAGGTGTGTTTTCAGTGCCCTGCCACCTTCCTCTTCTCGGGACGCCCTGGGCCTCTTTCCCAAGAACTCGATCCTGAGCTGAGTGCACTAAAGCCTGCCATGCAGCTGAGGATGAAGGGGAAGCCCTATCACCAGGATTCACCCTCCAGTAGGACACTCATAAAGATGAAAACAACATTCCAGACCCAGGGGACATTTCTCCAAGGGTGGCATTTCAGGTGGGGCGAGGAAGACAGTGCTTCTGGAATAACCCCATCTAGACAGTCACTTGTTTGGTTGTTTCATGAGAGTAGATGTGATCCTGTGTTTCAACTGCAATCATTTTTCCCTCATGTGCCCTGACCAAGATACAAGAACTGCTCAACTGAATCCCTTGACCCTTGCAGGCGCCTAAGTACCAAGCCCTGGTCAAGACTAGAATCCCTTTATCCATTTATCTGTCCTTGAATGGATAAAGAAGATGTGGTACATATATACATTGGAATATTACTCAGCCATAAAAGAGAATGAAATAATGCCATTTGCAGCAACATGGATGGACCTGGAGATTATCATACTAAGTGAAGTAAGTCAGAAAAAGAAAGACAAATATCATATGATATCACTTATATGTGAAATCTTTAAAAATGATACAAATGGGGAATTCCCTGGTGGTCCAGTGGTTAGGACCCTGCGCTTCCACTGTGGGGGGCCTGGGTTCGATCCCTGGTCAAAGAACTAAGATCCCGCAAGCCGCGTGGCGTGGCCGGGAAAAAAAAAAAAGATACAAATGAACTTATTTACAAAACAGAAACAGACTCACAGGCATAGAAAACAAACTTATGGTTACCAAAGGGGAAAGGTGAGGGGGAGGGATAAATTAGAAGTTTGGGATTAATATATACATACTACTCTATATAATAGATAATCAACAAGGACCTACTGTATAGCAATACTCTGCAATAACCTATATGGGAAAAGAACCTGAAAAAGAATAGATATATGTATATGTGTAGCTGAATCACTTTGCTGTACACCTGAAACCAAACAACATTGTAAATCAACTATACCCGCGCCCCCCCCCCCCAAAAAAAAAGAAAAAGAAAAACGATTAGAATCCCTTTACTTAAGAGATATAGCTTTCCCTACGCGGAGAGCTTTCCTGAACACTTGTTTGCAAGTGTAGTCCCGTCACCTATCTGTGTGGGCTTATTGGGTCAGGGAATTTTCAGCTGCAGATAATAGCATCCACCTTGAGTTGTTGAAGTAGAAAAGGAAAACTCCGAAAAAGCCAGGTGTCCGATAGGCTGATCAGATGGCTGCCACGTGCTCTGCTAGCCCGACAGCATTCTGCAGAACTGCCGGAGTTAGCACTCTCTTCCCTTGCCTCTGCCACTACCTGTGCCCCTGGCGTTATGCCCCCCAAACTCTCTTCCGCCCTTGGTTTACTTCCATATCAGAGTTTTGAATGTCTGCGTCTGATTGGTGGAAGCTAGCCTGCATCTAGCAGTGAGGGAAGCTGGGAAATGTAGTTTTTAGGGTTCTACTCTGGGAACATGGGACGAAAATTGTGGGACCAGCCAACTAAAAATTGACACTTGCCATCTGCTTCTACAAGGAGTAGGTCACTAGCCACTGCAGTCGCTGACCTTCAACACACCCTGCAAGGAGTTCAGGAATGAGGCACTCTGTGCTCTGGGAAAAACTGGAAGAACAGGTTTTTAGATAGATATTTTCAGGAGAAGATTTTTATGAGCCCAACTCTTGCATTTCCTCATATCTATAAAAACACTAAAATCATTAATGGAAACACCTGCTCCTCGTGACCAGCAGTAACCTTCTTGTGACTCGCAGCTACCTTCTGCCAAAATGTTTGCTTGATTGTCCTTATCCTTCTTCACCAAAATCACATACATACCGGCCTCTCCGCTTACCTCTTCGGAGCAGTTCCTCAGAGCATCTGAGAGGCTGTCTTCCAGGATATAGTCCTCATTTTGCCCCAAATAAAACTTAACTCACAACTTCCACATTGCACTTCTTTTTTTTTTCAGTCGACAGACCCTATCAAAAAGAAGAGAGGGTGTTTAAAAGATATGGTCAGCCACAGGTTACAGATGTCCCCTGCCCCTTGTGCTCAAAAAAGAATTTCCTCTTTGATTTCTGACCATTCCTATTCTAGAGAAGAGTTAACACCCAGCCTGGGATTCTGGGAAGGGAAGACCCTGGTGGCTGTTGTCTCCAGCACACAGCCTAGGTGTGTGCATACAGCAAGGAGAGGAGATTCCTTTCAAGAGGTGACAATATTTAGGAATCCTTGCAGCGAAGTGGGATAATCAAGAGGAAGAATCCGAAAGGGAAGAAAGCAATAATAATTGCCTTCAAATTTGCTCTTTTAAAAACACAGTCTTTTTATTTTTTTTAAGCGTCACAGGGTGGATTGCTCCGGGTAAGTTAGCGGTCTTTGCTTATGATCAGAGGTTCAGTAACACACTCAGCAGACATTTCAAGCAGTGCAGTACCATTTCTAGCCCCACAATGCCCACCTTCCCATTCCTATTGGGGATATATGATCACCACAGAGCATCTTAACCTAGCTCAGATGTGTAGGGAGTAATCTAAGTAAAATGTGGGATTTACATAATTCATTTCCTTAACCACAGGCTGCTTTAATCAGAGAGTATGAGATAGCTCTTCAAGGGAAATCCACAGTGATAAACTATTGCCATTCCCAAAGCAGAAAGACCGTGTGAATACCGCTGCAATGAACGTGAGAATGCAGATATCTCTTCAAGATACTGATTTCATTTCCTTTGTGTACCCAGAAGTGGGATTGCTGGATCATATGGTAGTTCTAACCATGGCTCTGCTACTCTTTGCCCTGTGATCAGACCCATTAAACTAATTAATGGATGATGAATAGATGATTCCACATGACTCTAGATGGAAAAGAGACTATTTTGTAGACCTTCAGGAATGACCACTGTACCAGTTAGGATACCTTTGGATGTTCGTAACTGAAAGCCCTCAACTCAAATTGGCATAAAAGATCGATTTATTATTTCATATACCAGAACTCCAGAGGGAGGTAGTATTCAAGGTTGTTGAGTTCAGTTTAATTCAGTGACCCAAATATATCCTCAAGGATAGGGGTCTTTCTGTCTTCCACTCTGCCACCAGGGTTCAGATTTATCCTTAAGCTGACTTCTCTCATGGTCACAAGATGGCTGCTGGAGTTCCAGCTGTCACATCCAGACAAGACAAAATTCAAAAGAAGAAGAAAGGCCACTTCTTTTCAGTCTTCTCCTTATTAATAGTGATAAGTCCCTCACACCTCAGTGACCAGCTGGGTCACATGCTTGCCCTAATCTTACCACTAATGAAGAGAACCAGACCACTATGACTGACCTCATCAATTTGGATTTACCCATTGAGTCACGTGGGAGGAGTGTCAGGAACCTAAGCAAAGACTCTCTCAGTAAGGAAGGAGGATGGAATGGATGTGGGAGGAACTTTCAACAGCGTCTTAAACAGGCATGAACCTCATTTCATGTGACCTCACACAACCCTGGTTCTAGCAGGATAATAATTTCAAACATTTGTCACTGCTCTTAAGTGTAAACATGCTGGGTTTTATTCCATTCTCAGATGCTCATGTAAAGTCCTTTCAATAGTTTTAAGGCCACGAGTCCGTTAGAGCAAGCGACAGTCTGTTTCTCTTGCTGGAAGCACTTAGGTTGTGACTGCAGTTGACAGGTCGCTCCTGGCTTTTGACTGAGCCTTTGTCATACTTTACTCCTTCCTTGCCTTGCAAGACAAGTGGCCGTGACTAACCACATAATAGTTCCTCTGACTCTACCGCTGAAATTAACAGAAATGGAAAGGAAATCGAATTGTACTCTCCTCTATCTGGCAATTTCCCAAGATGCCTCAGCTAGAGATAGCTTCCATGGATAGGCTGGGGGTTGGACTGGAATTTGAAAAAAAATTAAAAATAAAAAAAATACAAACCGCCCAGACCATATTGTAGAAGGAGCTCTTTTCTTTTCACTTAACTCCTGGGGATGGAGGGAGAAAAGAAAAGTGAATAATGTGAAAAACAATTTAACTTAGTAGTCAGGAACTG
Organism: Balaenoptera borealis; assembly: GCF_965194805.1. Taxonomy (NCBI): domain Eukaryota; kingdom Metazoa; phylum Chordata; class Mammalia; order Artiodactyla; family Balaenopteridae; genus Balaenoptera; species Balaenoptera borealis. The sequence goes on along the minus strand of NC_138875.1, from coordinate 15,662,065 downwards.
GCAGCCTGCTGGTTAGATGTTTGCCTGGGCAGTGTCTTAAAAATGAGAATTAGTGACAGAAATTTCAATGTCAAGGGACTTCACATACGAATCTCCCTGTGGCAGGGAGGGGCTCACATTCTCCACTTTGCCACAGTCCCCACCATGCCCTAGTGCCCCCCCCCCGCCTGCTACATTTGTTTACATTACCTGCCTGCCCAGTGAGAGCTGAGAGGATGCACAGAACCTGTCAGCCCATCACTCCTGTGCTAATCTGTGACACTCAGCATGCTATTTGGTATTTCAGCATGCCCCTATTAAAAAGCAACTAGTTTGGGGAAAGAAAATTATTTGCCCTTAATGTGTTAACCCCATAGCCCAGGCGGAGAAGACCTGCAAAGGTAAGGAGGTCGCCACGGGAACAGGCTGCCCCTGTCCCCTTCTCCTGCCCGACACTTTCATTCTCTGATGAGAGCCTTCTTTCTCAGTCCCCACTCAGCCCCCAGGAGGAGCGGCTCCCAGACTTGCCTTCTGTCTGCCTCTCCATCTTCCTGACATACACCTGACTGTGTAGCTCCCTTCCCTGTTTTTATTTCTTCCTTTTTCCAGCACCAATCCTCCTGTCTCCTCCATCACTAGGGTCATAAGGTCACCTTCTTCGCCGTTGGGCACTTTACCATGAACTACTTCCCCTTGGCTTCTGGCCTCCTCATTGTCTTGGCTTTCTTCCTGCCTCTCGGCCTCCTTCTCTGTGTCTCCTTCACAGCCTCCTCCTCCTGGTTCCTGTTGAGTCCTGGGAGTTCTCCAAGACTCCCTTTCAGGCTTTCTTCTCACCTTTGACCTTCTCTGTAGCAAACTACTCACATGACACCACAGTAACCCCAGATTCCTGCTCAGCACAGATTTCTCCTCTGAATTTTCTTTTAAACTGAACAAGAATATCTGACGTCCAGTTATTACATATAAAGCAAGCCTCAAATTTACTCTAGTTCTGGTCTTTATTCCTTCATTCTCTCTTTTTTTGTTTGTTGCATCATTTCTTTTATTTTTTAAGATTTTTTTATGTGAACCATTTTTTAAAGTTTTTATTGAATTGTAAATTTACAATTGAATTGTAAAATTGTTACAATATTGCTTCTGTTTTACGTTTTTGGTTTTTTGGCCACAAGCCATGTGGGATCTTAGTTCCCTGACTATGGATCGAACCGTTACCCCCTGCATTGGAAGGCGAAGTCTTAACCATTGGACCGCCAGGGAAGTCCCACATCATTTTGATAATATTTGTGTAGATGACATTTATGTTCTGTTTTGTCACACTAAGTCCCACATTTGTTTCATCCTAGTTTTATAAACTGCATATATTCATGCTCATCCACAGTTCTTTTTTTAAATCTTTTTTTTAATTGAAATATAGTTGATTTACGATGTTGTGTTAATTTCCGCTGTATAGCAAAGTGACTCAGTTATAGGTATACACAGTTCTTTTGCTGTGGTTTTTCTCTGTTATCTCTTGATTAGATGAAAAACACCCCCTAATATTTATCTTAATAAAGGCTCTTAAGAAAGAATAATGTTCCTTGAATTCTTTCTCGTTCAAAAACTATTTGTCCACAGCATCTATTCCTGGAGGAAAGTCCATCTAGACTCAAAATCTTTCCTTGAGTATCTTAAAGAGATTCCTCACAGCTTCCATGACAATCTCAGCTATTTGGAGCAGCATTTATATATTTTCTTTTCATCTTCAAGTCATAACTATCTTCTAGTGACATTGCCATTGGTGTTTGAAGCTCTTGTTTCTTTGCATAATATCCAGGAAGAGTAGTGAGGAAATGGGAAGATGCAGTGTCCCAGTACTAAGTTCAGACAAGAAGTCTGGCCCATGGGACTTAAAAAAGAAGGTAGAGCAGAGTTCCCTGTCAATCCGGTGGTTAAGACTCGACGCTTTCACTGCTGTGGCCCGGATTCAATCCCTGGTCGGGGAATTAAGATTCCGAAAGCCATGGGGCGCCGGGGGTGGGGTTTGGGGGGAGGAAGGAGGGCAGAAAGACATGCCTTTGACTTTTCCTTTACCGGGGCGGGGGGAGTGGGGGGTAGACACCGCTTTAGCATGAATAGAAGTCAAACTTGGAAACTCCAAATAGATTATCTCGTTCAGTTTTTCAGAACAATCCTTAACATAGATGATACTATGCCAATTATATGCAGATTAGTAACTTGTGGTATACAAGTTAACAACTAGCTCAAGGGCACCTAGCTTATAAACTGGAAAAAGTGGAATAAAACCCACCCTTTAAACTCCGAGCCAAGTTCTTGTTTAATATACCACAGCTGTCTCCTACAAATACCCCGGAGTCAAAATGATAATTCCCTTCCTGGCACAGTTAATGTCTGTTCTTCTAGGAAGGAAGAATGAATAGAACAATTCTCAATCTCCTTTCCCATCTCTGAGCCTTAAATATCATCAGCATCTCAGTCATTGGAGGGTGGCCAAAAAGATCACAGAGCTTCAAAGTATCTCCTCACCAGATTTCTTACACGCTTAAATTCTGTTAATTTTTTGGGTTGGTCATTGTACCCCCAGAAATTGACTCTTAAAACATATATATTTCTAGGTGGGTGATATATTAGGATATTTAAGTCATTAATACCCTGGTATTAAATACCAGGTATTAGAAACTAACCTGAGTGGAAATCCTATAGCATATAATGTCTAATGGTAGGACTAAACTTATTATCTATTTGTTGTCATTTGAAGGATACCAGGAAGAAAATACCATGTATCAAATATTTTTTACTGCACAGGCCGTAAAATTCTAAAATTTTACTTTTAGTATAATTCTAAAATTCTACCTTTAGTATAACTTTTAATTAACTAAATTTGAATTAAGAATTGCCTTATTTCAATATCGACAACAATATTGTACTACAATTGTCAAATTTGCTAAGAGACTAAATCTTAATTATATCAACCACTGAAAAGAGAGGAAATTATGTAATGTGATACAGGTGCTAAATATCACTACGATGGCAATAATATTGCAATATTTAAATGCATCAAATTAACACAGTGTACATCTTAAATTTACACAATGCTATATGTCAAACATATTCAATTAAAAAAAAAAAGAATTTCCCTACTTCAGGGTTCATTTTATTAAAACGTGCAAATAGTTCCTCACTCATGCTTTGAAAAAATTGATTTAGAACTAATTCCTTCCTAACCTGAATTATGGAGGGGCATGAGAAACTTGAAAGCATAACATTTCTTGGCCTCCTAGTGGCTTTAATGACATAAGAATCCCCGGGGTTGGGTTGACTTGGCCTAAGTGGGAATCTGAGTAGAAAAGGAAGAGCTTTCCATCACAGGGGCAGCGTGAAGCCCATGGACTTGGGCAGACTCAGAAAGGAAGGCCATTCCCTGGCTGAGAAAATGCCCTTCTCATAGCTGGCGGTTCTGGGAAGTAAGGTTCTGTTAGAAAACTCCTAGTGCCCAATTAGAAGGTGAAGTTCTCAGAATGACCACCAGATGGCACCCTCAGCCAAATTACTGAAGTACTCTGCTGGATCAGAATGTTGCAGCTGGGAGGATTTTTGAAGTCCTCTGGTCTAACAGTTTCTATTCTATTCTATTCCATTCTATTCTATTCTATTCTATTCTATTCTATTCTATTCTATTCTATTCTATTCTATTCTATTCTATTCTATTCTATCCCATTCCATTCCATTCCTTTTCATGTTTAGGCCGCGGCAGTGAAAGCCCGGAATCCTAACCACTAGGCCACGAGGGAACTCCCTGGTCTAACCCTTTTATTTTACAACCAAGGGACCTCGGCCTGGGTGAAACTACCTTGCCGGAAGCCACATATCAAGTCGGTGGCAGAACGGAGGTTCCTGTGACCCCTTGACAAGGAATCCAATCATGTCTCTATGACAGTAATCTGAAGGAATGCTCCTCACCCCACATGGAACAAGATACAAAAAAGACACAAGGAGGGCTTCCCTGGTGGCGCAGTGGTTGAGAATCTGCCTGCCAATGCAGGGGACACGGGTTCGAGCCCTGGTCTGGGAAGGTCCCACCGGAGCAACTGGGCCCGTGAGCCACAACTACTGAGCCTGCGCGTCTGGAGCCTGTGCTCCGCAACAAGAGAGGCCGCGACAGTGAGAGGCCCGCGCACCGCGATGAAGAGTGGCCCCCGCTCGCCGCAACTAGAGAAAGCCCTCACACAGAAAACGAAGACCCAACACAGCCAAAAATAAATTAAAAAAAAAAAAAAAAAAAAAAAGACACAAGGAGCTGCTGTTTGAGTCTGAGGACAAAGTCTTGCTTAAGCAGATTTTTGGCCAAGTATCAGGCAGTCCCATTTACTGTGGGCTTGTTTGCTCTAGAAATGAGTCTGGGGTGGGGTGGGGGGAACACAAAGCAGTGGGATTCGGAGATACAACAAGACAGACTGATCCCGGGAAAGTAAGAGGACAACAGGCAGGGAAAACCAAGGAGCGGTGCCTGGAGATGAGCTTTGCACTAGGGACAGAACGATGCAAGGAGAGGGGAAAAGGCAATTTAGACAGAGGACGCTCAGTGAAAGAACAGGAATGGGTCCACCACTGCAGCAGGGCAGGCCCGATGCAAATGGCATGTAAGCCCAGCTTCCCTGGGACCCAAAGCCCGATGCAAATGGCATGTAAGCCCAGCTTCCCTGGGACCCAAGGCCTCTCTCTTGTCACACTTGCTCCTCCCCATCCCCACCTCACCAACCTATCACTGCAGAAAACGTTCTCCAGCCAGGAGCTGACATCACAGAGTGAATTTCAGTGACCGTTCTCTTTCCCAGGACAGTTGGCATTTTAGGCTGGTCTCTCCTTTTGGGTAAAAAGGTGTTGTCCACCTTAAGCAACAGTATAGAAGAGGGGCTTGGGGAGAGCGAGTTGCTGTCAAAGTCAGCGGTTTAGAGCAGAGGCTTTCTATTACCCAGAAGGTCAACGGGAAAGGAAATGGGTGAGTGAGACATGCGGGTGGAGCCTTGAAGGCAGAAAGAGAAGTTGAGATTTGAGACTGCAGAAGAAGTGTGTGGATGCTTCGATCACTGTGCCTAGGACAGTAGGCGCTCGTTATCTGTTAGCTGAATTGATAACGTCCTTATTGAATTGGAAAAGGTTCCCTGGCAAGGGAGCAACACGCTGAACACGGTATTTTAGGAAAATTCTTCCAGCGCGAGTAGAAAATTCTTCCAACGTGAGTAGAAAATTCTTCCATCCTGAAATGGATGGAGCTTAGTGGGAAGACTTAAAAAAAGAAAAACGAAACAAAACAACAGCTTTACTGAGATATAATTCACATACCATACAATTCACCCATTTAAAGTGCCTCATTCAATAGCTTTTAGTATATTCAAAGATATAGGCAACCATGCATCACCACAGCTGATTTTAGAACATTTTCATCACATCGAGAAGAAATCCCATATCCTTTATCCCCCGCTGTGTCCCCATCCCCCTGTCCCCCAGCACAAAGCAACCATGAATCTATTTTCTGTGTGTATAGATTACCCTATTCTGGAATGTCATATGAATTTCCATTTACTTACGTGGTCTTTTGTGTCTGGCTTCTTTCACTTAACATAATGTTTTCAAGGCCCACCCATGTTGGAGCATGTATTAGTATCCCATTCCTTTTTATGGCTGAATAATATCTCATTGTATATATATATATCACATTTTGTTTATTAATTCATCTGTCGATGGGCATTTGGGTTGTTTCCATTTTTTAGCTATTATGAAGAATGCATGTTATAAACTTTCATGTACAGGTTTCTGTGTGGATGTATGTTTTCATTTCTCTTGGCCAGAATTGATGGTTCCTATGGTAATTCTATATTTAATCATTTGAAGGACGGCCAGATTGTTTTCCAAAGTGGCTGCAACATTTTTACATTTCCCCATGAGCGTATGTTGGGTTCTGATTTCTTCGCTTTCTCACCAGCATTTCTTGCTGCTGACTTTCTGATTCTAGTCATCCTAATGCATGTGAAGTGGTATTTCATCGTGGTTTTATTTTTCATTTCCCTGATACCTAATTATATCAAGTATTTTTTCTCTGTTGTTTTTCTCTTCTCTATTTTATTCATTTCCACTCTAATCTTTACTATTTCCTTCTTTCTGCTCACTTCAAGTTTCGTTTGTTCTTCTTTTTCTAGTGTGTTAAAATGAAAGGTTAGGTTATTGATTTGCAATCTTCTTTTTTAAATATAGACAGCATTTACGCTATAACATTCCCTCTAAGCACTGCTTTTGCTGCATCCCATAAGTTGTGGTATGCTGCATCTTCATTTTCACTCATCTTAAAGTATTTTCTGTGGGGGAAGATATTGCAGGTAGAAGGAAGAGCTTGGATAAAGGCATAAAGGTAGGAAAACTTGGGTCAAGCTTGGTGGGCAGTTGAGTTTGGCAAGAGCAGAGGGTGTGTGCAGAAGAGTTTGAGTGATGGAGAAAGGTAAGTTGGAGTCATCTTGTATGAAGGACTAAAGAGTTTATTCTGAATGGATTTTAGATAATCAGTTGGCATTTCTAGGACAATTGCTTTATTTCACTTTCTTTCTAGATGTGGAATGAGTGGCTTTCTGAAGGTGCAGAAGACAGGTGGGGGAAAGTTTAGAAGGAAGGACAGGAATAGGGTCAATACAAACACAAAAATAGGCAAAGTCTGTGCAATTCCTGCCCTGCTGTCCCTGTCTTAGAGAAGTGGCTGGTGGGGTCCGGCCACCACCGTGATTACTTCCCAGGCAGGAGGAAACACTGGCAGTGTTTCCAAAATAGCTGCATCCCGTCCCCCTGTAGGAAGCAAAAATTGTATATCCTTGTTTCATCACTGGCTAAGTTTTAAGTTTTGAAAATTCTAACAGTCTTGTTGCCCATTCTTTCCCTTTTGAAACTCTTTCTTTAGCTTCCATGTCACCACACTTTCCTGATTTTTCTTCTCTCACTCCCCTGCCCTCCTCCAACACTGTCCATGAAACGCTGGAGCCTCTCAAGGCTCTGACATCGGTCTCCTCTTCTCACTCCACACTCCGTCTCTCTTGGCAATCTCATCTCATCTCTGCCCATGGCTTTGATTATCATCTGTGCACCGATCTCAGAGCTCGGATAGCAGCCAGCTCTGCTCTGAGCTCCAAGCCAGTACTAGGAGTTGCCTACCCAATATCTCTACTCAAACTCATTTGATCAAGACTGAACTCACAATCTCCTCACTCAACCTCAGACCTGGCCTCCTTGTCACCACAAGAGGCTTTCATGCTCTCTTCCCTCAATTACTGCAATAGCCTTCTAACTGGTCTTCTAGAACTCTCTCTTGCCGCCTTCCCAGCTCTTCATACTGCAGACAAGATGATTTATTTGAAATGACTATATCCCCACCTATAGCAGACATTAGTTAATTTTTGGCCATACAGCAGGTGAACACACTGCCTATGTTGGAAAATTCCCTTCCTTATGAGTCTTGGTTGGATGCAGAACTTGCCTCCTAAAATTGTTTTTAGCCACGTAGACTCTTGCTTCTCTAAGTTTCCTTTGGCCTCTGCCAGACCAGCCTTGTTCCAGAGCGTCAGACTGGCCCCGGTCCCTCCTCCTTCACACATGCCGTGCCCCTCTCCTCTTGCCTGGCTAACTTGTTTTCCTTTCAGAGTTCAGATTGAGTGTCACTTCTTCAGAGAAGTCTTCTGTGACTTCGTGGTCTAGGGCAGATTCTTTGTTATAAGCTCTTATAGGAGGGGATGCTTTCTCTGGGCCTCACATGCCCCTGTACTAGTTACTGGGTGCTTCTGTTGGGTCAGGCACTGAATATGCAGGGGAGGACCAGACAGCTGCCTTCAAGGAGCCCACAGTCTCCCTTGGGGCCGTGGACATCACTATGGGATGAGTGCTGGAGTAGCACTCCATCAACAAAGTGCTCTGGGGGGGAAGAAGAACAAGGAACCGACTGTTGCAAGAAAGCGGGCCAGCTGCACAGAAGGCAGTGGCGTCTGGGCCAGGTCCTGAAGGAGTTTGCCAGGAGGCGGAGGGTGGGGACTCCTTCCAGGCAGAAGGAACATTCACACTCAAAGCCGCAAAGTGAAAAAGCACATGGTGGACCAGTGAAATGCAGAGTACTCTGGTGTCACTTAAGCAGAGGATGAGGAGGGAAGGGGGGTGAGGAGGAAGGCTAGAGGCAAGCCTGGAAAGATGGGTGGGGTCAGATTCAGAAGCGGCTCAGATGCCATACTCATCAGGTGCTTGGCTTTTGTCCCATGAGCCATAAGGAATTGTTTTAAGCAGAGGAATTATTTGAAGCACCTAATTCTGACTACAGTGTGAAGGATAGATTGAAAGGATTTAGGGTCAGGAAGATAATATGGAAGCTGTATCTTTCTAGCTCCAGAGCTTATCAAAAAGAGAACCCAATAAATATAATAGGGAAATGAATCAATGGTGAAATAATCCAATAAATGTAATGGGTAAGTGAATCAACGAAGAAACAACCGTAAAATGGGACCATGAGAAGCGCTGTATGCCATGGGAGGCCATGCAGCGTGAGTGAGAGTTGATAAAGCCCTGAGCTAGAGAGCTTGCTGGAAAAACAGGGCTAGGTGAATTTAAGAGACATTCTGAAGTAAAATCAATGGGGCTAAGTAGTTAACTGCATACAGGCATTGAAGAAAAGGGATGAACGAATTAGGGTTAGGTTTGGCTAACAGTGACCAAAAAAGTAGACTTAAAACAGAGAGCCCAGGTAGCAGTCAAGAGCTAGCATGGTGCACCAGTGTCAGGGACTTACGGCATATGGTCCCTTCCATCATGTTACTCAGCGTCCTCAACATGTGGCTTCATGACATGGTCCAAGATGGGGGCTCCAGCGTCACACCTGTCTTGTAGCCAACAGACTACAGGAAAGAGACAAGAACAGGGCGTGCCGGTGACCTTTAAGAACTTACATCCTAAAAGTGTTTTCTGTTCCATGACATTGGTCATTATTTAATCATATCTAATTGAAAGGGAGGTTGGGCGATGTCTCTGTTCTGGGCTAAAATTTGGAAGATGTATGGCCGAGAAATAAGGTAGAAAGGAAACTGGAAAATAGCTTGCCTCAAGGGCTCAAGAACAATTTCATCGCATCCGTTGGGTGGCTACGAATGCAGAAAGAGAGAGGAGAGTTTTAAGGAGGTTTTTAGGAAGCCACACAGTAAAGACAAATAAGTTTTGTTTTGAACATATCTGGTTTGGGGTGGCCTGTGGGACCCCAGGTGGAGAAAACCAGTAGGCACTTGCAAACGTGTGCACAGTTTCATTCTTATTTCCTCTACTTAGGCTATGCTCCTTGAGGGTGCAGACTCTTGTTTATTCATCATTACATGTCCGCCACGCCTTGCAAGTTTCAGGAATGGATAAAGATGACAGGAAAATTAAGAAGGTGAAAAAAACGAACAGCTAAGTTTTTAAAGTACAAATGGGGAGACTATAGAACCCAGCCACTGTTAGCACGGGAAAGAGCTTTCTCAGACCACTTTGGACAGGAAGGTAGCCTCCTACGCAGTTCATTCAGAACCTACTAACCTAAACACACACACGCTTATACCATGTATAGAGCAGAACACTGCTTTTAAAAATGAGGTGTTCCGGGGAATTCCCTGGCAGTCCAATGTTTAAGACTCCACGCTCCCAATGCAGGGGACACAGATTCTATCCCTGGTCGAGGAACTAAGATCCCGCATGCAGTGTGGCCCGGCCAAATTTGAAAAATAGAATAGAATAGAATAGAATAGAATGTGTTCTGTTTCAGGAGTCTATGGTGGGTAATGAGGGATAAAGGGAGATTTTGGAGATATAGCTGTACAGCGGGACCTGTTCGGGGTCACATGACCAGGCAGTGTCACAGCCTTGACTGGACCAGAGATCTCCTGACTTCCAGGCTGAGGGGTGACACTGCACCTGCCCTTAAGAAGATGACCCGCCAAAGGTAAGGGAACACGGCCCACTCCGTGTCTTGCAGGCCTGTGAGAGACGTGGCCAAGGATCTAGACTATTTAATCCAGTTTTACAAAAGGAGTTTTACAGAGAGCAATTAAGGCACAGTTAAGGAATTAATCACTAATGAGTCATTAACTCTGCCTCCTATTGTACAGCTAACAAGCTGAGGCCAGATTATTGGAGCCAGTTCCCAATTAAGGGGACGACATTGGCCAGAAAGCGCACCATCGGCCTCTTGAAGAGTCGGGAGGGCCTGCCTGCGGCTGCCGGGCCTCCCCTTTCCCAGGCGGGTCAGGACGCAGGCGGAGCTCGCGCTTGCTGAGCGGAAAGGAAAGGCCAGCTTTTCATTAATATTATCTTCCCTGAAAATCTTTTTTTTTTTTTTTTTTGCTGGCCTCCTGGAGGCTGGAATTCCATTCGTGTAGCAAGGTTCTGTCGGCGGAAAGGCGCGCTTGGACCTGAGACAGAGAAGGGTGCGCAGCGAGGCTGGGGGCGCGGGTGGGAGGCGTCACGTTAAATGCTAGGTTCCTGGGGGCGGCTGTGTCCGGACTCCTGGTGTCCCTTCCGTGCACCTCCCGCGGGGACGACGCGGCTCACGGGAAGCGGAGTCCCGCGCTGCCCTCGCTTCCCGAACCTGGCTACACCGAGGGCTCTCCGCCTAGGCTTTCAAGTAACCCATGAACTTGGCCGAGAGCAGGAAGGATGTGGATCCCCTGCCTCCTCTCGGATTCTAGATTGTCGGGGACGGGCAGGGACTGTCTCCCCTGGTGTAACATTACCCATCTCCCCAAACAGTAACTATAAGTTTAAAATAAGTAAAGACAGCGGGGCCGCCCCCGTTCAGCTGCTGACCTCTGGGCCGAATCCTGCCCCTCCCAAGGGGTCTCTCCCAGCCCTCCCAACCCCTCTCACCCACACCCGTCCCGATCACCCTCCCGGCAGCAGAGGTGGGAGCTCGGGCCCGCAGGAGGCAGAACTGGGTTCCGAGAGCGGGAAACCCACGTCGGATGAACAGCCGGGACCGGCCTGGGGTCGCAGCGCGGGGCTCCAGGACACCGAGCGAGGAAGACCCTCCGCGGCTGCGGCCACCTCTGGACCCCGTGACTCTGGAGACCGGCGGTCTGGAGAGGCGGAGCCCTCAGTGCCCTGCGTCCCCAAGGGAGAGAAAAATCACCACCAGAAGTCCGGAGCCACGGCGCGCAGGACGGTCACGCCACGCTCACGGGCAGGAAGAGACTCTTCCATAAAGGGAGAAATGCGAGAACTGAAATGCCCCCAGCGCGGCGGGGGTGGCTGATGGCGGCCAGGCTAGCGGGGCGCCCAGCTCCGCGCCGGCCCGGGATCTCTGCATCCGCCCTCGGTCCAGGGGGAGCGCCAGACAGTCTGCGCCCGCGGCACCGCTGGCCGTGCCTGACTCCGCCCTCCCCTCGGAGCCGTCCAATCCGAGGCGCCCTTCTCCGCCCCGCCCCCGCGGTCTCACAGCCTGGCCCCCGGCGGCTCCCACCCCAGCTCCCAGGAGCCCGGAGGAGCGGTTTTGACGTCCCACCTTCTTCCCACCCCCCACCCCCACCCCCTCCGGCTGCCATTCAGAACTGGGGTCGTCTTCCTGCGAGAGAGTCCCCAGGGCCTCCCTCCTAGTCTGACAGGATCCGCGTCGGCCTGAAGCAAGGCCTGCTTAGAGCAACACAGTGTCTTTTCTCCCTGAACCCCGTAAGACCACTCCCAACTGGTTCCTGTTCCCCTTCAATGGACAGTGGTAGCCTGAGCCAAACCCGCAGCCTCGTCATGGAAGACTCAAGAACCATTTCCCAAGGGATGAAGGTTTACTGGGGGAGTCCTTTCCCCCAGAGTCCCTAAAAGGCGTGTGTCCGCCCCAAATCGGAGCCAGCACAGTCTAGTTTCGGAAGGCAGTGCCGCACCTTGACCGGCACCTCTGCAAACTGCTTTCCGTAGCCGTGAGCTTGAGCAGCGGCCCCAGGTGTTTCTGGATCGTCTGGGGCTTTAACGCTCTTTATCACAAGCCATTCTCACCTCCTACCGGAGTTAAGGACAGTACCGCCTTCCCGCCTCACCTGCACCCCTCCTCCTGGAGCTGGGAGCTTGACTCACCGCAGGCCCAGTGGAGCTGCCCTACTAGGCAGCCCTTAGGAAGAGGGTGGGGAGGGACGCTGGGGCTGATGCTTTGTCCAGGCCTCCCCCAGGTAGCCCAGGAAGGCACTCACAACGAGCAACCATTCCTCAGCATCTCAATTCCCAATGTGGCCTAATAAGCTGTTCTTGGGAATTGGAATTAAGGAGCACTTATTCAGCAAATATTTCCCGAATATGCAATATGATCGTGAACTGACGGGACTTCTAGTTATTCCAGCTCCAACGCTTACAAGCAGAGTTAATTGGTGCAACCTCTCTGTGCCTCAGTCTCCTCATCTATAAAATGGGGCTAGTTGAATCTTCCTAGTAGAGTCCTTATGAGGCTTAACTGAGATGAAACCACTTAGAAGAGTGCAGGCACATAGTAAGTTTTCAATGATCATTAGCTATTAGCATTTTGATCATTTTCCAAGGACTTGTCCCTGAAGTCCAGGTATGGTTCACTCTGTTGGTGCCTAAAAAGATGGTTTAGAATATCCATTCTCAGACTAAACTAGTAAAAGAGGAGAGGAAAATGGTGGAAAGCTACAGATGCAAACAGATAGGAAGAAAAATGGCAGAGAGAAGGAGACAGAATGAATAATGGAAATGATCTAAGGGAATCGAAGAAGTTGCTGATGATGAGATGCACAAGGTCAGAGGTGCCCAGGACTAAGGAGAAAGAGGGCAGAGCAAGTGTGGTACTCACCCGGAGCCACTGAATTTGGAAGTTCTCTGAATAAATCATTCCTAGTAAAACGAGGGCATTAAAGGATGAAAGAGAAGATAGGCCAAAGTGCAAGAAATTTACTTACACATCCATCCTGAGTTTACCTAGTTTTTTCATGCCAAGATCTGATATTGCTTGGGCCACTCCATTCATTTCCCTATGGAACCTCCTTGTCAGAGAAAAGCGCAAGTATCAGTATATTACTCCCTACCTACTGGGGGAAATAACCCATTCAATAAATTCTTCCTGACCAGCCTACTATGTGTTAGGCTCCAGATGAAGGTCTAAGGGTACACAGCTCTGGTTATGCCACAGCCTCTAAGGACCCACATGGCAGGGATTGAACCCTGTGATGACACTCCCTCCACTCCCAGCCCCGGGATAGTCCTCCTTTTCCCAGGTAGGTTTCAGGAACCCAAGAACAGCACAGGGATACTCGGGATCGGAGAATCGGGATCACGATGTGTATTGCTTCAGGCCACATCATTGGTATAGTTTACACAATGTGGTAAACTATCCATCTTTCCCATTTCCCAGGGAGGTGGGGCTCATTTACAGGAGGAAAGGGGGCTGGGGTGGTTCACTAACGTGCTAACGACCTATAGACAGTAAGTAGCTGGTTGACGCTAAGGCTCTGGCCGCGCCTTCCCGGGAGCACTCAAAGATAGGAGGCCAGAAGGACCTGCGCGGCGGGAATCCGGATTATTCATACCGCGGCCTCTCAGGCTGGGACTTCCGGGCTCTCCTTCGCCCCGGGGACGCCGCGAATACCCCGGGAGCTTCTGAAGCCCGCGGAGACTTCTGGATTCCTTTCCCGCCCCCCAGAGACGGCGCCAAAGAGCCGCAATACTGTCCACCACGCGCCCGCGAGAATGTGCCCTCCGGGTCGCGGCGCAGAGCGCTCCAGGACGCTCTCCCCGAGCGCGACTGCCAGCCCGACGCGCGTCAAGCAGAACCACTGGGCTGCCGGGTGCGGAGCGAGTTGGGGAGGCGAGAGGGTGGCGCGGGGCTTAGAAAAGGAAAAGTCGCCATGCCCCAGTCTTCGGAGCACTAATGTCATCAACCCTGGGTAGCAGGGGCGGGCCCCGAGCCGGTGACCTGCACAATGATCTGAGAGGGGCCTGGGGCCGCGGCGGGCTGGAAGGAGAGAGGCGGGGCCGCCAGGAGCTTCGGGGAGTTCAACTCTTACCCTGGGAAGATGGTGCAGACGCTTCCTAGGGTCTGTCCTTCAAAGTAGCAGCTGCGGCTCGGCTACTGGGGTATCGAGGGGCTGGGAACGCGCAGGCAGCTGAGCCTTAGGCTCCAAACACCCGGAACCCCACACGGCGGCGCTCGCCGTGCCAGGAGAGGGGCGCTCTGGTCTAGGGCGTCGCTGTGTCTGGGACGCTGGCGGTTCTCCGCTGCAGCACAGCTCCCCGAGGATGCGCAGGAGGGAGCCCCAGCTCCTGCGCAGCCCGCTGCTTTCCCGCACCCTCCACGTGCATCACGGCAGCCCCTCCAGAACCCGCCTTCATACACACGTCTTCCTCCCCGCCACCGCAGTCCTGAGCGCGCTTAACCAGAGTCAAACCGAAACAGGTAAATCTTTTAATTCTCCTCCTCAATTCTTCGAAACTACTTATACAGACAGTTCCTCAAACCCTTTCTCCGCCTCCCCTTCCTCCCAGTCGGCCTTTTCTGGGGTTGCCACGCCGCCCGGGAGCGGCCGAGGTCAGGCGCTTTGGGTCCCTTGAACTTGGAGGCTCCGGCGCCCGCCGGGGTGGCAGCAGCGAGGCCGTCTGTCCCCCTCCAGCAGCAAGGCCCGGGGTCCGTGGGAGTGTGGGTGTGGCCAGAAGGTCTCGGCTGGCCTGCGGGGTCAGCCCTCCGCGGTGAGTCGGGCGCAGATGAACATCCGAGACCCAGGTCTTCAGGCGGCGCAGGGCAAGCGTGGCCGAGTCCGGGGGACCCAGGGAGAAGGCGTGAGCGCCTGCGGCTCGGGGTCGGCTGCTAGGACGGGCGTCCGGCCTGATTTGGTCCCCGGTGCCCCTAGAGGGCCTGCCACGGCTTCCCGATGGCCTGGATGTGCTCCTTGGCCTTCAGGCGCAGCGCCGCGATGCTGCTGTTGCGCGGGTCCGCCTCGTCCAGCGGGAACTTGTCCCCGAAGCCGGGCCCGCACGGGTAGGCGGGCGGCGGCGGCGGCGGCGGCGGCCCGAGGGGCTGCAGGCCGGGGCCGAGGGGCGGGGAGTTCAAGAAGGGCGGCGGCGGCGGCGGCGGCGTGTAGCTGGCGGGCAGGCTCTGCGCCGGCGGCCCGAAGCCTGGCAGGCTCTGCAGCGCCGTGGCGCCCCCGCCCGGCAGCGGCGGCCCGAGCCACGACTCGAGCGGCAGGGCGCCCCCCGCAGGCCCGCCGCCGCCGCCGCCGCCCGGGCCCGCCCCGAGGGGCGCCAGGGCCGCGGCGGGCGGGGAGCGGCTGAAGGAGAGCAGGGGCGAGTCCTGCAGCTTCATGGACGACACCTCCAGCTTCTCCTGTCGCCGCCACTTGGCCCGTCGGTTCTGGAACCACACCTGCGGAAGGCAGCACAGCGCCGTCGGGCTGCGGCGGGGGCAGGACTTCCCACCCCCGAGAAGGACCGGGGCTCGACTGTTTCACCTGCTCCTTTCATCCCCGCCGCCACCCCCCGCTCCCCACCCGCCTTATCCTTCTTCTCTGTCCCGTTTGCTCCAGTCTCCTCCCTCCTCCTCTCTCGCGCCGAGTCTCTTTGTCCCATCCCTGTCCTCCGTGGTGTTCCCACCCTTGTCCCTGTTTACCTCACCCTTAGCTGTGGTTGTATCTGTTTCCAACTCCTGGCACCGAACAGGCAGGAAAAAAAATGAAGTTAACCCTGGAATCGGACAGTGGGACTTGGGAAACCAGATCTCACCAAATTTCTGTGACCTGCTGGTTGGCAGCCCCTCCCGACCCTTCATTTTAGACCCGGCTTCCTCCCTGTGTGGTACAGTGGCTGCGCTTTTGTCGCAGACTTTCTGTGCTTTACCCACATTTTGCCTGTTATAAACATACGTATAAACAAATACTCTAAGTACTGTAACTGGAAACATTGGCTGTTAAAATAGAGCTATTTCCACAAATTACTGATAGAACAAAGTGGGTTGATTTTATCCCAGGCATATTTAATATGCATATTACTGTTCGTAAGATTTTCATTTTTATTTAATCGATATCTGACTAGTGTTTCTGATATTTCCTAAAAATGGCTTTCAATGATTACAATAGTTCAAGTTTAATAACCTACTTTTACTCTGTGGAGTTAGTTTTGACGTTACCCTAAGATGAATTCAATGAGTTCAAGTTTTTCTTTTTTTCTTTACATAGAGAAAGTCCACACCAAGAGTGAAGTCTGGTCTCTTAAGGCTGCAACTTCCATTACTGATTTGATAAAAGCACAAGAAAGGGTGTAATTAAGGTTTCACTACCAAGTTACCACCCTCAGGAACAGAACAGAGAGAACTGGTCTAGTTTAGTGGGGAATCTAGAAAGAACTTTGGCCAAACTGGGGGGGCTTCGGTGTTAAATTTATGAGGGAAAATGTGGGAATAATTGCCACGTCAGAAGGGAGACAGCAGTTCTGAGTTAATAATAGGGAGAGGGGACCTCATAGGAGAACTGAGAAAAAGCCATCCAGCACCTGAGCAGAGCAGGGCAACTGTCTGCAAAGCTGGGATTTTGAGGGGGGGGGGAAGAGAGAAAGAACAAAAATGCAGGTACCCCGGGCCCCTTTCAATAAAAGATTCATCAGCATATCTGAGGCCCTGATTTTCCCAGAAACATTAGCTATATAGAGAAACACTGGCACGGGTGAGGGCTTCCATCCCACTGCCTCTCCCTCCCCCCCACCAACATCCCACTCCATCCCCCGAAATATCAGCTATAGGCTTCAGATCCAGTATCTAGAGTCAGAGGGCTAAAACCTGGGATAGTCTGCTCTTCTCCTGTTCTACTGCTGTCCTCAACACAGTGGGAGACTCTGCCTACCCACCCCCCAACCTGATTACATCATACCCATGTGTTAAGAACCCACCATATGCTGGGCCACTGTGCTGGCCCTGTGATCACAGAGAAGTCAGACACTGTTCTCAAGAAGCTCACGTCTTAAACAAGAAGCAAACATCCCCAAACAAGTAGAGAGGGAAGGAACAAGTAAAGAGGAAGGAACGTGGGACAGAGGCATGAAGGCAGCCCCTGAGTGGGCTGTGCCTGGAGGGGCACTGGAGGGCTTTGCCCTTTCCTCTTTCTTCATCTTTCACTTGTTTTCTTTCCCTCTCCCTACCCCATCCTTCCTCCCTGAAAAGCAGGTGCTAAAATGTCCACCTCTTCAATGAAATCCTTGCAGCTCTACTGCCCCAAATTAGGAGAAATTGAACTGTCCTTGCTAGTTAATCCTGAGTCACATTAGGGAACTATTTTTTAAAACCATGACATTCACTCATTACTTTAACCCCTTAAACTAAACAGAAAAGACAAAAGGCAAGAGCCTGTCCGCTTTTACTTTTAAGACAAGGCTGAAAGCCCCAAACATCTGAGTATCCTCACTTCCTGGAAATCTAATTCATTAGACACACACAAAAATCCCATCTTAGTTCCACTGCCTTTCAGATGCGGTGAAATTTGTTCCCAATGTCTCCCTTTCAGGCCTCTGTAAACTCTCCCAATTTGGAAATTCTCCCGGATTTTTCACAGATGACTAGCAAATATTTAAGGCTTTCAAATATTTTAATGATCAGGGATTAAAGATAATTCAGCTTTAATTAAAGCGAAAACCCCTTTAAATAAAAAGAAAAGGCCTCTGCAGCAGTGGGAAGTTTGGCTGGATGTGCACCCGAGAAGCAAAAGTCAGTTTCTTAAACAAATCCACCGAAAGTTTCAACTGCGAGGCGCCAGGCTCTCCTTAAGAAGATAGGGTTTTCGTCTTCAAGAAGGTGCGCGCCGTAACTGACTATGGTGGCATTTGGGGCCGCAATCCAGTTACCCTCGAGCCGCTGCCTACATTCCCTCTCCACTCAGTGCTTCCCGGCCCCCGCCCCGGTCCTGGATGCTGTCGCCTCTTCCTCTTGCCAGCCATTGCCAGTTCCTCTCTTTTAGCTTAGAACGCGGGAGCCCCCAAAGGGGAGATGCTACTACAAATTGGAACAGACTGTCCAAGGGACGGGGCATGGGGCGCATGGAAAATCTGTGACGCTCCTGTGGGGTTCTGGGAGAACCAAGCGCAGGAGGGCCCGTGGGAAAAGTGCCATAATAAACGCGTGGACGCCCAGGGATTCAAGGGAGCTTTGGCTGCAGCTTGAGCTTCCGGCCCTCCCGTGGGCCCATCTGGGCGCTTTACCTGGACCCGGACCTCGGGTAAGTTGACCTTGCCGGCCAGCTCCTCGCGACTGTACACGTCGGGGTAGTGGGACTTCTCGAACGCGCGCTCCAGCTCGTGCAGCTGGTATGTGGTGAAGGTCGTGCGGTTCCGTCGATGCTTCTTCTTGGGTTGCTCCTCCTCTGACAGCTTCGAGTCGCCGGGGGCTGGGGGTCCGACAGGCAGCCCAGGGCTCGGCCGCGCCTCCCCGGTCTCCTTGGGGCAGTAGGGGCGAGGGGCTGGGACGACGAGACCCCGGACGGTCAGAGACACTCCCCGGAGTATCCGAGGGCCACCCCGCCTACCCATGCGGGCTCCGAGATGGCCCAGGGAGGTCGGGGGTCAGGGCTGCGAGGGCCGCCTTAGCTTTCCCTGAACGCAAGTTGGAAGCTCCTGCTACGCATATAGCCCCCACCCCTGCGCCCAGATGCCTTAATAAAAGTTAAGGCAGGGCTCTCTTCTCTTGCAGAGCTCCTAAGTTTGGGAGCCCTAAGGGTCTCGGAGCAGCCGGGGTGCGCACTCACCTTCGTACTCGGGAGCCGGTGCCGGGGCGGGCGGCGTGGAGGGCTCGGCGCCTCCTGCAGGCGCCTTGGGGCAGGAGGTCCGCGCGCCCGGCCTCCTATCCCGCTCTTTCGCACCCCGGGCGACCCGCTCCTCCGGGAAGGAGCCGAGGATCCCGTCGTCCTTGGTAAATCCCAGGATGGCTTCGATGCTATGCAGCCGCGAGGTGCTCCCGCCCGGGCTGCGGAGCAGGTGGCCGGCGAGCGAGAAGCTGCCGTCGGCCATGGCTGGGGCGCAGCCGGGCAGGTGCATGGGGAGCGCCGGGACGCCGGAGGGCGCGGCCCGCGCTCTCGGCAGCGCCGCCTGCTTGGAAGACCGAGAGCAGAGGCTGGAAGTCGGCCCCTCCCGGGTGCGGTCGTCCAACCCGAGGGGTCCTGACTCAAGGTCAAGCTCCGCGGGCGATGCGGGCCCCGGCCGCGCGCGCTAGAGGAGGGCGAGCGCTCGGCCCGCGGCCGCCTAGGTCCCGGCGGGAGTCGGAGTTTCAACTCCCGGTGGCTGTGTCTCCGGGCGCTGAAGGCTCCAAGCCGGGTCGCCCCGGCTCCTCCCCTCTCGCCCGGGACCCAGCCTCTTCCCTGGTCCCTCCCCCCGCAGCGGGGCGGGTCCTTCCCTCTCGCAGCCTCGGGGTCCTCGCCCACCCACCCCGGGCGGGGCCGGCACTCCGAACCTTCCACCTCCCACCTCTCGATCAGCTCCGAACACTCCGGAGACCCGCGGGGGCATGTTTGACGGGCCCGGGGACCCGGGTCCGAGGGCCTGCTCCCCCCCAGTCCTGCCTCAGTGGGGCCGACGCCCTCGGTCCCTCCTCCCCCTCGGGCTTGCCTCCCTCCTTCGGCTCCTCTCCTTCAGCCCAGGCTCGCCTTCTGCCCCGAGGCTCGCTTCCTCCGCCGGGCTGAGCGCCAGGGGCGACCCTTGGAAAGACCGAGAGAAGGCTCCCTGGCTTTCTGGCTTTGGAAGTCAGTCCACGCTTCTTCCCAGTTTGAATTTTCCCCTCTTTCTTCCTCTTTTTAGCCCCACCGGCAATCCTCTTTCGGCTCCGTAGTCCGAAGCCTCGGACTTCGGGTTTATTTTGTTTGTCTATATCTGATTTAACTACTCTTTCCTGTCCCCTCGGACTTGCGCGCCCGCAGGCCCCCTGACCCCGGCGCCCGCCCCCGGAGACGGTGGGACCATCTGTGCCCGCAGGCCCGGCGACTTCAAGGGTCCCACGGCCCAGCAGGAGGCTGGGAGGCGCCGAATCGGACACGCTGCCCGGCTCAAGCCGGTGGGAGACCCGCTAGGGGTTGTCACCCTCGCAGACTATTTGTCCTGAGGGAACCCTCCCCATCAAACCATCTTCCAGGCCAAGGAGATGACCCAACCTCAGGCTGAGGGGGGAAGGACCTTCGTCAGGGTGCAAGGCCTCGCCCTTCTCTGGGGGCTACAGGCACAATCCTCTGGCAAAGGGGACCCCACGAGGCTTCCGAGGCCCAGAGTGACTCATAGGCCAAGTGGGACGATGATTTGTGCGGGCGGATGGTTTTGTTTTGTTTTGTTTTTTCACATCCCCCCCAGTGCTGTGAATAGCACTGTAAACGCCGGCTCTTCTCAAAGCTGATGCCAGACCCGAGGCAGCCCCTGCCCTCACTGAAATGTTGGCGGGAAATGTGAACCAAAATGCTTTCCTAATAAAAGCTTCAGGACCCAGAGATTCTTTTTCTTTTGTTTCCTGGTTTTATTGAGATACTGCACTGTATAAGTTTAAGGTGTGCCGCGTGATGATTTGACACATATACACACACATACACACGTGAACGATGACCACAGTAAGTTTAGTTACCCTCCATCCATCATCTCATAGAGATACAAAACAGAGATTTTTAAAATCTCCTTTGCAGGGGCCTTCTGATCTCCACGCAGGGGCGTCTCCCCTCCCCCCCACCCCTGCCTCTACAACGTTGGTTGGCTTCATTTTGCATTGAGACAAGCAGTTCATGAGTCCCTTCTGAGGGTCGGGCACTGATGTGGGCCTTGTCAACATCACAAAAGAAAGGAGAGGCTGGGGCCACAGGCCTTAAGGAGTTTAACGTCCAGCCGGAGAGACAAGACAAAGGAAGAAACCAAAGAAAAACCTGTATCTTAGAGTCCTCCACCTTTAAATTAATGTTAGAAGGACATTTAAAAGGACATGTAACTATGTTAAGGATCTTTAAATGGAAATGGTTAATTCTCCGTGATGGGCACATGGGAGGGCTTCAGTACACCAATTTCTCTCTTTTTAATAAAACTGTAAAAAGGTGTATTAAAACAGCAAACATGTGAGTTTACAGTAGGTAGAATTGAGCTACTGATTCAAGTGAGAAATTATTTTTCAAGTAAAAGCTAAATTAATGAATATCAATACACAGTTTACAGTTTTTGCATATCACTTTATGGTTTTCAGCACATTCTTCATGCCATCCTATCCTCACAACCCTGTGAGGTGAGCAGGACAAATATATTTGTCCCCATTTTACAGAAGAGAAAACTGAGGCCCAAAGTTATACGGCTATTAAGTGGAAAGGACAGGACTGAAACTCAGACTGGCCAACTCCTTGTCCAATGCTCTCTGGCTGCCCCTCACTTGTAATTCTTACGGCAGAGTGTGATATTTTTGAACAGAATCAAAACACATCTTAGTCTGCAGTCCGTCTTTAATCCTTCCCAGAGACTGAATCCTGCACGTAAGAGGCTGAGGAAGAGGCAGCTTAATTTCCCAAAGAAATGCAGTCAGAGCTCATAGACAGTGGCCTTTGGGTGCTGGTGTCCAGGACGACAGGACAAACCCTCTGGAGGTTCCCGCCCCAGTGCAGGGGAAGCCTGCCACTTGGCCTCTTTTTGCATTTTCTAGGCTGTCAAAGGCACTCTCCCCAAAAATGATCTGGTGGCACCCCACAAGGTCCCATGAACCAGTTACAAAGGCCAGGTGGTTGAGATGCTGCCGCCTTGGTGACCAGAGGGCAGCCATAGGGATAATTAATTGGTATTTGTTGTTTCCCCTCTGAGTATGCTTTTTATGTAAACTCCCCCAATATTAAATTGATCTCTATAATCACTGCTAAACAAAGATTGGCAGCATTTTCTTAAGCTCCTGCCCACACGCTAAGGGGCTTATGGCCTTGTTTTCCAAAGTTAATTCCCTCTGGAACTGCCCAGCTCTCCCTAATAGGTCCAGGTGAGGTTAGCTTTTATTTACTGTTTATTTCAGAGTCTCAGGAGAAAAGCAGCAAAGACTTCAACAGCCACTGGTGAGGGACCACGGGAGAAACAGGGCAAAGCAGGACAAGGGGAGGTTGGGACTTCTTTTGTACGTGACATAAAGAGCTAGTCAATACTATTGTGGGCACAGTGGAGGGTACTCCAAGCAATCAGCCGGGGGTCATTGTTAGGGGCTAATCTACATGTGTATTTCCCAAGAACTCGATTAGGGAAGATGAATGGACTCGGCCATGTCCTTAATTCTTCTAGCCCAAAGCTGCATTTTTCCAGCAGTTACGCCAGCTCATACCCAACCCAGCTTCGGCAAAAGCAAGGAGCCTGGCTTCTGAACTCCACCTCTGTTTAATTCATTAATTCATTAGGTGGATCAAAGAAAACTCCCTCCTCACAGCCCCCAAAACGCGGGCTGAACTTTATGCAGCTAGAGCCCCTTTCAACTTGGCATGGTTTGGAGAAACATTTCCAGAAGTGAGGAGAATGAGAGTGGTTGAGGCTTGCGGGGATGTTTAAGAGGGGGAGGCTCAGCTTGATGTGGGGTAGACAATCTAGAATGACAACTGGATCGGGGAGATTTTGAGGAGAAAGGGGATAGGGACTGGCTAGCGCCAAGAAAACAAAGTCTAAACATAACCAGCAATCAGGGTGGCTCTTTTATCTTGGATGTATACAGGAGGTCCCCTTTCTAAAAGCATTCTAGGTGGACTGCTTCACCCACAGCACTCTTGAGAAAATGGGCATATATGGAGTGAATTTTCTGTACACTGGGTGGGCAGGGGGCATACTCACAAAGTGTGCTCATGGCATTTGAATCTAGTAATTTCATCTTGAAGCAATGTTTTAGGTTTGGGCGAGAAAAGTGTCTATTGGAGGACTTACGGGTTATCACTCCATAAAGTGTATAAAACCAACTCGATGTCTGCATGGAGACTATCCTCTTAGTAGATGTATTTTAATCCTGGAATAACTCTATCTGTCTCATACCACACTGGAGGACCATCTCCTCCCACAAGCTGATACACGTTCATTCGGCACAAGCTGATACACGTTCATTCGGGCAAAGCAACTTAACTTTAGTTGTAGCCAAAGCAAAACTCAACTCATACAATCATTAAACACACACACACTGAAGTTCAACAAATTCAGCTGTCAAGAGTTAAACAAAATATATGTATATATAATAACAGTTATTACTTATTGAATACTAACAATATGCCAGTGAACACTCTTCTGAGTTCTTTACGTAGATTACCTAATTAGTTCTCACAATAACCCTGTGAGGTAGACACGATTATTATCTCCACTTTACAGATGAGGAGTCTGAGACACAGAGAGGATAAGTCACTCACCTAAGGTTGTACAGCTGGTTTCAGGTGGAGCCAGGACTTGAACCTTGGTGTTTTTTCAGGAATATCCATCTAATCACTGCGTATACCACCTCCCAATACGGTGTGTGTATATACATATTCACAGTTGATTCTCCTGTGGCTATATGAGAACTAGCAGATAAAGTAAAAAAATTTAGGAGTCAAAGGGTACAGGAATAATGGGGTTCAGAGTTTGAGGGAGGTGGGAGTGAAAAAGGTGTGATGGGCAGTCAATAATTTATTTGGTCAATTATAATGATTCCAGATATGCTTAAAAAATAAGTATACCATTCAACTTCCCAAGGCTGCCTTATAAAGTTTAGGGAATTCTCTCTCTGTTCCCGGAGTTCCAATTCACTCTTAGTGTTTTGTGAACAATATATGTTTAAGCATCTACCATGTGTCATTTATTTTGTCCTTCTTTGATTCAATGTATTCTCCTCTATATTCTACTGTCTATTTTTTTAAATTAATTAATTAATTTGGTTGCATCGGGTCTTAGTTGCAGCTCAAGGGCTCCTTATTTGTGGCTCAAGGCCTCCTTAGTTGTGGCACATGGGCTCCTTAGTTGTGGCATGCAAACTCTTAGTGGCATACATGTGGGATCTAGTTCCCTGACCAGGGATCGAACCCGGGCCACCTGCGTTGGGAGCATGGAGTCTTAACCACTGTGCCACCAGGGAAGTCCCTTTACTGTCTATTATTGTATGTCATGAGCACAGTATACAAGCTGCTGACAGTCTTTGCAAAAAAAAAAAAAAATCAATAGCTAAACTCTCTTTAATACTGACATAATGGGGCTTCCCTGGTGGTGCAGTGGTTGGGAGTCTGCCTGCTAATGCAGGGGACACGGGTTCGAACCCTGGTCTGGGAAGATCCCACATGCCGCGGAGCATCTAAGCCTGTGAGCCACAACTACTGAGCCTGCGCGTCTGGAGCCTGTGCTCCGCAACAAGAGAGGCCGCGGTAGTGAGAGGCCCGCGCACCGCGATGAAGAGTGGCCCCCGCTCGCCGCAACTGGAGAAAGCCCTCGCACAGCAACGAAGACCCAACACAGCCAAAAATAAATAAATAACTAAAATTAAAAAAAAAAAAAAAGCTAGAGAGAAATAAGTTGGCTTTAAAAAAAAAATAATACTGACATATTGAGTCCAGAGATAAAATATACTATGCTTGTTCATCTCTCACTATCAGATCTTCCCAACTGATGAAACATTTCCCTACTTGAAGCAGGATAGAGGGTATATCAAGAAAATGTCCTTGGAGATGCTTATCAGAAACTCCATATTTATAAGTAGACAACTTATATCCCTTGTCACTTCCATAAAATTGGCACAAATGATCAACACCCTTCCTATATACCAGTTTATTAATCAGTTAATATGAACACCTGAATCTTCTCTACTATTTTCAGACTAAATTGAAATAAGTATTGGGAATTCCCTGGCTGTTCAGTGGTTAGGACTCCAGGCTTCCACTGCACGGGGCATGGGTTCGACCTGGGAACAAAGATCACGCAAGCTGATCTGCAGTGAATAAAAATCCCATAACATAACTGTGGCTAAAATACATAAATCAGTGAAGAGACGGGCCTCACAGGCATCTCTGGCTGAATTGAGAGCCGTATTGGAAGAGCATATGGAAACAGACATTTCATCTAATAACAAAAATGAAACGTAGGGCAGCTGGGAGTGGTTGTGTTTCCCGGCAGTAATGTCCTGTTTGCAAGGCTTCCTTTGGTGTAAGAACAGGGACCACACATCTCTGCAGACCAGCCGGTAATTAGCAAGATGTCTGTCCTCCTCTGGCACTCCCCTTGTTGCCCAACTGCAATATTTTGGGAACAACATCACTTAAAATTCGCCTCTGATTTAGTTTTCTGTTATTTCAGAGGACCATAGGCTTAAGAATTATAAGAGGAAGCTTGGAGAGGATCGTGTCTGCTCTTTCACTTCTAGCCTCCACTTTTCCTTTGTTGACGTGGAAATGTGGACCCAGAAAAGTTAAGTGATTTGCCCCAGATGAGACAGGGCATCTGTGGCAGGGCTTGGGCTAGAGGCCAGTCTCCGGACTCCCAGACTCCACCAGGCTGCTGTGGCTTTCCCACTGCTGCTCAGCTCTCAGGATCCTTCACTGGATGTCCCATGCTTGCACGCAGACCAAGACTGTGCTTGAACCCTGAGGAATATGCTTGTTGTACACATACAATGAGGTTACTCCTCACACTACTCCCCAGTCATTTATCAACACAATTACCTTGGTCCTGAGCTTGCTTTTGCAGCTGATGCAGATTCAAGTAGCCTCTGTGGAGGAGAAAAATTCCCTTGGCAATAGATTTGCAGGGCGTTTGGGCAAACAACTGATATTTCTCCCCACTGGTGTGCCGGAATCAGCTCTTCCTGGCTTGTGAGAAGCAACAGTTAGCATCTCTTCCCAGCTCTGAGTTCACATTAGTAGCTTGAAATCAGCCATGGTGGGAGTATTTTTACCACTGAAATTAGCAAGCACTAAAAATCAGGACATTCTCCCCCCTCCCCAACCCCCGTTAATGTTTTTAAAATATTTACTAGCGTATCAATATTCCTACTCCATTAAGGAGTGAAGAAATCAGAAAGTATCATTACTATTAAAACTAAAATATGATCTCTTGGGCAAGAGATGTCCACCTTTTTGCCAAAAAATGGGACATTTACATCATTATCTCAGAATATGTAAATAAGGGGAAACTTGGATTTCTGCCAAAGAAATGGCCTTTTCTGAGTTGTTAGAAGCAAAGCTATATTAAGATAATTCCTCTTTACTTGTTTTCTAATTAAACTAATTGAATTCGGAGTGCCTAGGGGAAGTACAAGAGACATTTATCTCCAGGGGATGATGGTCTTGAAGGCCCTCAATCCTCTCAGAGCGCTAAGACGGCAAAGCTGAGAATGCCCATTTTGTAGCAGCATTGACCCGTCTCCCACCCAGAGTTTGGCCATCTCCAGGATTCTTCTCTCCTCCTCTTTTCGAAAGGACAGTTACCAGGGAGCCAATTCTCATTTTGTCTTCACAGCACCCTGTAAGGTCAATATTATTATAATGCTTTTTTCCCCTGTACCACCCGTAATCCATAAGCCCTTTTAGCTCTGTAAGACTAACCTCTTCCCCACTTTTCACATGGCCTCCTTGAATACTTCTGACCACTCGCCTATCTGCTCCAACTTGCTCACTGAGCTATAGCCACATTGGCCTTTTTTTTCTCTTCTTGAAATCACCCAAGCCCCTTGCTGCCTCGGGACTTTTGCCCTGACTATTCTCACTGCCTGCAATACCCTCTCCCAAATATTCACATGATCCTTCTTGCCATTTTATTTGTCTCATAGCACCTCTCCAAAACTATCTTACTTATTATTTGTGTATTTGTTCGTTACCTGTCTCCCCTCATTAGAATCTAAGCTGCATGAGAACGGGGGATCTTGTTTTTAGATCCCTAGCACCTAGAACATATGTGGCGCATAGTGGTGGCTGATTTAATGAAGAACTGCCGGGAACTCTATTTCACAGATGAGGAGACAGATTAAGTAAGTTGTCTCATTTCACACAGCTATTAATTAGCATGAGTATACATGTTTTTTTTCACATTCTTTTGATCAGTCCTCTGGAGCTTTTCTAAAATATTATTTCCCAGATGTTTGGAAATGTCAGACTGCTTTGCTTTCCTTCCCAAATAGTCCACAGAAGTCATTTGATCGCTTTCAAAAGTCAGTTCAGTCCACTCCAGTCTTGTTAGCATCAGCTCTGACCGGGGTTGCCTCCAAGGCCTTTGATGTGAGTGTCCATCACATGAGGAGACAGGGCTCCAGCAGCGCCTCTGCCGTCTGCTGAGAGCCCGCACCACCCCGCTTCTCTCTCGCCGGGGTGCACCATCTTGGGGAATGCCATTCTTCTTCCAGAGTGGCCCCTGCATCTTTACTGCAGACTATTAGCTTTTACAGTTGACTGCAACTTTATGGACATTTGTTTGTCAATTTTTGTTGTACTTTCTCCTTTGACCCCTTAAGCCCTAAAAATGCTGATCTTATATGTCCTGACCAATCTAATTAGCCCCTTTTAACCACCAGATGCTTTCAATAGGGTTTTCAAGATGCTCCCCAGAAGTTATCTTTATTCAAATGTCAGGAGCTGACCCACGCTTACTGCAGGGTGTATGCATTGTAAGTTAAAGGAATGAGCTTTAAAGAAACACAACCTGGAAATCTTTTAAGGTTTCTAAAATGACCTAAGAAAACAAGCAAGCATCACTGTGTATACTTGTGTTATCCTTCTGTAGCTCAAGGACTCAGACCCCATCTAAGAATGATGTCTTCAGTTTATAGATGAAATTGTGACAATATAGAGTTTTCCAAGAATAGCAACACTTTAGAGTAGGGTAAAGAGGCTAAACTTGGGTCCAAGTGGATTTGTTGTACTTATATTTCTACTTTGGGTTAGGTTTGAAAATTTTCCATAATAAAAGATTTTTGAAGAGGCAAAAAAAATTTCAAGATTTCTGAATCTGAATTTAATTTCAGATTAAATTTTATTACCTCCTCCAAACAATTTTTGTGGCTCCCCAAACTGCCATTTCTAATGTAGACAAAAATGTAAGGAAGATCCAGCAATTCCACTTCTGGGGGGAATTCCACCCAATTTCACTGAAAAAAAATGAAAGCAGGGACTAAAATAGATATTTATTTTCATAGTAGCATTATTCACAATAGCCAAAATGTGGAATCAAGCCAGTGTCCATCAGTGGATGAATGGATAAGCAAAATGTGGTATCTACGTACAACAGAATATTATTCAGCCGTAAAAGGAAGGAAATTCCGACACATGCTTGAGGACATTATGCTAAGTGAAATAAGCCAGTCCGGAGGAGGGGGAGGAGGGGAGGAGGAGGAGGGGGAAACAGAAAGACTGCAGTAGCCACATTCTGCATTTATCGTTGCACTGGATCTGAAAGTCCACACAAAACACGACTTTTGACTTGAACACCTAGAAGCGCTAGTCTTTTAAATCCCTAAGAGAACAAGAAGACATGAATTTTCCTTCCAGAATTCCTGTGGTTAGACAGTGAGTATATTTATTTCATTTTAACATATATATATAATGTTTATCCATTCTTTCATCCATTTATTCATCAAATGTAACTTGAATACCTATTATGTAGCAGATATATTCTACTCAGATTCTACTCAGGACCCTTCATCTATCTCTTAGAACCCTTACTTTCTTTCTTTCTTTTTTTAAAATTTTTATTGGAGTATCGTTGATTTACAATGTTGTGTTAATTTCTGTACAGCAAAGTGAATCAGTTATACATATACATATATCCACTCTTTTTTAGATTCTTTTCCCATATAGGTATTACAGAGTATTGAGTAGCATTCCCTGTGCTCTACAGTAGGTTCTTATTAGTTATCTATTTTATATACAGTAGTGTGTATATGTCAATCCCAATCTCACAATTTATCCCTCCCCTACCTTCCCCCCCAGTAACCATAAGTTTGTTTTCTACATCTGTGATTCTATTTCTGTTTTGTAAATAAGTTCATTTGTATCATTTTTTTAGATTCTACATATAAGAGACATCATATGATATTTGTCTTCCTCTGACTTACTTCACTTAGTATGATAATCTCTAGGTCCATCCATGTTGCTGCAAGTGGCATTATTTCATTCTTTTTTTATGTTTGAGTAATATTCCATTGTATATAAGTACCACATCTTCTTTACCCATGCATCTGTCGATGGACATTTAGGTTGCTTCCATGTCTTGGCTATTGTAAATAGTGCTGCTATGAACATTGGGGTGAATTAACTTTTATATTTTAATTGCATTAAGAGATATGAAATTCTTGTAGAAACTTTCATTTTTTGTGGGAGCGATATTTACACATTGTCCAATGCTTTGAACTCTTAAATGAAAGTCCTACATATGAACACAAGAGTATGAAACAAATATCTGTCCTTTATTTGAATACTTGGGCAGAGAAGAAAGTGAAAACTTAAAATGCATGGAGAATCCCAAACTTTTTTTTTTTAACTTTATTTTTTTCATTGAGTGTATTTTATTTATTTATTTATTTATTTATTTATTTATTTATTTATTGGCGTATAGTTGCTTTACAATGTTGTGTTAGATTCTGCTGTACAGCAAAATGAATCAGCTATATATATACATATATCCCTTCTTTTTTGGATTTCCTTCCCATTTAGGTCACCACAGAGCGCTGAGTAGAGTTCCCTGTGCTATACAGCAGGTTCTCATTAGTTATCTATTTTGTACATAGTAGTGTGTATATGTCAATCCCAATCTCCCAATCCATCCCACCACCCCCCCCACATCCCCCCTTGGTATCCATACGTTTGTTCTCTATGTCTGTGTCTCTATTTCTGCTTTGCAAATAAGTTCATCTATACCATTTTTCTAAATTCCACATATATGTGTTAATATACGATATTTGTTTTTGTCTTTCTGACTTAGTTCACTCTGTATGACAATCCCTAGGTCCATCCACATCTCTGCAAATGGCACAATTTAGTTCATTTTTATGGCTGAGTAATATTCCATTGTATATATGTACCACATCTTCTTCATCCATTTCTCTGTTGATGGACATTTAGGTTGCTTCCATGTCCTGGCTATTGTAAATAGTGTTGCAATGAACATTGGGGTACACGTCTCTTTTCAAATTATGGTTTTCTCAGGGTATATGCCCAGTAGTGGGATTGCTGGGTTGTATGGTAGTTCTATTTTTAATTTTTTAAGGAACATCCCTACTGTTCTCCACAGTGGCTGGATCAATTTACATTCCAACTTTGTTTCACTCGTTTGTTTCAGCCTTTCTTCCCGTCATACATTTTTCACTAGAGCTGCTAAAGCAGAGAAGTTTATTCATTCTGCCCCCAAAATTTAATTATAAAATATGAAACATATATTTAGAAAATTTAAAAACATATAATAAAGTTGAAGGGATTGTAAACACCATGTATCCACCACCTAGATTTTAAAATTAATATTTTGCTATATTGTTCTATTATATCTATTTATCTACCCATCCCTCTACCCATCAATCTCTTATTTTTTGTTTGTTTGTTTGTTTTGTATTTCTTATAAGTTGCAGGTTTCAGTGCATTTCAGCCCCAAATACACAAATGCAAGCATATCACTGGCTAGAGTTCAATAGTTTGTTTTTTTAAAAAACTTTTTTTTAATATTTATATATTTTTATTTTTAAATTTATTTTATTTTTGGCTGCATTGGGTCTTCGTTGCTGCACGCGGGCTTTCTCTAGTTGCGCAAGCGGGGGCTACTGTTTGTTGCGGAGCATGGGCTCTAGGCACGCAGGCTTCAGTAGTTGTGGCACGTGGGCTCAGTAGTTGTGGCTCGTGGGCTCTAGAGCGCAGGCTCAGTAGTTGTGGCACACAGGCTTAGTTGCTCCGCAGCATGTGGGATCTTCCTGGACCGGGACTCAAGCCCGTGTCCCCTGCATTGGCAGGCAGATTCTTAACCACTGCGCCACCAGGGAAGTCCCAGTTTATTCATTTTTAATCTTACTCCTCTCCCTTTCTCTGATGTTTCTGTTTGTAAGCAGTGATTTGGCAGATTTCTAGCATCAGGAGCGAAAACTGAAGTGCTTATATAACTCACAAACTGGATTAGTTGGCCTCTGAATGGCTGAGCTCACTATGTCAATATTCTTTCAAAAGAAGACCTCCTGTTTCATTATGCTGTAAGAGTGCATGTCTAATTGAGGACTAGACTAACTCCTGGTAAACTGGAAAGTCCATTTAATTTGTCTTCTTGGAATTCGTTCTTCTGCACTGCTCCCCAGAGCCACTGTGGTTCCTTCCACCCAGCTAGAAATGCTACCTGACCTCCAGATTTTCTCTCCACAGGCAACCCTCTGTGTTCCTGGCTCTTCTCCCTTCTAGTACCTACCAAAACTCTGTCCCCTCACCACCCCTGGGGCCTGTTGTCTCTTTGCTCACCTGGAGTTAGTAAAGGGACAGAAACCTAGTTCTGTGACGGTGACTGTTGCCAATCTGCTCTCTTTCACAAGATAAATCTGCATTGGATATTGACCACCCCTGAAACCATAGTATGAATCATAGAATGTAAAGTAACCCAGCCCCTTCATTTTTACTATTGAGAAAATGAATTTCCAGAGACGATCAATGACTTGTTCAAGGTCACACACTAGCAGAATTTGTGCTAGAATCCCAATTCCTGACTACCAGTTGGCTCAAAGGAATGGCTGCAAGCATCAAGTCCGGTGGCAAGGTGTGGAGAGCGATAGCATCAGAGTCTTCTGCAAGGTTGGCTTCACTAGTGGACGTGACTGTCAGAGCAGGATTACCTGGTGGGTTAACAGTGTCGATACTGTGTGATGAGAATTGAGCAAAGACCTGAGGATGTCGTCACTGGAAAAGAGGAAACTGAGTGAGAACTGAGGCAGAGTTGTGGAGCGCCATACAACAGAATCACGACCAAGGGGCTGAAGAAGCAGCCAATTTCAGCTAAAGACAAGGAAGGTTTTTCTAACAATTAAAGGTGTCCACAGATGGAAGGGGTGGTGGCTGAATTCCCTTGGAGCAGCAGACGGTGAATTCTGTACCACTGGGAGCTTTCAGATAAGCCTCAACTAGGCTGTTGTAGAAGAGGCCCCTTTACTGGGTGGGAGTTTAGAATAGATTCCCTCCTGGTCCTTTACAATTGTTGGAGTCTATGTTTTGTGTCCATCCCGTGGCATAGACACATCTACCCTTTAGAGGGAAAAAGGCCTTCTGAATGCCCTAATACTGGCCCTTCTGTGCCCCGACCCCATACACCTGTGACACTGTATTGATGGGGTGGTGGTGTCTGGAGCGCTGTGGTACGGTGTGATACGCCATGGTGTGGGGCTGTGTGGTGTAAAGTGGTGTGTTGTGTTGTCATATGATAGGAATCAGATAACCATGGCCAGAGTCTTCTAGCAGTTATACAGCCCCACTGGGGCAGGGACCAAATGGTATTGGAGTAATTTGGGTTGTCAAGATGAAGTGCCAATTTAGTGATTTTTCTGAGCAGCATTGGCTACATCTTTGACAAGAAAGCAAGTCTTCTACATCATCCTGCAACTGGTCTGGGAATAATTTGGCAGTCACAGTATTTTATGTCACAACAAAGGGTACAAAATAGGGTCACGTGCATCACCCATTCATCCACGTCGTCAATTATAGGGCAGAGTCAGGTATTGAACTGAAAATAAATCTTACCTATTATTTATAGTTTTAAAATTGTGAATGTTTTGAATGTCCGCACTCTGGGGATGCTGATGCTGGGGGAGCTGTGTGTCTGGGGGAGGGGCAGGGGGCATCTGGGAAATCTCTGTACCTTCCTCCCAATTTTGCTGTGAACTTTAAACTGCCCTAAAAAATTGTCTTAAAAAAAATTGTGAGTGTTTTAAAGTTTCTGGTATAAAACAAATCACAACTCACATGCCAGTTCTGATAAAAGATGAGCATGGGGCTTCCCTGGTGGCGCAGTGGTTG
Source organism: Balaenoptera borealis (assembly GCF_965194805.1). Lineage (NCBI taxonomy): Eukaryota > Metazoa > Chordata > Mammalia > Artiodactyla > Balaenopteridae > Balaenoptera > Balaenoptera borealis. The sequence goes on along the minus strand of NC_138875.1, from coordinate 15,629,141 downwards.
AGAATCTGCCTGCCAATGCAGGGGACACGGGTTCGATCCCTGGTCTGGGAAGATCCCACATGCCGCGGAGCAACTAGGCCCGTGAGCCACACCTACTGAGCCTGCGCGTCTGGAGCCTGTGCTCCGCAACAAGAGAGGCCGCGACAGTGAGAGGTCCGCGCACCGCGATGAAGAGTGGCCCCCACTTGCCACAACTAGAGAAAGCCCTCGCACAGAAACGAAGACCCAACACAGCCAAAAATAAATAAATAAATAAATAATTATTTAAAAAAAAAAAAAAGATGAGCATGATTTTAAAATATGTTCATGGTATCTGGGGTTCATGGATAGCTATGGTCTGAATTTGTGTCCCCCCAAAATTCACATGTTGAGTCCTAACCCCCAAGGAGAAGGTATTAGGATGTGGGACCTTTGGAAGGCGCTTAGGTCATGAGGGTAGAGAACCTTATGAATGAGATTAGCATTCTTATAAAAGAGACCCCCCCATCCAAAGCTCCCCTGCCCTTTCCACCGTGTAAGGATAAAATGAGAATTCTACTACCCAGTAGTAGGCCTTTACCCAACCATGCTGGCATGCTGATCTCAGCCTTCCAACCTCAAGAACTATGAGAAATAATGTTTGTCATTTATAAGCCACCCAGTCTATTGGTATTTGATTACAATGGACTAAGCCTGAACAGACTAAGTGGACTTGAGGACTAATTACCCTTAAACACTGCACCAGTATTCTCCCAGGAACTTCTGAGAGGGGCTACACTTTGCCCAAGACCATGGATTCTGGACCCCTAATAATCTGTTTTATTTACATATTTTCATAACGTGAAACTTTTTCTTATACAACACATTCAGGAACTCTGGGTAGAGAACAGATTAGCCCCTAACTTTTTGGTCTTCGTTCCTTTTTCCTCTGATAGAGCAGTTCTTCTTGATAAAATTGGTCTTTGAGAATTATTTATTCTGTGAAGGTTCATTGAGAAAACAGTATTTTGTTTTGGTTGGGTTGGGTTTGGTTAAACAGCTCTAAGTGCCTCAGAGGTAAAAGTTCTAAGTCTTCTGGGTAATTTCCTTTGAAAGAGAGCAAATGTTGGGCAAAAGAAATCCATGTATACAGTCGTGCCTGGGTATCTGCCAGGGATTGGTTCCAGGACCTGCCGTGTATACAAAATCCAAGGATGCTAAGTCCCTTACATAAAATGGCATAGTACACACGGCTTCCATATCCCTGGGTTCCGCATCCACGGGTTCCGCATCTGTGGATACGGAGGGTTGACTGTAGCCTGGAAGACTGCGGCACAGAATGACAATAGCATGGTTTATTGGAATCCAGTCTGAAGGGGTGGGATGTGGAGGGACAGGAAAGAAAAAGAAGGAGGAGAGGTAGGGAGAGGCGCAAGAAGGGGAGAAGAGGATGAGAGAGAAAAGGGGAAGAGAGAGATAAAGAGACACACACACAGAGATGGGTTTAACATCGCAATGCTATTTGTCCACCCTTCTGGTCCCCATGCTATCACCAAGTTCAAGAGGAGATGACACTGAATACAGAAACAGCAGTAGCCTTTCCAGTTGCCCCCCTGCCTCTAGCTTCTACCTCCCCTTCCCCCCAGCTTCCCACCTCCACCCAAATCCATTCTTCACATGCTTCTAGAATGATGGTCTACAATGCAGATGCTGGCGAAGTCTGGTCTCTGCCTCCTTCTCATCTTCTACCCCATCCCTGCTCCTGCTCCTTGGCTTCGTGCAAAACTTGATGAGAAGCATCAACAACATCAAGAAGCCTGGAGTGAGAGGTGGTGTGATCTTTGACAGCCCTTGAGCCTGCAGCCTGGGTTCCCCAGTGGGCACCCTGACCTTCCACATCTTTCTCTGAGGGGACCTGGAGTCTTGCTAATTGTTGGATAGGGTGAGACGCTGCCCTCTAAGAAGGAAGTCACAGATGAAATGCCGTTTGCTTTTGTTTCTTCCTGACTATCCTGAAGATCTTTAAGCAGATGTATCTTCTGCATCATTCACAGCTGAAAGGTCATGCTTCACCACATTTATAACTAAAAGGACAGTATGATTCCTGCTGTAAGGTGCTAGTTAACTGTTCTACCAGGAACATTTAGAACGACCAAGCTATGTGTCTGTAGAGAGCTTTTCATTATGGTTTTCCTAACTGTTCACTGCGTTAAAGCCTATGCGGTTTGAAATGCCCCACAGGGGAGTGGTCACCTCCACCCTGACCTGGCCCCCTCCTCCACGCCTGCCCTGCCCCTCACATCACAGAACACTTCTGCTCCGCTGTCTGCTTGATTTCCGTGAAGGTGGCCTGGGCCTTTTCTTTTATGGTATCCAAGTCCATGTTCTGAAGATTCTGTAACTGCCCAAGAATAGAATCCTTATCTTCTTCCTCTTCTTGATCCTCATCTACCATTTTCCGGAGATCTTCAGGCAAATCCACATCATCTCCAGCCATCTGGATTTGGTTCTCATCCATTTCACTCTGTGCGGAAAAACAAACATGGAGAAACCAAAAACAAACATTTAGAAACCATTCTAAAACAAACAAACAAATCCTGAAAGCAGCAGGGAGATAGAGGTCTGTTGAGGATGGACGGAGGGAATGGCACACTTGGCCATCTCGCAGCAGAGCCTGGGCCTGGTACCAGTTATGGAGGCCAGACATCCCGGTTGACACACCCCCCCGCCCCTTTCACTGCACTTGGGTCGATTGGAACCTTCTAGCACAGTGGTTCTCAAAGTGTGGTCCCTGGACCGGGCAATATTAGCATCATCCAGGAACATGTTAGAAAGACAAATTCTCCGGCTCCACCCCAGGCCTACTGAATCAGAAACTCCAGGATGGGGTCCAGCAATCTGCATTTTAAGAATCCCTCTCTATCATGCTGATGCCCAAAAAGTTTAACCAACTCCACCTCAGGGCAGCTCTGCAAGCTTTGTTGTCTGTCAGCCCCCAGCTGTTGTGACTCAGGGATCCCACTCTGGAGGGTGGGGTTTGGGTTCACAGGGCCAGACCGTGCTCCCTTGATCCAGCCATCTCTCTTCAGTGGCAGCGTCTGTTTAACCATCGCCCCTTCCCTCCCTTCTACCAGACACGGAATCACCTCAAACTCAACTTTACATCCTTGTCACCTGGAAGCGAGTCTGGTGCACAGACCAGCTTATTAAGTGAATCGTCCACACCGTCTAGCCTTGCGTGTCGCCGATGCCTCACAACTTCCTTTTGTGGTCCTAGTGGTGGCTGTCCCACGATCTCTTAGTTCCTGCCGCCTGGCCTCTGAAATCCCTTTACCCTCAGGCTGCAGAGCCCTTTGTTTTGTAACAGAGAAGAATCTAGAGAAAAAGTTTCTCTGGGAAAGGCAAGGGTTTCCTTTCTCAGATGGCTGCTCTCGGATATAATTTTCTGAGAGTTCTCAGATATAAATTTCTGAGGTTGTAACATGAGGCAAACTGGGCTTTGGGGACACAGAAGATTAAAAAGAGCACCAGAAAAGCGAGTGATGGGAAAGATCTAAGTGATCTTGTGGTCTAAGCGGTGGGAAAGATCTAAGCAGACTGTAGGGCCCACCTCAAGGATGTTGTGACCAGCCTGGAATTTGTTACCAAAGGGCATGAAAAACCACACAAAGGCAAAATGATCATCTTAGTCTTAATCAGACTGCATTGATCTGATTTGAGAAAGATCTGGGCACCTGCCAAGTCCCCACTTCTGATGCTCTGTAGCTCCAGACTTCTCCAATGGCCTTGGAGAGGCTGGAGGCCACAGCCCTTCCCCAGAGCTCCTTCTTTTATTTGGTTCTCTGGGTAAAGTGACAGCAAGCCTGGCTCCAGAAACAGGTTGAGAGGCCGACTTTTTTTTGTTTGTTTGTTTTTACTCAAAAAGATTTATTCTAAACAGTAAAAGTTGACATGATTTGTTACAAAATGCAGCGAAGGGCTTTTGATATTTTCCCCCAAACCAAACTTCAGTTTAGGCAAAAGCAATGTGAACTTCAGTCGGGATGAGGTTGTAAAACCCCCCTCTAGGCAGGGAATGCCATCATGTTGGCAGCCCCAGGGCACCATCCAGGGCACCATCGACAGATGAGGATGTGAGGCACCCGGGCGGACGCCTCGGCTCAGCCGTGATGGACAGGTTCCCCCATCGCTGGCCCCTGCTCAGTTATTTTCCTTTTGCAAACACAGTTGAGCTAGCTTCACAGAGGCAGTTAGCCAGCCAAAGAGAGAAGTCTCAGTTTTGTCTGGAATGATCTGACGTGGTGTCTCTGCAGATCCTGTTCACCAGCTCTGCGCTCTTTTTTTGTGTTGTCCACACACGGTCCTGGAGCTCAGCGGCTCACCTTCCAACGTGAAACTTCTAGATTACCTGCGCTGCCCTACACAGAGTTCCCTCTTCGTATTTCCTTCCTTGCTTTCTTTCCCCACCTCGGGAGGCAGACTTCTGATGCTGAGAACACGAGGATGCCTTTGGGCGGCGTGGTCCTCACCAGGCCCTCCCTGGAGACCCCTGGGAATGGCGACTCTCGGTGTCGACTCCCCAGGTGAGAGAAGCTTCTCTGTGCACTTGGCCAGGCCTCTTCCCCTCAAGGCGCTTAACGGATTAATTAGTTCCTCGTCAAACTGGTGTGGGGATAAATTAGTTAATCCCCAGGGGCTCCCAGCCAATCCTCCATTTCTGTTTATTTTTTATTTACCTACCCTCGAGGTTGCCTCCCTTTGAGGATGGTCCTCAGGGCGTTTTTACAGGGACCGGAGGGAAAGCAGGGCCGCCTGGAGATTCTCAGTTCACGTAAATGCGGGACCCCTGCCCGCACATACACGATTTGCAAAGGCATTGCTGAGAAATCTGGCACCCTCGCCCCTCTGGTTGGTAATAAGATCTCTGCACATGTCACCAGGTTCAAACCTGGACAGAGTAGCTGCTGGGGGCCTGGAGGGACAGGCAGCTAGAGGGGCCAAAGGGCCAGCGAGCCAGCCAGTTGGTGCCCAAAGAGACCCGAAGCACTCAGGAGGGCTCCCGGGCCGGTGCTCCCCAGCTCTCTCTTCACCAGGCAACTAACTCAGTGTTCTGCCTCTGCTGCTTTGGACCAGTTCGGGTTTATTTTTACCTCCTTCCGCTGGCCCAGGGAAGGGAGAGTAGTGGGGTTCCACTTTGTCTCCCAACTCACAGAGGGGATCTGCATCGGCACAACTTCTAGCCAAGTGGTTCTCAAAGTGGGGTCCCGGGGCCAGCCACAGCAGCATCTCCTGGAATCTTGTTAGAAATGCACATTCTCGCCCAGACCTGCTGATTCAGGTGCTGGGGGCGTGGGCCGAGCCATCTGTGATTTAGCAAGCCCTCCTGGTGATTCTGGTGCTTGCTAACGTTTAAGAAGCCCCGCTCCACATCCCTTGAAGACAGGAGGCTGTAACTTACTCATCAGTAAGTCTCAGAACCCAGCGGAGTGTCTGGCGTGTCGCCACAGACAATAGATGGTTATTGAATGACTCGGTGAGCCCGTTGTCAGGGACTATAGCAGCCTTAACAACACTTGAATGTGCCCTCTTTACTGTCAAGAGCTCTGTTTCATAGCTACCGACTTGTTTATCTTTACACTCCCGTGGAGGCAGTGCGGCCTAGAGGTCAAGTGTTGGTTTGAGAATCAGATTACATGAGCATGAAGGTTACTGCCACCACTTACAGGCTGTGTGACCTTGGGCACTGAACACTACCTCTCTGAGCTTTATTTCCCTATTTATAAATTGGGGTTATGTTATTTGCCTAAGAGTCACAGAAGAGTAATTAAATGATAACTGAATTATTTGGAATATATTAAGCATATATATAATTATATTATATATAATTAAAGGTAGATGCTCCTGAATGTAATAGCCTTCAGAGGGAGGGGGAGGGGGATTTGCGCTGGATAGTCTTGACTCTGCACATGGTGCTCAGCCCCAGCACAAGGCCTCGCTCTCTCGGCCCCTTACCTCTGGCCTGGGAATGAGCCCTCCCTACCTTCACTCCAGAGCCTCAGCGTTCCTAGCAAACTGGGCCTATTCATTTCCCTTTTAGCACTAGGCCCTCAATTTTGGGAGAAACCTGCCCAGAGGGTCCAGCTCCCTTTACCCCTTGTCAGGCTCACCCTAATGTTTGTGGGACACAGAGGATAAATACTGATAGGGGTCCCTGGCTTAGACCTGCACCTCTTTTTTCCCCAGTCCCTGGTTCCATCCTTCCATGGGACGCTTGTGTATGTGGTTCCCAGTATGCAGACCGCCACCCTACTTTTCAGGCCCAGTGGTACTCAGGCCAGCAGCTCAGTGTACCCTCGAGAGGACAGACCTGGTGCAGAGGCCTGGGCAGGCCCCAGAATGCATTTAGGCAGGGAGTTCAGGGCACTGGGCAGCCAGAGTGTGGTCTACAAGGGGGATGTGGGCAGGCCTGTCCCTTTGGCCGCAGACTTCTCACCCCTTGTGAAGGAGTGTAGCCGGTGGAGGGACAGAGGAGAATCTTCTAAAGCACAGGGCCCGGGGCAGGAGGCACTGGTTGTCCAGTCCAAGGGCGGCACTGGGTGTGGTCAATGGCTGTGGTCAGAGAGTCCTATGACCACCATCCTTCTAGAAGGAGAACGCTACTGACTGTCTATCAGAAGCACCATTGCTGCAAGTGATGATTCTAGCACTGGAATCAATTTTCTTGGGCTGCAGCCTGTGCCCTGGGCACATTGTAACTAAGCGTAGGACAACCAGGCAGGGCTAGTGAGTGGCTAGAGGACGAAATGAAGTCCTCTGGAACCAAACCTGAACCCCTGGACTCATTAGCACTGTGGGTCAGCTGCAGACCTAGGACAGGCCAAGGGTTAGGGTCCCTCCCATTTGCAAAAAGCTGCAGCCAACCCAGACCACTATCGTGCAGAGGTGGCTATGACAGTGGGAAGACTGTGGGATTTAGAGTCGGGAGACCTGGTTCTGTCCTTCGCCCACTGCATGACCTTGGGCAAGTCACCTTACAATTTGATGCCCACCAGGAGGGACCCTCAGAGCAGATTGAACGAGACATATTGTGAAACGGCCTTGTAAGCGTCTTAGCTCTGGACAAACAGTAGCTGTGGTTATTAATATTTTAGAGGAAAAAGCGCAGCACGGCGTCAAGATCCCTGCTGAAAGGATCCCTGGGAGAAAGAAGGCGTGCACAGTGAAAGAGAGGGTGGGAGAGTACCAGCCCTTAAGAGAAAGATCGGGACAGAGCAAGCAATTCAGGTCCGTCTATGGGATTTATACAGTGGACCCTGGGCCTTGTCTCTCCCTTGCATGACAATCCACCCCTCTGATAGGACGTTGTCTACAATCCACACAATGAAAGTCTTTTCTTGACTTTCTGCTGCTGCAGGTTGGGAATGCTAGGAATATTTTGACAGAGTTCAGGCATCAAGAAAAGGCAGCAATGCCTCATCACAGCCCACGAGCACAAATGCAGTTACAGCCGATACAAATCAGCTCCAGGGAGGGAGGGGACGTTTGGCACTGAGAACCGTGGTGTAGGTGAGTAAATGAATGAATGAATGAATGAATGGTTGAGGGAAGAAGTGAAGTGAACCAGCATATAAAGGGGAACTTATAGGCTATACTTCATTCTTCGGGGTTCTGTTTCAGAAGTCTTCTCTTTTCTAGAAAGCTTATCAACTTGCGATATTGTTTATGCAGTTAAGAACTAATTATTTTTATGCTGGCTGACCAGAATCAGTTTTAATCTCTTGCTTTTTAACCAGATTTATAATCTTAATTGCCAGTGCTGAATGCCCCATTATTTAAATAGCCCCATAGCCTGCATTGTTATTCCCTGTGACTGATTTCTGACCTTTCACTGAAGGGTAAGCACGACCCTGGATTCAGACTTCCTACATCCTAATCTTGATAAACTGGCCTTCATCTTGTACCAAACTGGAGATATGATAATAAACTATCTGACATGGTTATATGATCAAAAAGCTGAGTATTTACCACTTAAGAGTCCAGTCAGTCAAGCTTGGTGTACAAGCACACACCAGTTTGTTTGATACAAGGTAGATTTGATTTTGGTTTTGGTTTGTTTCCTTATCTTTGGTCTACAGGATACCAAACAGCTGGATTAATGGATTTCTTTCCCGTGGACGAGTTGATCTAATATTTGATGTTTTACCTATTTCTGAGGATCACCAACGTCAGCAGTTGCCTTTTTTCACAACCCACCCCTCACTGTCCTGGTGATGAGTGAGGCAGCCACGCTGGCCCCTAGGCAAGGTGACAGCATCCCCTGGCTCCCATCCTGCCGGGCTTACAAGACATTGGCAGGGTAGGGTGTAGATCGAAGAATACAGCCAGTCAACAAACACCTCTATAGAGAGGAAAAGGGGGCATGGCCTGCTTTGCCGAAAGTAAGGAGGGATTCGGGCTGGACCAGGAGGGAGGTGGGTGTGAGGCCCTTGGGGGCTAGGCTTCAGCAGAAAGCCTCATCCTTGCTCTGACCAGATGCTGCTGAAGAACTGAGTTTATGTTTTCTCCCTGGGGACGGTGGTTCTCAACCCTCTCTGTACCTCTGAATCCTTTGTAAAGTGTCGAAAAACACGATGGTCAGGCCCCACCCCCAGATTTGGCTCTAGGGATCTGTGGCAGAGACCGAGGCAATAGAATTTTTAAAAAGCTTCCCCGGGTGATTCTAGCTCATGAGTTGGTGTTGAGACCTTGTCCGGGGCTTGCTAGCTGCAACTTCTGCTATACCACATCATCCTTCCCTCTTTAGCTACTTAAAGAGCCCTCAGCACACCCAGAATGGGACAGAGGCTGTGGATTTGACTCCTTGAATACAGTTTTCAGGGTTTTTTAAAATTAATTAATTAATTAGGTTGCGCCAGGTCTTAGCTGCAGCAGGCGGGCTCCTTAGTTGCGGCATGAGAACTCTTAGTTGCGGCATGCGTGTGGGATCTAGTTCCCTGGCCAGGGATCAAACCCGGGCCCCCTGCATTGGGAGTGCAGAGTCTTAACCACTGCGCCATCAGGGAAGTCTCCCAGCTGTCAGTTTTTAATGTTTGATTGAGAGTGTGCACACATAGGGCCCCTCGTGGGATGAAACGTTCCCACTGTGTACATCTTAAACTTCTTTCCTTTACGCAGATGTTCCAGAGGGACTCAAGAAGCTCTTAGAGGCCTCTTGTCCAAGCCTCTCCTTTACAGATGAGGAAACCGAGGTCCTGGGAGGTGAAGATACTTGCATAAATGTCATTCTGCTTGTTAGGGGACAAGAAACCAGCCCTGCTGCCAGGTGTCGCAGGAAAATGTGGCCAGTGGGTCGGATTGGCTTGGAGTTGAATCTTGCCATTTACCGGCTGTGTGACCTTGGGAAGTCCCATTCCCTCTCTGAGCCGCTCTTCTTATCTATGAAGGGGAAATGATATCTACCTACCTTCCAGGGTGGCTGTGAGGATTAAGTGAGAAAGCTGGTGCGGCTAAGTGACACATCCGAATCCGATGACTCTTTCTTCCCTTCCCAGTTTCCCCCCAGGACCTTCAATCCACAGCTCTTTCAAGGGCGTGAGTAGAGGGAGCAAACTGAACTAGGGCAGCAGAGGGGGGAGTAGGAAGGGACAGCCCCTAACGGGCCTCTGATGGCCTCCCTGTGCTGCCACCAGAAACAGCTGCTCAGAAGCAGGAGGTTTCAGTGTCTGGGACCCTGCCAGGCAGGCCTGAGAGCTCCTGATCTGAAGGAGGCGGGCAAAGAAAGCTTCACAAAATCGTATCTGTTTTCAAGAGGCAACTTTCAAATTCAGTTCTAATGGAGCTGTCAAAGTACTACATTTAAAGAAGCTCTACTGATAGATTTTCTTCTATCTTCATCTTTGTTCAAAGTGAACGATGCCCTTAATACAGCAGACAAACACCAGGTGTAACTAAATCATATAGCTCAGCAGGGAGCACGACATTATTTTTCAATGACTAACCTAGACTGACAATTCTGTTAATAGGATTAGGGTTCATTGTGGAACTGTTTTCTCTTATTAATTTGGCTTGACTTACATATACATTTTGAATTGGCTAGAAAGAGGGGCACCTTTGTTTTTAGAGAAAAATCTTGTGGCTTTATTTAAAATGTATTACTTCCTCTATTTGCAAAAAAATATGACATCTTAATTATTATAAAAAGTAACTCTGTATTTTACACAAAATCATAATGTCGAATCCAGTCTTGTTCTTTCCATGAAAATTGATTTTAATATAACTCTTATGGCTGATAGATTCCTTCTGCTATTTTTGATACTTTGTTCTTTGGGTGTGTTTTTGTTTTTCTTTTTTCCCAGTAACATCGATCATTCAGCAAACCTTTTGTGTGTGTGTGTGTGTGTGTGTGTCTATGTGTTTGAGTGTAGTATGTGCATATGTATGTGTGCGTGGTGTGTGTGTCCGTGCATGTGTGTGTGTGTATGTGCAGCTTCTACATGTCAGACACCATGCAAGGCCCTGATGACAGAGACAAAACCTCAGCCCCTTTGTTAAGAAGCACACGATCCAGCAGGTGAGAGTATTCAGGTTGGAAAGATGGCATAAGAGACATGCACTCAGGTATTACGCGAGCATGGAGGAGGGGGAGGGGAGGGAGGTCGTGGAAGTTTCTGGAAGAAGTGGCACTAGACCAACGTCTTACAGGAAGGAGAGAGGTCACAGGGAGCAGGGTGTAGGGGACACGAAGCAGGAGGAGAGGAGTATAGTCCAGGCAAGGGGTAGCCAGAAGTGAGGCCGGGAAGTTACGAGCCACATCGTGGTGTACAGGCCAAGGGGGTTGGACTTTGTTCTGAAAAGTCATGGTAAACCTTCGTTGTTTTTTTTTTTTTTCAAAAAAAAAACAGGGGAGGAGGGGACTTCCCTGGTGGCACAGTGGTTAAGAATCCGCCTGCCAATGCAGGGGACACGGGTTCGAGCCCTGGTCCGGGAAGATCCCACATGCCGTGGAGCAACTAAGCCCGTGTGCCACAACTACTGAGCCTGCGCTCTAGGGCCCGAGAGCCACAACTACTGAGCCCGCATGCCACAACTACTGAAGCCCTCGCGCCTAGAGCCCGTGCTCCACAACAAGAGAAGCCACCGCAGTGAGAAGCCCGCGCACCGCAACGAAGAGCAGCCCCCGCTCACTGCAACTAGAGAAAGCCCATGCACAGCAACGAAGGCCCAACGCAGCCAAAATAAATAAATAAATAGAATAAAAAATAAATTAATTAAAAATATATATATATATTAAAAAAAACGGGAGGAACAGAATCAGTCTGCAGTTTGGAAACCTCACTCTGCAATTTTGAGGGGAGCAAGACAAAGTCAACAATCTACTCAAAGTACTGTAGTAAAATTGCTGAGAAGTGACGAGCCCTGCGCTTGGGGATGAGCTGAGAATGATTTATGAGGTGAGGTGACAGTGACCTGGTGATTTGCTGCATGTGGCGCTGGAGGAGGAGGGACGAGGCAAGGGTGACTCCAGGGGGAGCGCTGGGGGGGAGCCCTCGGTGGAGGGGGAGCCTGCAGGAGAGGCAGGGCTGGGGGAGGACGGGTGTCTGTCCTGGACCCGAGCTAAGAGGTGCCCGAGCAGAGGGGGACGCAGCAGTGAAATTTAGGGAGGAGGTATAGGAAGGCCATATAGATTGGAGCCATCAGCACACACCTGCGTGGCAGCTGAAAGCAGCAGAAGACGCAGCCATTCAGGGAGAACGTGACGGCTTGAGTGGGACAAAGAGCAGACGGAGGAAACACCCTGGGCTATTCGGCAATTTGGGGGCGGTCAGGGGAAGGGTGACCCTTGAAAGAGACAGAGAAGGAACAGTTTCAGGAGAAGGAGAAGGAGAAGGATGGTATCCAGAAGCTGAGGAGAGAGAGGGCTCCAAGGAGGAAGCAATGAGCTAAAGGAGGCAAAGAAGTTTCTGCCCCAGGAAGAACTGCTCCCGGAAGAGGTCCCCAAAGGAAAGAGCGGAACCATCTACCGCGCTGAGACCGACCGCCGAGCACCGGCAGGAGGAAGCCTTCGGCAGAGCAGTGGGAACCAGTCATTTAGGAAGATGCCCAGAAAGCCACGTTCAGAGTGCTGTTTGCTTTAGTTGGGAGAGACTTGACCTCTTTTATAAAGGAGAGGCCCGTAGGCAGGAAACGCTGAAGATACAGGACAGACGATAATTAGTGGAATGAGACCCAAATCTAACATGAGCATCATGGGTTACGTTAGGCAGTTAAGTCCCCTGATTACCTGGAATTTGAAAACCAGAGGAATCCAACGTAAGAGTGGACGTGAACGTTCTCACGACGGATATACTTTCCTACCTACACGTCCGGTTACTGCGATTTGACGCTTGCACTTATTTGACTCCTTATGTGATGACTGCAATGAAAAGTGGTCATCAAAAGACAAGGGTACAACCAACAGGGTTGACCTTGACGGTGAACAATAAACCCGGAGAGGAGGCCTGTGGTGTTTGCCGGGCACCAGGGCTACACTCCTCCTTTCAGAGGCCACATTTCCTTTGCCCCGTCGGCAATCGACTGAAACTCTTTTTCACAGGAAACACCAGCCAAATAATTTCTTTAGAAAATCCAGTTCTAATTCCAAAATGTGACATAGTTACCCTCATTAGACCTGACAGCTCCCGGGAGGACATCTTCCTCAAATCTGCTCTCCGTTGGGCCTGGGCGAGGGGATGGGCCCAGAATCTTGCTGGTTATGTAACCGCTGCGAGTGACCGTGGGGAACTGTGAATGAGGCCCCCAGGGGTCCCCCCTCGTTAGCTGGAGGACCTGGTGAATGTGTCCAACCGCCTGTGGGCTGTTAATACTATTAGTTCGGCTGTTTACCCAACATGGACTTTATAAGACGGCACCAGGGCTGAGGATTCTGCAAACCACGAGGGGAGGGAAGGTTGTTATCAGGAGCCCAGTAAGGTCCTGGTGAGCCTTGCTTTCTGCCCAGCACCATTTTCTTTGTTAGACGGTTGTGTTCAGTTCTCAAGTCTGCCATCCTGGTTGGAGACACACGGTTTGGAGGGGGTGGGGGAAGAATGGAGCATGAAGAAGTACTGGGAAAAGACCAAAGAAGCTCAGGGGAACTTTGAGTCCTTGGGCAAGTCCCTTGATTTGCATGAGTTTCATGATGATGCATTGAGTGTACACCTATGATATGTGCTTTTCTGTATATCAAAAATGTTTAATAAAAAGAGAAATGCAGCTCAGACCCTGGGACCAAGCAGCCAAAGCGCCGCGGCAGCGCAGGAACCCACACCTGCCCTGGGCAGAGTTTAGAGGCCAGAGGAAGGGGCGGAGTGTGTGCTCCTCCCATGCGCCCGCCTAATCCTGAGGTCACGCTCGTTGCTAATGACGATACCATGTCTGTCCTACTCATGTCTTTTGATGATCTTTTTTTCTTTTTTTTAATTAATTAATTAATTTATTTATTTTTGGCTGTGTTGGGTCTTCGTTGCTGTGCGTGGGCTTTCTCTAGTTGCGGCGAGCGGGGGCTACTCTTTGTTGCAGTGCACGGGCTTCTCATTGCGGTGGCTTCTCTTGTTGTGGAGCACAGGCCTTAGGCGCTCGGGCTTCAGTAGTTGCAGCACGCGGGCTCAGTAGTTGTGGCGCACGGGCTTAGTTGCCCTGCGGCATGTGGGATCTTCCCGGACCAGGGCTCGAACTCGTGTGCCCTGCACTGGCAGGCGGACTCTTAACCACTGCGCCACCAGGGAAGTCCCTTTTTTTATTTCTAAATAGTCACCATGCTATACATTACATCCCCAGGACTTATTTACCTTATAATTGGAAGCTTGTAGTTTTGACCCTCTTCACCTATTTTTTTCCACGCCCCCCCCTCCCCACCTTGCCTCTGGCAACCACGAACCTGTTCTCTGTATCTATGAGCTTGGATTTTTTAGGTTCTCCGTATAAGTGAGATCTCCATTCATCTTTCTCTGTCCGACTTATTTCATTTAGCATCGTGTCACCAAGGTCCATACGTGTTGTCGCAAATGGCAGGATTTCCTTCTTTTTTATGGCCGGATAATAATCCATTGTATATATATATATATATATATATATACCATGATGACCATTTTTTAATCGTGGTAATCAGATGAGTAATCCAATAAGTGCAGTAACCAAGATGGCAAGCCCCATGAAGGGGATACAAGGAATGACTTGGGAATCTGTTGCCCCACCTCCTCGCTGGCCCAGGCCTCCCTCAGCCCTGTCCAGGCTGCCATGAGGGTCCAGTACTGACCAGCCAGCCCCTCATCCCTTTGCCTCCAATTCACTGTACACATTGCCGTGGCCTTGGCCTTTCCCGATCACAGGGATGCCCACGGGCACTGCCTGGCCTTCCTGGGCCTCTTTGCTCCTTATTGGAACAACTAGGAGATGAAAACCTACCACTTATATTCCTGGCATGCTTTTAAGAAGGCTTTCTAAAGGTTCCACTATGAAGGGTTCCTCTGAATAATTAAAGAAAGACCTAAGAGTTACAGGCGGTTCCATACCAGCCAGCAGCATGGGCCCCTCTAGAGAAGCTGGCTTGATACAAATATTAGAACCAAAGCATGACATTCTGGGCCTGGGAAATGACTATCCCCCATGGTCGTCATTTCCCCAAAGTCATCTCCTCTCAAGGCTGAATATTCCAATTCCTTCAATGCTTCCTCAATTACAGTCAGTCGTTTCAAAAGCTCTCGCCATCCTGGTTGCTGCGGAGACAGCTACAACGCTTGGTTTTCTAGCTCTTTCCCAGCGTGCCAGGGGAGGATGTCGCTGCTCAGACACTGCCCCCCCAAGCCTGTACCCGCCACTGTCCCTCAAGTGTGCTGCCACCTCCTGCTTTGTGACAGGTGCTCATAGCAGAGCCCACCAGGCCTTTCCAGGCTTGCTAGTGCAGCGACCGCTTTAGAACAAAATGCACAATCTGGTCCTTAATATCAAAAGAATGGGCTTAAAAAAAAAAAAAGTCATGTCCAGACATTTATTTCTGTTCCTCAGCACCAGCACGGCCCTTGCTACAGCACACAGTCCCCGGGGAAGAACTGAGAACATCTGAGGGGCGGTTCTTCTGGGGCAGCCCGGGTGCATTTCCCTGTGGCTGCGTCTGGGGACGCCAGGGGCCTGGAAGGACCCAGATTCCTGCCCCTGTGCAGGCAGCGGCTCCTACCGCCGAGTACCACACCGAAGCCAGAATCTGGCTTGGACAGGAGTGACCTGTCTGCACAGACAGGAAGCTGCCACCCTTGGGCTGATCTCGGCCTGGGAAAAGTGTCTGTCTCTCTTTGCCCCTTTCCAGCCATGGGTGCTGTTGAAGGCCCCCTGCACCCTGTGCCTCGGAGGGGTGGGAGGAGAGCATGTAACCTGTGACAGCCACTCAAGGCAAAGGAAGTGGGGCAGGTCTGCACTCCAAGCCCGAGGCCTGCATTGAGGTTGGGGTGTCGGCCACATCTGGTGAGAACTGGACAAAGCAGAATATGATCCAGGTGACGTTTTATGGCATTCTTCCTATTAATTACCATTGTTAATGAATAGTGCACATTGGATTAGATAGAATATCCATGTGCTTACAAAAAAGCAGGCAGTTGTATTGTTGGGGTTTTTCACACCATAAGCAAAGTCTTGCAACATTATGTGTAGCATGCATTTTTACAAAATCCAGCCGTGTTATACAAGCGCCCTAGGGAGGCCTCCACCAGAAAGTAAACTCTGTGGTGAAGGATGACGTGTGGAATGCTTTCAAGTCGCACTATCACTGTTTACTTGAATTGTGTTGGAACTGCGTCAGCAACTCACAGGTCTCCGGTCAAGCCATCAGCTGACACAGGGGCAGGAAATTGATGCGCCTGGTCCTCTGGGGGACGGATTCTGCGACGCTTTGCTGAAATAGTGAGCAGTGCCGGTTTCCCCCGAAGTCTCAGGATAATTTTAAACCACATGGAACTCCAAACCGCTCTAAAACTTTTGGGACACCTCAAATATTAAGAGTAGAAATAGCAGAGACCTTGGGGCCAGAAGGAGCTACGTTCAAATCCTTTTGTGTGTTAAGATGCTCTTTTGCGTGGTTGAGAGGCCCAAGTTCCAATCCTGGCTCTGTCACTCCACAGCTGTGGGGTTTTGCGAAGTCCCTTAGCCACAGCACCCCTACCCCAATCCCCCACTGGCTGCAGTTTCCTCAGGTCTAAAGTGAGGCTGCGGCATTAGATTCTTAGATGAACTCAAAGGTCTCCTTCAGGGCCTATGAAAAAATCAGGTGGGCTCTCATATGCATTGTGCATTTGAAACAGCTGTAGAAAAATGGGTACATAGGCAGCAGTAACCCATGCAACGAAAGACACTGGGCTCCATCGTTAACAATGTATAGATTTCTTTGGGGTCCCCCTCCTCTAGCTGGCTTTAGTGAGCAGTGGCCTATGCAGATGGAGTCACTATCGCTCCAGGGAGGATATGAATCTGTACGTTACGTGGCTATAATTCTCCCCTCTTCCCATAGTTTCTGTTGGAAAGGCTCTTGTTTTAAAGGACAGCTTGGCTCAGAGATTTGGGAATTATTTTTTCTCTGAAGAGCATCAAACTCATTTTACAAAGCCTGAAGGTGTCCACCCCTGAGAATTGAGGTAAGCAAGACCGTGGACTCACCAGCAAAGCTCAGACGCTTGTGGTTCAGGGACATCCAATTCTTGCCTTGTTTACAAACATCAGTGTGCCCACCCCAGGCCTCCAAGACCCCTGGTTGTTATTATCAAGAAATAAAACTTCTGTGCATAGAGATAATAACAGCAATTAGAGCGATCATCCATGGAGCTCTTTCCACTCGTCAGGCACTCGCCTTGTCAGGCACACCTTATTATCTCAGACAAAGACCTCAGGAAGTAGGTATCACTGCCCCCATTTTATAGATGAGGAAATGGAGGCTCAGATATATTAAAAAACCATCTGAGACTGCAGACGTCAGAGCCAGAATTGAAAGCCAGTTCTCCTTATATCTTCACCAAACAACAGAACAGTCGTCAAAAATATATCCTCAACAGCAACAGATATATATGTATTCTTAAAAAGCCCCGCCTTTGGGACTTCCCTGGTGGTGCAATGGTTAAGAATCCGCCTTTCAATGCAGGGGACACCGGTTCCAACCCTGGCCAGGGAAGATCCCACATGCCGCGGAGCAACTAAGCCCATGTGCCACAACTACTGAGCCTGTGCTCTAGAGCCCACGAGCCACAACTCCCGAAGCCCGCGCGCCTACAGGCCGGGCTCCGCAACAAGAGAAGCCACCGCAATGAGAAGCTCATGCACCTCAAGGAAGCGTAGCCGCTGCTCAACGCAACTAGAGAAAGCCCGCGCGCAGCAACGAAGACCCAACGCAGCCAAAAATAAATAAAATTAAAAAAACACAAAAAAGCCCCACCTTTCTGGAAGAGACACAGCCAGTTGATGGTGTGTGTGGGTGTGTGCGCAAGCATGCAAATGCACTTAATTTCTGCTTCCTTCCAAACGAGATGTGTGGTGCTTTCATCAGATGCACCAGAGGCGGGAGGCCGGGGCTTCAGTTGAGCGGCGTGAATCTGCTGCCACATTGCTAAACACACCCCGGCCATCCCAGAGAGCTTCAGGAAGTTCAGGCAACAGGAGCGGGAGGGACCGTGTTAGGAGTGCTCCACACTCCCAAAATGCAGTCCCGGTGGGAAAAAGTACTAACCTGGAATAAGGTGGGCAAAAAGCAAGGCACTCTTTTCGAAATTCATTGGTTGCAAATGAACATGAGTTTAAATTTTATTGTGAGTATTCCCCCCTCAGTGAGGACGTCCGTCTTAGGATCAAGGTCTCCCAGACGCAGGGCTCTATACCTCTTCAGTGGCTTCAGCAGTGACCTTGCATGGGCAGTGGGCTCACTCCCTTTGTTTAGAGCTTGAAGCTTCTGAAGTCAGTTTTTCCAGGGATCTACAGGGGACCCACTGAAGCAACTGGTTTAGTGGCACTTTCTAAACCGCCCAGCCTGCTGAAGCTGGCTCTCACCCCTGCGAGAGGACCACGTGCTTTGGAAGGATCTCTTTGGCTTCTCCAGGTGGAAGATTTCTCTCAGGGAGGGTGCCTCTCTGGAAGCGGGAGTTGGACAGCCAACCCAGAAGGTGGAGGTGGAGTCATTTAGAGGAGCTGGGCGATCCCCAGGTAGGGGGAAATGAGAAGTGAGTCGGGAGCAGGGAACTGGGCCCTTGGTCACCCCTGGATACAAGCCCTGGAGCAGTGCATCCGAGCCCTGCCGGATCATGCCAACATATCCTGTTCCCACCTCCCAGCCAGCAAAGGTAAAACAGTTGTGCAGTAGAGGGCACTGCAAGCAGTTTTGTTTTTTTAGTTTTATTTATTTATTTATTTATTTATGGATGCGTTGGGTCTTCGTTGCTGTGTGCGGGCTTTCTCTAGTTGCGGTGAACAAGGGCTACTCTTTGTTGCAGCACGCGGGCTTCTCATTGCGGTGGCTTCTCTTGTTGCAGAGCACAGGCTGTAGGCGCACGGATTTCAGTAGCTGTGGCACGTGGGCTCAGTAGTTGTGGCTCGCGGGCTTAGTTGCTCCACGGCATGTGGGACCTTCCCAGACCAGGGCTCGAACCCATGTGCCCTGCATTGGCAGGCGGATTCTTAACCGCTGTGCCACCAGGGAAGTCCCTGCAAGCAGTTTTTAGTTTACAATGAGTCAGACCCATGACTTTTGGAAACCAACTACTTGACCAAAGCCCACAGGTGTTTGTCCTCTCAGCCAAGATGGAGAAGATGGTGCTCGGTGACGACCATCACTGCCACATCATCTCCAAAAGGAAGGAATGGATTGTTCCTCTGAAGTGGAGGAAGAATGTCATAGAAGTTAAGACCCTGGGCTCTGCTTTGCCTGGCAGCATGGCCCTTGGCCGGAGGGTAGTTACTCTCTTTCTGCCTCTGTTTCCTCTAAGAAACCTACCTTACAAGACTGTCCTGAGGATTAAATGAATTGACATGTGCCAAGCACTTAGAACAGTGCCTGGCACTTAGGAAGGAGCTCAAGAAATGTCAGCTGTGATGATTATCCCCATTGTGCATTTATATATAGATGTTCTATAGTCTTTAGATGAATTTACATAAACAGGTATTACTCCATTTTGTTGAGAGGAAATGGAAGTTCAGAGGTTAAAAGACTGGAATCTAGGTTTTATGAACAAGTTCAATGCTATTTTCACTATATCAGATACCTCAATTACGATTAAGGCATATAAATATATTTATGTATTATATATGTATATATATGTACATCTATGTATGTGTATATATACATGTTTTATATATATATATATATATATATATATATATATATATACACCCATGAGTGTGACCCTTTGCTGATAATCAAACACTCTCCATTTCTTATTACGTAAAAAATGACTGGATGTTTACTGTGTTGAGTGTCTCACCTTTGGGAGTCTGTACTTTTCTCTGAGGTGAACTCTGAGGCACGCCCTCTCTGCCTTTTTTTGTGTAAATGCAGCATCTCTTTCCATCCTAAAAGTAAAAGAATAGAATAAAGGATCAAAGGACGAAGAGAGCTAAGGCCATTCCAGCCCCTGCTCAGAGGAGCCAGACACTGGGACACACCTTCTGAGTTCCCACTGCCGGCAGACAAATGGGAAATAGGGGAGTTTTTCCTACCTCCCCAAATTTCTGCCTCTCTGTCTGTCATTCCACTATCATAACTCAGTTCAGACCCTAAATCCCAAAGACAGCTCAGTTCTGGGAATCTCTTTCTGAGGCACCCCGGGAGAGGGGCAGGGTGATTACTCCTGATGTAGACCTGACCTCGCTATGTTTCTCTAAGTACGACCTGGGACCACAAGCGTGAGAATCACCCGGAGCGCTCGTTAAGAATGCAGCTTCCCAGTCCAACTGCATTGTGGAGAGAAGCTACATTTTAAAAATCATTTTGTTTCGTATTTTATTATATTTATTAGGGGTTAACACATTTAGTACTTCTGAAATGCTAGGTGTATGAGCTGATGACAAAGGATGTTGAGTGTTATTCTTGGGACATAAGTTTTATTTATGTTTTAAATTAAAAAAATTGAAATATAGCTGCTGTACAATATTGTGTTACAGGTGTACAATATCGTGATTCACAATTTTTATTTTTTTGGCCGTACCATGTGGCATGTGGAATCTTAGTTCCCTGACAAGGGATCGAACCCGTGCCCCCTGCAGTGGAAGTGCAGAGTCCTAACCACTGGACCGCCAGGGAATTTCCCCCTCCCCCCTTTTTTCCCACAATTTTTAAAGGTTATACTCCACTTATAGTTATTATAACATATTGGCCGTGTTCCCTGTGTTGTGTTACAACACGTCCTTGTAGCTTATTTTATACATAATAGTTTGTACCTGGGACATAAGTTTTAAATTCTACAGAACACTTATTTTTACGGAAAAAAATTTTTGGAGCAAACTGCTAGCATCTCCTTCTACTTCCTTTCCTGATGCCCTTTATTAAACCCTTATGTGGACTTCCCACGTATCTATTTAAGCTCCGGGTCCGTCTCCACCCATTCTGCCTTGATTCTGCAACATTCCCAAAGTGGAAGACATTTTTGAGTTTGTTTTTTTTTTTTGGCCACACCATGCGGCACGCAGGACCTTCGTTCCCCAACCAGGGATCAAACCCACGCCCCCTGCAGTGGAAGCGTGGAGTCTTAACCGCTGGACCACCAGGGAAGTCCCCAGTTTTGAGTCTTAAAGGATGTTCTCCTCCAGATCTCTGCAGAGCTGTGTTTCCACAGGACAGTTACACTCAGTGACTGAGAGTCTGAGATTCAGTTATTACTCTGTTCATTTAATTTCACCAATAAATTGTGATAGAATTCAGAACTCTGAGCTACAATAATGTGGAACTTTTAAAAAGCACTTGAAATCCTTGACAGCTGAAGCAGGGACATTTAAAAAACATACGGCAGGGAATCCAATTGTGAAATGTTCTCTCTGTAATCTTACCAAAGAGACATGTGTTCTGGAAACGATGCCTTCGTCCAGGGGAGAAAACACATCTGCTCCTCTCTTCCCATTGTTGCCAGTTATAAACCACCAAGTCTTGCAGACTTTTTCTTCCCCATGTCTCTCATAACCATCCCTTTCATTTTAACTATAGCAGCCTCACGAATGTTCCATTACTCCATACCGTATCTTGTGCAGTGATTCTTTAAATAGTAGTCTGTTGACTCAAGTATTCTATCAAAAAAGCTGGAAGCAGTGGTGTGCTGGCAAACGTATCACAACCAGCTCTTTGGGGAAAGAAGCTGTTTGTAGAACTTGCCAATTTCCATGGTGTAAATACTCCCACCCAGGCGGATTTCAAACTATCAACTTGATGTCATTGAATGAGGAATTGGGGAGAGATGAACACAATCAGCTTTCATGAGTCAGTGCAGGCTGCTGTAGGTCAGCTCCAGCATGTCGCTGGCTGGAAGATTAATTTTTCTCTTACTCTTGAATTCAGCAATCTCCCTGGGCCTCTACTGCCCGGACTGGAAACAGCAGATATGGTCTGTCCACTTTTCTCTATCATAAATACTATGCCGGGCCACTTGATTGGAGAGGCCCTGGCCATTTAAATGATCTCCCTGCTTCCATCATAGCCCCACAATTGAGAAGCAACACTTTTAACAAACTCCCTCGGCGATTCTTACACAAGCTAAAGAGGGTCACCTTCACAACACTGTCAATCAACCAGACTCCAGTAAAAATTTAAAAACATAAAATAAAATAAACAAGGTCACCTTCTAAGCCCCAATTTAGGTTCAGTGTTCCCTTCCCTGTTTGGAGGGAGGCATCCTCAAACAGGGTAGGGTATGGATTTCCATAATGCTCTGCGGGTGGCCTAATTGGACTTGTGATGGTGCTGGTTTGAAACGGGCTCCCTTACTCATGATGAGCCAGAGAGAAGTGGACACCTTCGGGGACGTCTGTGAAGCTCACGTTCACCACCTCCTCTCCCAGCTGCCCAAAGAAGTGCATTATTGGAGGCTATATTTATATACCTGGCCCCGCCCTCTGGCTGTACAGGATTGGACCAAGCTGGATAAATGGACTTTCTTCTCTGGGAATTCGGGTTTGGGACTGAGAAAGAGACCAGTAGTGTGGCTCGAGCTGTAATGGGTGAACTTGGGGGATGTCGGCTGCCATTTTTCACTGGCCACGTGGTTTGGGTAGAGGACCAAGTAGAGGGCTGACTGCCCCAAAAGAACAAAGCAGCCATACTGAGGTGGAAGCCACGGCAAGAGATTGAAAACGAGGGCTCGTGGCTTCTCAGCAATGCTCTGGTCCTGGTTCAGGCCCATATGAGGCCTGGGGGGATTTCTGTTATGGGTTTGGTGAAGCATCTTTGCATGAAGCATGATTTGCCTTAAAATAAATTGCCTGTTTTCATTTTCAGGTGGCTAAATTGGTTTCTATTTCTTGACTCCAAGTTTTGGAATCATCTTTTTTTTTCACTGTAATAGTTGCTCTCATTTATACATTTTATTTTTTTATTGAAGTATAATTGATTTACAAGGTTGTGTTAGTTTCAGGTGTACAGCAAAGTTATTCAGTTTTATATATATACATGTACATATTCTTTTTCAGATTCTTTCCCCTTATAGGTTATTATAAAATATTGAGTATAGTTCCCTGATGCCTACTTCTTTATGTTGTATTCTAGGTGATGAAGCTCATGAAAACTCAAGCAACGGACCGGAAGTCATGCCTCTTGCCGTGGGAAAGCAGGCCAGCCTCACCGTCCTGCTACTGTTGCTTACATCGGTTGATCACATAAATGTATCACACACACACGCACACACACACACACACACACACACACACACACACACCCACACACGGAGCTGAGTAGCTGGTAAATAACCCAATCCACTGACTGACCATACCATCCGACTATTTCGGTCTTTCATCTGTCCACATATAAAATTAAGTAAAACAAGGTCATTAGTTAATCAAACAGATGCCATATCTGTGACCAGATTTATTGCTGGGACATACTGAGTGATATTTTAATATCAGGTATATAGTCTATATTTCTGACCATTTTCTTTTTATTGGGCCCCTTGAGCTGAGAACATTTGGTGCTACTGTTCTGCTTCTGTTTCTTCATTATACATGTGTTCTTTTTTTTTTTAAACACGCCAAGGAATGATGCCTTTTTTTGCCTAAGTATTATTTTAGCACAAACATTATTTTTGCAGTTGCATTTTTTAAAAAAACTGATTTTAAATTTACCGCAGAGCCAAGCATAATACGTTCTAGGTAGTTTTATAAGTTACAATTTCTTTCAGGAAAAAATACAGTAGACAAGGTTTCCATTAAATGCAGGCTTTTATGCTTAGTTTCCTCCAGGTCATTAACCCTTTCACCTCTAATCATCTTAGCAATAGGACTTAGGCAACAATTATGTAATTGATCATTAGCAAAACAGCCATGGTGGCAAAAAGAAATACTTTTGTAACATACGATGTACATTTAACTTCAAGATTGATGCTTCAATACTCAGTCGATTTGATTATTAAGACTCAAATTAATTCTACCTTAAACTTTAAAAAATTACATCTAGATTACACTTAAAGATCAGTCTTCAGCAGTGAAAAATTGGTGATATTCACATTCCATAATACCCACCTGAAATGTTACTGTTTGACTTTTATTACATTTTATATAGCCAAAAGAATGTCCTTATTTTTTGGAGGTACATAGCCAAAGTATCTAGGGGTAAAGTATCGTGATGTCTGTAATTTACTTTAAAAATGGTTCTCTGTATCCATCTATCTATGTTTCCATGTATCTATCTATGATCTAACCAAATAATCATCTACAAGCAAATATGGCAAAATGTCAACTGTCAGTTTTATGCCATAGGTATATATGAGCATTCATTATACTGTTCTACTCTTCTGCATCTTTAAATTTTTCATAATAGGCAGTCCACACATTTATTCAGTCTTTGAGAAGCCAAGTTTTATGACATAATTGTCATGTTGTATTTTCTAGGCTTTTTTTTTTCTGCACACGTAAGATCTAGAACACTGTACTCTATGTTCTTTAAGGCCCTCTTCCAAGTGCAAAGTCTGAATTTTCACAATTTGAAAGCTTTCTACTTGCTAGGAGGGTGAATTTCCTGACGACTGTAAAGTTATTTAGGCACAGTTTTTCATTTGAACAATTGAGGTCAATTAAAATGTGTCTGGATCAGAAAGTGTTCAGTGGCTTTCAGGCCAACACGCAGATTTATTTAGTATTTTTCATTTCCATTCATACAAGTAGGACATAGTAACCGCTGATGCTAGGAAATGGTTCACTTTAGCAGAACAGACTTTCCTCAGGTTAGAAGCAAACAGCACGAGGAAAGGCATCTAAAGAGCAAAGAGGTAGAAATTGGGGAGCTGAAGACGGTATGGCCAGAATGAATTTCTTTGTGCTTTTAAAAGGAAAGGAGGGCTTCTCTGGTGGCGCAGTGGTTAAGAATCCGCCTGCCAGTGCAGGGGACACGGGTTCGAGCCCTGGTCCAGGAAGATCCCACATGCCGCGGAGCAACTAAGCCCGTGCGCCACAACCACTGAGCCTGTGCTCTAGAGCCCGCGAGCCACAACTACTGAGCCCACATGTTGCAACTACTGAAGCCTGTGTGCCTAGAGCCCGTGCTCTGCAACAAGAGGAGCCACTGCAATGAGAAGCCCGCGCACCGCAATGAAGAGCAGCCCCCGCTTGCGGCAACTAGAGCCTGCGTGCAGCAACGAAGACCCAACGCAGCCATAAATAAATAAATAAATAAATTTATTAAAAAAAAAAAAAAAGGAAAGGAAGTTGCATGTACTCACTTCTCCTCGATCACTTGCTTTTGGTATTCCTCATATTCCTCTCTAGTCATCCCCTGAGCTGCTGCAGGATCAGATGTACCTCCTTCTTCTTTTTGTTCTTCAGACCTGCCACCAAGTCCTAAATTCTTTACCTGACTACTTATCATAGTTTTCATAAGGAAAGCCATTGTTTCTGCCCCAGAAAAAGAATACCAAAAACTCAGACAAAACCTGAAGGAAAAAAAACAAACCCACAAAACCTCCAAATATCTTCAACGACAGCAACACATTTAAAAGCAGAGGGCTTCGCATAGGCTCATCTGTTCAAGGGCGTAACAATACAGAAGAGTGGTCTGGGCGCTGTAAGCTGGATTAAAGGGGTCAACTCCCGAGTATAGAGAGGCAGATGGCTCAGATTACTAAGGCATACGATCAGATGCAACCGACCACTTTCTGAACTAATACACTAAGCTAATTTCAGAGGGAAAAAAATCCTTCACATTATCCATCCCTCTCCCTACCCATTTCTAAATTTTAAATTACAAGCCAGCAGGACTTCATCAAGAGTTGGTTCAATTAAATTAATCAGAGCAGACTGATTATATGGCTGTAGTGGAATTTCCAAATTCCAGCCCTTGAGGACAACATCCGGTTGAAAACTGAGTCCAGTGAGACTCAAAACCCGAAATGCTTCATTAAGCAAAAATAATCCTTTGATCCATTATTTTATCTCATTGGACTCTAAGTACTATGCAAGGATTTGCTTTTTGGTTTGCTTGAATTCTATACTGTTTCAGCGGTTACTGTGTCCTGTACATAAATACCCAACCGAGGCAAGTGTAAAAGGGCAAGCCAGAAGGTCCTCTGCTTACATCTGGATTACCCTAGCCTGCTCCTGAATGGTTACACTTCTGCATGGAAATGACGCGCTGGATACTTTAACTGCTCTGATCCAGAAGGTAAGAACATGAGTCAAATCATCAGTGTGTATCGAGGTCACCTTTTCCTCTTACACGCAGTCACTTCCTGGGTGCTCTAATTAAGCTCACTGGTGTATTTGGAGAAAACCTCTGACAATGTTTTGTAACACAGATTCTCAATGGCTGTGGTTTTCTCCAGGTCAAGGGAGGAATTTGAGCATGGCTAAGACTTTAATCTATGTTAGTATCTTTCTAATTAAAGCACTCCAAGAGCAGGTGGGGCAGAGGGGAGAGATGCAGCCTATTAGGAACCTATGCTTATTATTTTATCTGTAGGCATGAGACCTTTCAGGAAATAGATGACTATCCCTCAGATTGTACAGAACTATATAAACTGGATTTTTGCCTAAAATGCTTTTTTTATGTATTTTAAGATCTGCTTTTCATCTTACTAACCAATTTAAAATTGTTGCTAAAATGGTCTCAATTTGAAAGATTAACAAAGATTTAGGGTGAAATAGAAACTTTTCTCGGTGTTCTCTGATAGAGAATGTACATTCATACTTAGCTCCACTTCCACCTTAAGATGTGTTGCCTGGGACTTAATACATTCAAACCATGATCTCTAAATTATTATTTATAATAAAAATCCATTTTATAAGTTATTCTAAGTTATTAAATTATTAGATTATAAAATTATTAAAATTCCATTTTATTAGGAATTAGGAAATATTATGAATGGTGAGGGTCTCAATTCTAAACTCCAAAGCCAGTTGGTGAAGCAGCCTCTCCTTGTCCAGTCCTCTTCTGTCTGTCTGTGTGTGTGGGACGGGGGGAGGCTGGGAGGAGGGGTGGGTGTCAAGCATCACAGAAACTCTTACGTGGTAACTACATCAGTGTGACAAATGAATACTCCCTGGTGGTGCTTTATGAAATCAAATCTTTCATTGTCTTCCCAAAAGATAATTCCATTGGAAATGGGATCATGTCTTTAAAAACTTTTTATTCCTCAATTTATTACAATGGCCTTTCCACTTGGACATTCAGCAACTATTTGCTGTGTGTGGAATCCTCCAGAGAGGGGAAGTAAATACCCCAGGTGAAACGGGACAACTAGGTGTTACCCCTCCAAAGGCTTCTCATCATACTTGAACAAAAACCCAAATCTTTACTATGGCCATGTCCCCAGCACCCCACCCCCCCCAGAAGGCTCACTGATCAGGCTTTAAGTTTCCTCTGATTTCTTTCAAACCTATCTAATTTAATTCTTTAATTTTACATTACTCACTATTTTCTATGGACTTATATAGCACAAGGGTCCATTACGTTAGTTTCCATTTTCTGAAACCACTTTATAAAGACCATCTTTTACAAAGCTACCAACCCTGAGACAGAAGTATTATGAGGAAACTGAAGGTCATCTTTAGTAAGTGGCAAAATCAAGATTTAAACTCTGATTTGTTTGACGCTAAAGCTCTACTCTTTCCTTTTTATACCACATGGACTCTCAGAATTGGAATTACTTGGTTGAATGGTGCTTGCCAAAAAGAGGAAAAGATTTTTAAAAAACTGCCATTAGTAATGACTAAAAGTTCCAGCTTAGCCACACTATTACCAGTATTTGGTTATTAAAGATGAAAACATCAAATACGTTGTTTTAATTATTTTGTGTTTTTCATTACCAGCAAGGGTAAGCATTGATCCATTATCATTTCTTATTCTCTTCTTCCGCTTCCACATATTGACTCTGCAGGTGGTAGGCCACCTAGGGCAGAACGCAAAGCACGTGACACATGAAATACTATCACAAATCGGGGCCTACTTGGGAAATAAATAACTACTTATTACCCGAGACCAATGAAGGAAAAAAGTAAATTTACTAAAATATTTCTTTATTTGAATAAGGTCAATGTCATTTCTTGAATTCCAGCTAGCATCAAATTAACAATCAGAAAAAAACACTTGACAAAATGTTATCCAATTGAAATTAACAGTGGATAGAAAACCCTTTTAAACTTTAAAAGAAATATATTAAACAGGCAACATACAGATCTAAAAAGTTGCAAGTGGTGATTTTACATTAGATCTTATAAATTAAAAAATCCCCAATATACCCATTTGTTCACTATCCCCCTGCGATAAGCACATGGACAGGAAAAGATAATCACATCTTAATATTCACAACTGTCACTTATGTTCTTTACAAAGATTGTATCTCTGCAATGCAGCGGGTCAGGCAATCTCTTATTCAAGTAATTTTTGTTTTCCCCAAGTTATCAAAAAGTACAACTGTCTGAGATAAAATGTCACAAAAATCACAATCAGGAAAGCAAAAAGCTTTAGCAGGCCATCTTGAAGATGGGGGTTTTCATGGCTTGACCATGATCTGAAGATGCTTTTTGTACGTTTAAGAGCTGTCAACCAAAGTACCAAGAGCTACAAGCAGCAATCTGGGTTTAGTTTGTAATTGCTAATAAACCAAGAGTTTTAGTAAAAAGAACATTAAGTAAAAAACTGTAAGTATAAGAGAATCAGTGCACATTTGCTAATGTCATTGACAATGAAAACGTTGTATCATCAGCTCTCAGCTCAGCTTTGAAGTTAACAAGAGACTGATTCTGTTCACGCCCCATCTTAGTGCTTCTCAACAGCAGCGCTCAGAATCACCTTGAGGCGCCTGCTGAAGACTGATGTTCTGAAGCCCCCACCCGAGTTCTGCTTCAGGTGGTCTGGAGCTGAGCCCTGGAATCAGTGTTCTTAACAAGCACTCCAGGATCCAGATGGACCACAGACCACACTCTGAGAAACACTATTATCCCTTTAACACATAACAAAATATTGTGGCCTCATAGAGTTTCAAACTGAATAAAACATTCAAACAATTAGAACACAAAGAGGTACATTAAATAAGAGTATTAACCATTATATTGACTATAATTGCATTTCTTTTTTAAAGTGGCATAAGCACAAAGACTTACACTAAAATTGTAAAATCAATTTTGTTTTAATCCAAGGCACCTGTAAAATACTTGCTGGTGTGAGAGAAGTTAAATTCAATTATATAAAATAGTATAGAAATGAAAGAATCCTGGCAGTGACTGATTTTTCCATAGAGCAAACATTTTTCTACAGAAATGAGCTACTTAAAGTTGACGATTTTGAGGAAAATAAACCAAATTTCCAATAATACGGTAACTTGTATGAACCGATTTACTGAGTGATTTTCAGCAAATTCAATCAGTACGAAAGAAAAGAAGGTTCATGCTCATACTCTTCTGTCCTAGCTGTCTTCGCTTGTGTTAGGAATGATCAGAATGATTCCTCTTGAATTTTAGCCTGGAAAATGTATACTGCATAGGTCTAACATTTCTTTAAGTTCAGGCACACGTGACCATGGATTTTATAATACTGGATATTTTGCAACCTTTTATCTCAAGAGGATTTCCAAGTCTCATAGTCTACAACTGAAACATTCTTCTGAAGGTATTAATTTTTTTTTTTCATGGAATAAGAGTAAATTCTGTGATGATGATGTCTCTGAAATATGAATTTCAAAATGCTAACACTACAAGGAAAAATGCTAGCAAAGCAGTTCTGTGTTGGAGTGGCTGTCGGTAGGAGAGTGATCTTTAGAATGTTCTTGTTCAGCGTTCCAGGATAAACGCTACTGTAAAAAAGCCGTGCTGGGACCGTTTGCATATGTAGTGCTAGTTAGGTATTGCTATAATGCAGAGTTCTTTAGAGCCTTTGTATGGATTTTCGGCAGTTAGTCCAGTCTGTAAATGACAACTAAGAGCAAATTTATGAAGGCTGTGAAGAATTAAATAGTGCTGTTTACAAAACGGTACTATTTTCGATTCTGTGACAAATGAAAGGTATCGTTTTAGCTAGCCAGAAGAGGTAAAGTAAAAGAGTATTTTGAAGTCTACATCAGTCGTGAAAACAAAATGAAATGTCATTTACAGATTGTTTCTACTATACCTAGAACTGTGTACAACAACCCCTTCCAGCCTGACATTTCAAAGTTAACTTACTAACAAGTGCTTCACAATATCCTTAGTTCTGGCATTAAAAGAAAGACATCAGAAGTACTAACACTATTTTTCAAATTTTGCCTTCAAAAACTTTAACACTGCTTCTACTACTGCCTTCTTGATTTCCACAAATATGCAGCAGCACGAACGCCAGGTTGCATGGAGTGATGTAAATCAGAATGCAGTGGTAGTTTTTATGACCTTAAAATATACTCAGGACATGCAATCTGAGTTGAATTTAGAGATATAAACGCAGAGTAATTTTCATAATATTGAACTGACACTGTTGGAACATAGACATTCAAGAATATGAGCAATCATGAAATGAACACATCACCAGGTAAAATACCCATAAAAACCATTATCAGAGGAATGTTGTCACCTAAATGGTTTTTCAGGCAAAGAGCAGCTCTTAATTCTCCCCTCCAATTTCCTTTAAAAGTGAAATATATCATTGATAATCAGAAGGGAAAAAATACTTCAATAAACATTCTGAAGCCTATTATCCAGATCCTAACACTCTCAGACAAAATATTCTTTGATTTCAAAGGGAGCTGTATTAGACTCAAGGACTGCAGGACTGAGTCTTCGAGTAGGAAATTCTGGCCTCTAAAAAAAGGCTTTGGTTACAAAATAAACATGATGGGTAGCTCTCAGACCTCATATTTTGGCGGGGGGCAAGAGGGCAAGGGTGTTTACGCTAAAGATAGAAACCTCCAACATCAGAGACTTAGGGGTAATTTTCATATATGGGGGTGCCCCCTTTCTGTTATTTACCCTCTGATTTATCAATATTCTGTTCAGTGGCTGTATTCTACTGGCCGGAAATTCACTGAAATTTAAATAGATTTATGTACTATGCACAAATTTACATATGGTTGTCTTTAAGGTTTATTCTTATTCAAGTCAATGTTTAAACAGTTATTTTATACAAAATTTAATAATTTAGACTACGAAGCAATTTAAATACTTAAATTCCCTCAAAAAGACATTTTGTACATACATACATGATGTACACATATGAAAATGGTGGTCAAAAGAATTTTTTGGCAGCTGCTTCTTGCTGAGTCCTACGGAAAAAGAGAACAAAAAAAAAAAAACAAAACAAACTGAAAGAAGTTCTATATACTTTACATTGGAATGAAACAGGATTGCTTAAAATTAAAAATGCCTTTTGAAGTATGAAATACATGAAGATAAACATATGTCCTATACATGTACTCCTGTGTGAACTGAAATAGACTAGACATAATATTCGCTTTGTATGAACCTAATTTTATAGGTATTGAAAGTTCTATTATGGACCTTGATAACTTTATTGAATATCTCAAGTTAAATAAATACAGAAAAATGTTGGGTCAAATTTTAGAGACTTACCTATACATGATATAACCAATGAATAACACCGTTTGTACCACTACAAATATAACAAAGTGCACCGTAGATAAACACGATGGAAATGGCGGTAGTTCTGGGCATTTCAGTCTTTCATTTGATGGCTATAAGGCAAAGAACTTTCTATTACAATTAGTCAAATCAGTATTTTAGAAAAGGAAATAAATGTGAAATCTTTATAAAACTCATGGTTTACTGTATAAACTCAAGTATTTTCATTAATTCATCTCATAATTGCCTTCCACCTTCTTAACTTTCACCAACAAACTTTTTGAAAGAGCAGGCGATGTGGGAAGGCCTCCACTCTTTCACTGTCCCGTCACTAACTCATTGCTGTCTGGCTTCTGCCTTCATCACAGTGACAATGATTTTAGTGTCCTTGAAGGTCACAGATCACCACTTCCCTGACACCCCCAGTTTATACTTGCTGTACTAGAGTAATTATTAACGGCGGCATCCTCACTCTCCAAGGTGTTCTATTTCAGACAATTACACGGTTGCCCTACCAATGAACTACCTGACAGAGATAACGGCCTTTTCTCAGCTCTCATCCACCCCAATCTCCTAACATTCAACAACACTAATTAGTATTTTGGAAAATGTTTCTTTTCCTATTTCCATGATTATTCATTCTATTATAAGCAAGTAATTAAATACTAGGGACAAAGATTTCATCAAGGTATCCAGACAGAATGGCTTCTAAGGTTAGTTGTTCTCAATATGCTCACACCTATGGGACAAAGGTCTTCACTATGTATTGATATATACTACCCACAGCATCAACTTGGCCGTTGCAACAAAGGCAAAAGTTGGGGGGAAATAAACTCAAACAGAACTAAGGGAATAGATGACAATGCTTTGGATGGGAGGTAAAATGGTCAATAAGAAAACTATTAAGCTATATTTGAAAAATTGGAAGGGAAGAGGCAAATGCTACAAACATTTGTAAATTTTATAAGGGTTTTCAAAGCCAGTAAATAAGTTAGGGAAAAGCTTAAAAACTTAAAAGTTCCAGGGATCTGTCTTCTAAATAATATCTCTTATGCATGTTAAACTTCAAAAATATGCTACCTATTTTTAATACTTATTGCCTATCTCCAAAAATGTAGATGGGACTTACACTAAAAAAAAGACCTAATAAAGTAAATAAAACAAAATAAAACAAAACTTAAAAAAATGAACCAAGTAAGACAAGAAAGTAGCTGGAAAAAAAGAAAAACCTTGCCTAAAGAAAGCTGCTATCAGTCAGCCAGTTTTAGATCTGCGCTTCCTGAACAGCCTAGACAGAGAAATATGAATTACCCAGTGCCCATCTGTCTAACAAATGGGTGTGTCAAGAGACATTTACCTTGTTCAAAGCCGTTTAAAGGTATCATTACTGATAACAAGAGACATGTTTTTAAAAGAGAACTTATAGAAAAGAACCTAGAACAAAAGAAGTCTGAGATTGTGATGATTCCACTAACTGGAATAGCAATTTATTTTTTAAAAAATTCTATTCAATAGGCTATGGAAGCATGATGTGGAACATGTAGACATTTGAATCATATGGAGTAATTCTACCTTGAATATTAAGAAGGAGCACTGGCATTAATTTAAAAGTTAAAACGTTTTCAGCAGAATATGTGGTTTTCCTTTCCAAAAGAAGACTGTGATAATCATAAAGCAGAAGAAAAGAGAGCTCACCAAATTTCGCTGCACTAAGTTATCTATGTCCCGCTTCACTATGTGGAGGTGCTCTTTGATGTCGCTGAAGTGCTGGCTTGTCTCATAAACGCCCCCTGCAGACCCAGGATGCTGTATGCCACTGACCAGTCTGACCGTTTCACTCACGGAATTCCTGAAATAGAAAATCCTTTTACAATGGAATCACTAGAAAGATGATTTTTACAGTCAGAGATTTCAAATGGTTAGATATATTTCTAAGCCCAATGCATCAGATCATTTAAAAAAACAAAGAAAAAAACCCCAGAAACAAAATAAGTATTTTAAAAAACTGTCTTCAAGATTAGAAAATAATTTATAAAAACTAGAATATTATGCCTTTATCTTTCACTAAAGGTTGTCTAACCACGGAGAATACTACTAAATAATTTGTTTTTAAAACCAATATTATAAATGGCTACTGATTAACATAATGGATGATACTCTTAATGAGCTTAAATCTTTCTAAGTGTTTAATGTTGTGCAGTAAAGGATTAACCCATCAGGCCTGGGCTGCCCAAACCCCGCACATTCCAAAGGTTTTCAGACCTGGCCCATGACTAGCCCCTGGGAGATAATCTCTATGCCCCTGGAATATCCTGCCTGTTAAGAGTGTCTTTGTCTACCTGGGGCCTTGGGCCAGGCCAACAATATGATTTATGTTTGTTTGCCTGGGGCCTTAGGCTGCAGTACCAGTCTGACCTCTAGGGGGACTGAAGATTGAGTAGTTAAGGTCAGTCATGTGGGTGCTCCATGCCTATGTGACTGACCCCTAATAAAAAACCCCGACACCAAGGCTTGGGTGAATTTCCTTGGTTGGCGACACTCTGCACATGTTGTCACGCATCACTGCTGAGAGGAATAAACACTGTCCGTGTGACTCCACTGGGAGGGAACAACTGAAAGTTTGTGCCTGGTTTCTCCTTAACTCCACTGTATGCACCTTCTTTCTTTGCTGATTTTATTATATATCCTTTCATTGCAATAAACCATGACTGTGAGTACAGCAGCTTTTCTGAGTTCGGTAAGCACTTCTAGAAGACCACAGAACCTAGAGGCGGTCTCAGGGACTCATAAGACAAATGTATCAATAATTCAATTTCTCTTTACAATTCTATCAGATGTCCCCTATATACAAACCTAGTGCTTCAACCAGACACCAACTAAAGAACATCTATCTGTTACAGATATGAAGGAAAAACTGGTTGTTTGGCATACTGAGCAATGGTGTGGTAGTCTCCACCACGGTATCTTTTTTGAAGGGTAATTTTGACTTTATACATTTTACCTTACACTCTGACTTCAGAATATAATCCCCATGTAAGATGTGATTCCACTATTCAGATGTAAGAGAAAGAGCTCTACCACTGAGTATGCCATTTGGATATGAGTCTGTAAGCATGATAGTGTAAGAGACTACAATTTTTTTTTTTTTTTAAATAATGGCAGAAACGTAACAGGGCTATTTATTAAGAAAGAAAGGAACATATCTGAATTTCAATTTACCTGAAAATATTACTGTTCCCTTTCACCCGTCTTGGCTCCTCATGTTCCCTGAGAATATCCTTCACATAAAGCCTCTGTGTCTGGGATGCTTCTTCTAGTCCTGACCCTTCCCTCCAAGAGGGAGGGTCTAAAATGGAAGGGCCAGTTCAAACTACTGCCTTTCCCCTATACTTTCCTCTCCCTGAAGGCTTCCTTGTCAAATGCAACCATTCCCTAAACATCACACATACTTTTCTCCTTTGTATCTGTATACAGTCAGCCCTCCTTTTCTGTGGTTTCCACATCCACGGATTCAACCAACCATAGATCAAAAATATTCAGAAAAAAAAATTCCAGAAAGTTCTCAAAAGCAAAACTTGAATTTGCCACACAGACAACTATTTACATTGTACTTACAGCTATTTACAGAGCAATATGTTGTATGAGGTATTATAGGCAATCAAGAGATGGTTTAAAGTATACAGGAGGTAATAAGCAAATACTATACCATTTTATATAAGGGAATTGAGTATCCCTGGATTTTGGTATCCGCAGGGCCCTGGAACCAATCCCATGGATATGGAGGGAATACTGTATATGGGTTTTCTCCCTCATAGAGCATAAGTTATCCGAGAACAGGAATGTCTCTGATTTTCTGACAGCCTTCAACAGTTACAGTGCAATTTGGATGAATTAATAAATAAGTTATCTAACTTATTTCCTTGAAGTAAAATTTAGTTTAAAAAGTATCAGTAAAAGTTGTACTGCCCTGGTGGCGCAGTGGTTAAGAATCTGCCTGTCAATGCAGGAGACATGGGTTCAAGCCCTGGTCTGGGAAGATCCCACACGCCGCGGAGTAACTAAGCCCGTGTGCCACAACTACTGAGCCTGTGCTCTAGAGCCTGCGAGCCACAACTACTGAGCCCACGTGCCACAACTACTGAAGCCTGCGCGCCTACAGCCTGTGCTCCGCAACAAGAGAAGCCACCGCAATGAGAAGCCTGTGCACCGCAACAAAGAGTAGCCCCCGCTCGCTGCAACGAGAGAAAGCCCATGAGCAGCAACGAAGACCCAACACAGTCAAAAATAAATAAATTTATCAATAAAAGCTTTGCTAGAAGAAAACAACAAAAAAAAGAAACTCAAATATTAAAATTACTTAGAAATAACAGAGTAGGTCAGGCTGAATGTTAAGTATAATAAAAAATCTTCAAAAATTCTACTTGAGTTATACGAGCAATGAAGAGTTAAAAACCTGCTACAAAATATCTCAAGTGCTTTCTGAATAAATGACATGTCTTGATTAAAACTTCTTTGAATGGCACACATGCTCAAGGAAATTCATGTGAGTCTAAGCTTTTCCACTTAAACCCAAATTAAGAATTATATTTTACTATCTCTAAAATACTTACCAAGAATAAAGCATCCCAGAATATACAACCTTCTCACATATCTGCATTTTAAAATATTGCTTCCCAGAGCATGAACTTGCTTACAGATACATAAATGTCTTTTTAATACACAAAGATTGAGTCATCATTCATTCATTTGCCTGTTGATTCTGCTAACGTTTATTTGCTACATGTTACGAGCCAGGCAATTTTTAGGGATATAAACTGTGCAAGAAAAATATAATTCCTGCCCTGCTGAGACTAATAGACTAGCAGGAGAGCAATGTGATAGAGGCACATCTAGAGTTCTATGAAGATGCATTTAACTTAGCTGGGCACCCAGAGCTGAGTGTTAAAGGATAAAGGAGGGTTCTATGAGGATGGGATTGTGACGGAAGGAGGGCATATGTAGCTTAGGGAATAGGTCAAGTGAAGAGGGCTGCAGAGAACACTAGAGAAAAAATGCCTTTTAAGGAATAATGGAAGGATGACCAACAAATGAAGAAAACTAAGAAGAAGCAGAGGCCAAGAACATCAAGAGTGAGTGGTATGCTAGAAGCCTTGGAAAAAAAAATGTCTCAAGATAGAGGGAGTGGGAAAGGTGTCAATTTCTACAGAAAGTCCAGCAGGATGAGGACGGAAAGGTATTCATTACAGGGCACCACTGACTGCAGAAAGAACAGTTTGGTGCTTTCAGGACAAATTACAGTGGTTTGGAAGCGAAGACAGGCAGTTTGGTCTACTTTTTTAGAAACTCACTAAAAAGGAAGGAAAAAGAGAAGCAATAGTAAAAATAATAGAAAGTGTCAATGAAAGGTTCGTTTTGTTTTGATTAGTTTTCAATAACGGAAGAGCAAGCCCTTTTGTATGAGGTGTAAGTTAAAGGGAGAAGACAGAGAAAGGATCACTAAAGCGCAAGGGTCAGAGAAGTAGAAGGAACAGGATCCAGGGCTAAGGACTGGCCTGGGCAACAGCTGTGCAGATGGAGGCAAGTGCGGGGAGGGAGGGTGCAGCACAAAGAGGAGGCGAAGGACGAGACAATGTCATCTCCCAGGAAGAATGTCAATGGCAGGCTGAGTTATGGGGCTTGAAGAGAGTGGTGAAGATGTTGAATGAGAGTAGCGAAGATACAGAATGAATAAAGATCACTAAATAGCTTAAATATTATATTACAGGGACAGGCTGAAGGTACAGAAGATGAAAATTAAGAGCGAGATCCCAGAAGAATATGTGAAAATATTCATGTAAAAATGCCTAGCACAGTACCCAGAATGCAATAGGTACTCAAAAATGTAGGTAAAGGTAAACATGAAATGCTAAATGCTGCCTGCTCACCAGAAAGAACTTATTAAAAAAATTACAGCCAATTAACAACACAGCCAACACATAATAATAGCAAAGTTCAAAGAACATTAGTGACTCTGTCCACGGAAAAGGCCCAGAAGCAATGGCAATGCAGCAGCATCAAGCACGACACTGTCTTTACAGACCATTTCTCACTAAAAGACCAGGGCTCCAAAGAAAGATGCCTGTGACACGTGTGGGACAGAAATATACAAGAGGAGCCTGGGAAGTCTTACACCTGAAAGGAAGGAAGCTACCAAAGACTACTGCGGTTGCATCAAAAGGATGCAGAAGCTAACCTGTAGGGACAGCTAGCGCCCAAAGACGAAACAATCTGAACATCAATTATAAAGACTAATGTAAAACAGCAAAATATGTTAAACTCCACGAGTTGAAAAACAATCAAACAAACATCACCTCTCACTATCTCATCATTTAACCTTGGACACTGCCAGGGGACCAACTCGTTATTCTAAAAAATGATAAAAAAGAATCAAGTGTTTATCCTGCCTTTCCTGAACTATTTCAGGATAACAAGTAAGTAATCAGAGAAATTCTTTTTAAATGGAGAGGGAATTTTAGAATAAGAGTGTCATCCTTCTTCACCTCTAATGAAATGATGGATTTAGGCTACGGCCGTCACTGGCTAAAACTTAGGCTCATGGAGGCACTTTATAATGAATGGCTCAGGCAGACAAAATCTGGTTATTAGTAACTGCTGGACTGGGTGATGGGGATGTGAGAGAAGGCCCTTCTGTTAGCCTCAACTTTTCTGTATGTTTAAAATTTTCTATAATTAAATAAAAATTGGCAAGGACTTATGGTATGCTAAAAATAGCACCTGAGAGTACAGAGATAATGAGAACTAGTTCTGTTTTCATATCATGATCTTTTATCATTCAGAGCCTTCTCCCCTCTTTCTGTAAACTGGAGACAACTGAACTACATGCTTCTGCTAAAAAAAATTCCATGATCCCCTAAGAGCGTGGAAATCCATAAAGACACAAACCACCCTCTCTATAAAAGGCAAATATTTCCTATCTCTTTGCATTTTTTTTCTGAAGCGTATTCAGAAGAAAAAGCTTTAGAGGACAAATTCAGAAATTTGAGTTCAGTTTTTACATTAACTTATTGCATGCATGACATTTGTCCTTCATTAATAAGGGGGAATTTACATGGATTGCTAACTACCCTAAGTAAGTGTTTGCATGGATAATACAACTGGATGGCTAGGCTTTGCTAACCACTAACTGAATCTTAAGATGTTCTAGTATTACTCTTAAGTAAAACAAGCACAAAACAGTATCTCAAGCATGCTACCATTTACATCAGAAAGAAGGAGAGCTAAGAAAATACATATGTGGAGAAGAAATATAGGAAGAACAAACCAGAAATTAATGGGATGAGTTACCAACAGGGGGTGGATGGGAAACAGCTAGAAAGAAGGAGAGAACGGAAGTGGGGCAGCAGTGATGAAGAGGAAGTGATACCTCAATAAATATATTCTGGCTCCTAGAACCATAGCATTCACATACCCTTCGTATACCCAAAATATAAACAATTAAAATCAACCAGGATGTAGGAGAAATGCAAACACTAACAGAAAACCTAACTGTGTTACAAATGAATATCATAACCATACTGAAGAGAGTGGGGAAGAAAAGAACTAAACTAACTACCTGGAAAATAGTGTCTGGACTAGATACTGTAAGGCTAGAGGCAAAAGGAGCTTTACATAAATCCATCACTATATGTGTTTCTCATAGGGATATGGCTTAATAATTTGAAACCACTTTATGTATACTTTATGCACACACTAAAACTATACCAATAAGTAAATACATTAGAGATAAGAACCAGGTTTCTCCCTATTGGAGAAAGAATTTTCAAATAGGGAAAGGAGGAAGGCTAAAATCAGCCCTTCAGTTTTCAGTTCAGTCCAGTCCAACCAAAATCCAAAGTATCTGTATAATCTCGTGTTTTTTTTTTAATACAAATGTAGAGTAAGGGATACAAAAATACGTGTGGATTAGTATACATTCACATATTCCCTAGACCTGCCCACTGAGAGGGCCTAGAAGCAATGGCACCCCAGTAGTAATGAGCACACCTAGTGCCCAGATCTTGGTTTCTAAATACTTTTCTCCAATAAAAGGAACCAGGGCTCACTGAGAAGTGGTTGATTCTAGAGCTCGGGCACAGAAAATACAAGATGAGCTTGAAACATATTACACTACCAGAGAGTAAAGAAATACTTAAAAAAGATGGGGGTTTGTTGAAAGAACACAGAAGCCAACCTGAAGGAGTTCCTAACGACCAGAGCTGGAACAATTTGAACAACAAAATAAATAATGATAGTACAGGATTATAACCCACAGAATAAATAATCCATGAGTCCACACTGATATAAATAGATTAAGTAAATAAATGGGGGAGAAGGAGTAGTGGTCCTTATAGAATGCCAGTAAATAGATATAGAAGGAATGATGGAAATAGAAAAACCAGCGTTTGGTAAACACCACATTCTTGTTTCAGATAAAACATCAATGGATGCTAAAATTAGTGAGCCAAAGGCTAAAGTGAAACAGGATATTTACAAAGACTCAAAGTATCTTTCCCCAAATATTTATTAACCACCAAGGGAAGGATAGTAACTTTAAAGTAGAGAAACTGGGAAGAAACAACAATATCCAAGCGATCACAGCCAACATCACCAGTAATAAGACACACCCACATCATGAACATGACGCACTGTTGTATTCTTGTCAAAAATGCAGAACCTCCATCCAATCATGAGTAAATACCAGACAAACCCAAACTGAGGAACCAAATTGGTCCAATTAATTAATCAATGCTCTTGAAAATTGCCATGGTCATGAAAGACAAGGAAAGATGAACTATCTCAGACTGCAGAAGTCATGAGAAATAACTAAATGCAATGTGCAATCCTGGGTAGGATCTTAGAATGAAAAAGGCACTGGTAGAAAACTGGCGAAATTTGAGTAAGATCATTAGTTTAGTTAATAGTACTGTACCAATGTTAATTTCTCCGTTCTGACAATTGTACTGTGGTTATGTAAGATGTTAACATCGGGGGGAAGATAAGTGAGGGATACGTGGGATATATGAGGGATATGTCCTTATTTTTTTTTTTGCAATATCTGAAGTCTAAAATTAGATCAATATATTTTTTTAAATGTTATATTGATCTGGTCTGTTTCTAAAACAGTTTAACTATTCATTTAACATCATAAATATTTTAATCATGAGTTTAAAAAACTTGAAGATTTTTTAAAAAATGCCAAACAGTACAACTGAAAGAAATACAAATTTGCAGTTACAAGTTAGGCTGCCTTTAATCTCTAGGTGTTAAATGTTATCACCTTCTGTTTAACCTCATTCGGTTTAATTTTCCAGTCCTAAAGAACTCACCTTAACATTCTAGTTTGTCAAGGGCTGTACTGGCTGGGGCAGTGCCCTAACGTATTAGCTTATGACATGTGACATGCCTGGCTGTTTCTCTGCTTCAGGCATTGAATGCTAATTATCTGATAAGTGAATCCTTTTTAAAGACCTATCATTCAGTGTTCCAAGGACACAGTGTCTCCTCTCTGCAGCTACCCTTTGCCCAGGCTCTCTTAGGGTACAACACAGGATGAAAAAGAGGTAGTCACACATAGCATATTTCCTTCAAAATGGTTTCATTCCATCAAAAAGAAGTTCCGGCATCAGGTATGTTTGTTCTACAGACCTGTAGTACTATGCATGCTTATTCCTCCAGTTATTTTTCCTAGGATTGTTATGTATTACCCATATTCTTTTTATATTTTAGAAATGCACAAATGCTGTCAAACAACTGTGACAAAACCTATTTTTTTTTTTTTTTAAAGATGCTAAAGCATTTTTTCCTTTTCTAGCTTGGAACAAATAAAAAATTTAGACAGGTTTCCTAAATATCAAAAGTCCCCGTATACTTTACATTCCCCTATTTACAAAATAATCTAGAACATGATTCTTACTCATGCTGCAGTCTTACGACAATAATGTGCTTGCATATCTAGAGAAGTCATGAATTTAGGACAAAGGTATCATGTAATACTCAGACATTACTTTTGTATACTTACTTCATTTCATTTACTTGTCTCAGAATCTCATGCTGAGTGTTCACAACAGTATCCAGTTCTTGTTGAGTGGTCTGGAGAAAAAACAAAAGATGGCCAGCCAGCTCAATAATCCCCATTCTATAGAACATACAACTTTTCTTTTCCACCTCTCCTCCATCAAAGGTTAACTAAGGCATATCTGCATATTTTGAAAGCTCACCTGTCCATGCTGCCCTGGGACTCCTGCTCCTCTTTTAGAGATCTCCTCCGTCAAGGAAGAGACATACCTTCTCTGCTCATCAAGAATCATATCTAACTGTCGGTTCAGCTGCTTGATTTCAAGATGAATACGATTCTGTCCTTCAAAGATTTGTCTCAGCTCACGGTCTCCTACACTCTCAAATAATTCATCTGCTGAAATGGAAATTACAAATCAAAATTATTAGAATCACCTACACACAGACAGTTTTCAAACTACTGTAAGTGACCAAAGCACTAACATATACTAGAATAAGAGCATCATCAACACAGTGTTATGATCTTCCCACAACACAGTGTTATGTGTTAAACATGTATGTAGTTAATTCAATCGTGATTACATTACTAATTGTTTTCACCATCTCTGGTGGTTGAATACTAATTATAAATTAGGTCTGAATTTTTTCACCTAAAAATTATTTTCTCTTTTAAATAGACTGTGTGATTCTATTTACAGGGGCAGGCAGAACTAATCTAATTTCTTAATAGAAATCAGAATAGTGGTTGCCTCTGGAACGGGGCTGACTTGAAAGAGGTATAAGGGAACTTTCTGGGGTGATAAAAATATTCTATACACTGATCTGAGTGATGGTTAAAGGGGTATACACATTTGTCAAAATTCATCAAACTATTCTCTTAAAATTTATGCATTTTACTTCCATAAAAGATTAAGAAATGGAGTTGAGAACAGCTGATTTTCCTTTTATTCCTGACCATGCTGAAATCAGATCGTTTCATTCAAACACTTACTACAATAAGCTTCAGGATATATTCACAAATCATATGTGATGTTTAAAACAAATCCAAGGAAAAAATAAAACTTACCTTTCATTTTTATCTTCATTAAATCTGAATCACACTGTTAATCATTTATATTAACACACTACTTAGTTCAAAAGGTAGCCCCAGGCTTTATTAAATATAGCCTTCATCACTTGTGCTGATAGGGAACCGAGATCATAAAAGTTAGCAGATTATATACAGTCCCTCTATTTGGCCTTATCTTGTTTTGTTTTTGACATGTAGCCCATGTAAGTTCTTAATTACATTAGCTTAGACTAATATTTAAAAATTTTCAACCTTTAATGTCCAGAATTCTGTTGAGTAGTAAGAGGAGTAGATAATTACTTCACGTTACTCTTGCAAGTCTTGATAGTTTTCAAGTATTAGCTCTATATTACTAAGGTAATTGTGTGTCACTAAAAGGAAAGAAATAAACCTTGGACGATTTCATTCAACAAATATTTACTGAGTCTCAACTACTACGTCAGCACTGCTGTTGTTTTTTTAGGCTTAGGGGACACAGAAGTAAACACAGCAAACAAAGACCACTGCACTCACAGAGCTTACACTCCAACGGTTCACTGTTCACATCACCCAGATACTCCTGACTGCACACTTCACTAAGCGATACTCTTCCCCGTAAAAACATCAACCTCTGAGCCCTTTAAAGACTGAAGATTTGTTTAAAAATTATTTCCTGAAATTGCCTGGAACGTGCCAGATCAGAGAGCAAAGATAAAAAGGATGAAGTGCCGGGTGACATGTAAGCGCCACAACCATTGCTGCAGCGGCGGACAGCTCTGCTCCAACTCACCAGGCTGCCCTTGAAGGTCAGGGTGCTCCTTCTGGAATTCCTCCTTTTTTTTATCCAACTCCTGTTGAAAGTGCTCAAATTCCTCCTGGTACTTTTCTTTTTCTTTTTCAGAAATTTCTTTATCTGGTGTAGGCTTTTTTGGAGTTTAAGAACAGATCATTAAAAAAATTAAAAAGTAAGAAAATAATAAACCTCAATATATGTTCTTTTTCTCATTTTAACTACTCTACCACCAGTTGAAAGGTTAATTTACTCTTGCTACTAATATTACAACAAAAAATAAAAATAGCCACTACCACTTATTGACTGCTTGCCAGAGGGCACTGTCTTTAACGTCT
Source organism: Balaenoptera borealis (assembly GCF_965194805.1). Taxonomy (NCBI): domain Eukaryota; kingdom Metazoa; phylum Chordata; class Mammalia; order Artiodactyla; family Balaenopteridae; genus Balaenoptera; species Balaenoptera borealis. The sequence continues at coordinate 15,585,721 of NC_138875.1, read as the reverse complement.
ACAACGTTAAGGTGGCCAGTACAAACCTCTCAGTTTTACCAGTGAAGACACGGAGCGTTACAGAGGTTAAGTAACTTATACCAGGTCATAATGGCAATAACTGGCAGAAACAAGATCCAAACCTAAGTCAGTCTTCTCGAGTTTTCAGCTACGAGGCAGTACCACTAAACTACAAATAAACTTTTGGAAAAAAATGAGTATACTTACTGGCTCTTTCCCAGGCTCAGTCAATTGGAAAGTCAGAAAAGAAAGGACATCATGATCATCTACAAAGTAAAAAAAAAAAAAAAAAAAAAAAAATCTGAAAAAGTTCTGTAATAGATTATTTTTATGGTTGTGAATTTACTTTATAGACATCTGTTGCTTTAAAATAATAATCAATAAGGGAAATAACAAAAATTTGCTCTAATTTGGTAAAGGCAACGGTGCTCTGTGAGCTTAGAGAAAAAATTCATCTGACTTATATTAGAACTAGGTTAGAATTCACTTTTTTAAATCCTAAACCAGAACATTTAGCTGTGTTTAACACATGATGGATGTTTAATAAATGTCTGATAAGGGAATGAACAAACAAATGAAGGGTCAAAACAAGCCCAACTCCTAATTCTGGCACCAAGATCCTCCTTTATTTTTCCACAAATCTCCTTCATGCGCTGCATCCCAGTCAAGTGAGACAAAATCCTGTTCTTCAGGTATTTCCTGTTCCTATCTGTCTCTGAACCTTTCTTATAGTGCTTACCACTCCCAGCCTTACTTTCCTGTTTTCACCATGACACTGCTCTGTCCTGGATTACTGGGACAGTCCTGATTTATCTGTGTTGCCCTGGCATTACTAATAGCATCTCCTGTTACTCCCAAAGCATCTCGATTAGAATATGATTACTTTTCTATATATCATTTATATTTGTTTCCCTCATACAGCAGATTTTATTTCACCTAAAATTGTATTAAAAAATCAAATTAATTTCAAGCTGTTTAAGCTAAAAACAGCTAACAGATCAAACCTCATAACATTGAACTACAATACTCATCCTGGCTAGTGTCACATCCACAAAGCAAGAGAGATGAATTTCCACTGCAGCAATCTCTTTGCTTTCTGCTACTTTTATGGAGATCTAGATATGTAGCCAGATTAAAGAGAAAATTGTAATACCATAGTGTAGGTTAGGTAACATTAGGAGAAGTCATGCAGTGTTAATAGAGCCCTGGACCCAGGAGCCAGAAATCTAAACCAAGTCCTGCCTGGGTCTGATTTATTGGCCATGTGATCTTTAGAAAGCCCTTTAATCCAAGATTTGGCAAAGTCACCTAAAAATTGGGTAAATATGATCTATCCTTTCTCCTTCCCTCCTTGTTCTATTGTAAGGAAAAATTCACATATTTGAAAATAATAAAAATATTATACAATATGAACACAAGATGGTATTAACATCCAATGATAAGTTCATTTATCACCACTCATGGAAAAAAAAGGGTAAGTACGTCTTCTTTAAAGGTTAGCCCCCAGTAATATTTCCTCAGGCTACCAAATTCATTTAAATGTGCTGTGACAGCTCTCAGGATCCTAAAACACTTGGCAGTTAACCTTTTAAATATGTCTCCTTCACTATAAAATATCGCACCCAAACTGACAGTCTAATTTACATAATTGCACGTAGCCCCAGCCAACTGTAAACCCACAGAAAGTAAGTAGAGAATCAGCAGTCCCAAGAGACCAAAAAGACTGGCACCACAGATCATGGAAGGTTACAACCAGTCTTAAAAGGTTAAAAGCAAACAACGCTACCCATCTCCAAAATATATTATTCCCAATAAAATTCAATTCACAACCTTTCAATATTAAAAGATACCAAGATTTTACCTGCAAGACCTCCAGTTGCAGCAGATATTCCAAAATGCCCCTGTGCAGGGATAATCATATTTTCCACTTTGGTGCAAAATTCATAATCATTTTTATCTGGTGTGAAGCCATTATTGATCATTACCTAGAAAGACAAACTGTAGCTATAGCTTTTACAAAGATCTTGTAAAATGAATCTCAAGTAGTCAGTTTATGACCATTTGATCTTTATATTTGGTCTAATAACCACCAAAAAGCTATCAGCTTCAAATCATTATGCTGTATACCTTAAACTTACAGTGTTGTATGTCAATTACATCTCAATAAAATTGGAAGAAAAAATGAAAATAAAAAAAATTAAAAAGCTGTAATCCCTTGTCCAGTAAATAAACTCACTTATTTGGTATCATTATACAATGAGATAGTTCACTTCAGAAAATGGTTTTTGCCCTACTGTGTGTCAAGGCTTAAAAATAAAAATCGGATAACTTTCCATGAAAATCTTTCTAAAATAGAATGTGGTTCACCTTCTCTAGAGAAGACTTAAGGAACCAACCATGATTACGTTCTCTGAATGGTTCCTACAGAAGAGGGATCAGGCTTGGTCTGAAACTCCAGTAACAGAGCTACAACGAATAGGTTAAATTGACAATTTTTACTACAGCAAGTGGAGAATTAAACAGATTGCCTCAGCAAGTAGTGAGCTCCTCTTCATTAAATTAGGGGGGTAACTGGACTGTACTAAGTTAGCAGAGAGTCAGCAAAAGTAACAAGTCATATAGACAAAAAAAGGCAGAAAATGAAAAAACTAGAAAGACACATAAGCTTCTACGTTGCAGAATGTATTTTTGAAATAATGACCCTACATGTCTTAAACGAACTTTGGAAATCTAAGCAAGCACAGGAATCCACCTGGCACATGAATATTCTTCTCATGAGCCCAGTCAAGCAGTGGTCTGGCCTCTTCAATACCTTTCACTTCTAGCAACCCAACCACTAGCCCCACCGTAAAGAAGAGCCACTGAGATACAGTGGAAGCAAAGGGCGTAGGTACACGGCACCAGAGTAAGGGCACTTCTATCATTACTTCCAGATGAAAAGTTTTGTTAGTGACAGTTAAGGTAAAACCATACAGGTAAAATGTGACAGTACTTGATCCAAATTTTTAGCAAAAGAGTAAGGGACAGGGCAATATGAAGGGTTAATCTCTATATAATGTAGGATGGCAACATGGGAACTCCTACCAATTTTTAAAAAATCACCTGCCATTTAGTTGACTAATATTAATATTTCTGTTTCCTCTGCTCACTAATGTTCCTATTTGAGTTTACAGCATGTACAACTGATTCTCCTACAGTCTTTCAAATCGCCAATCAGTAAGACATTTGCCTTTGAGAGATTAAAGAAAAAGAAGTGTTAAGTTAATCATATTCTAAAATTAATACTAAGAACTTTCAACTGTTCAATATTTTTTCCTTGAGCCCTAAGAAATTGAAAATCCATCAGGAGTATTTACTATCCAGTTCTAATTCTTTAAACAAACAAAAAAAAGGTACAATATATTCACTGCACGATGAGTTTGGAGGAACCTTAGGGCTGTGACTGTACAGGTACAATATGTCCACTGATTAATACCAGTAACGCTTCTTTGAGATTACTGATAACATCCCTTATTCATCTTACAGTTTCGACCCGTTGTTAAATACCATGCTTGCAGTATTTAAAATCTTGTTTTGGAATTCCCTGGCGGTCCAGTGGTCAGGACTCCACGCTTTCACTGCTGAGGGCGTGGGTTTGATCCCTGGTCGGGGGAACTAAGAATCCCGCATGCCACACGGCGTGGCCAAAAAAAAAAAAGTGTATAATACCTTGTTTTGACATATTTCCTCCACTAACAGCATTTCTTTTTCCCCTTACTTTGTTTTTCCCTCCAAAGCTCAAACAACTGGGAGCTAAAGATGTAAGTACATTTAACAAACATTCCTTGAGTACTAAACACGGGCACAGGATTAGGGACTATGAGGAGGGCAGGGTAAAGTGCCTGCACTGAGATGTGTACAGTCACACTGATGAGAAAAGACACACAAACCATAACTAACTAGCAAGTCAAGACGACATATTATAAAGGGCAAATAAGCACCAGAGGAAAAAAAACACTTAGAGTTTAAGTGAGACAGATCATTACGAGCTGATGTTTGGGAAATCTGATGGAAAGGGATCCTGAACTAGTATGTTCAAGAATGAGCACGACTCTGCCAGGTAGGGAGGAAAGGGGAGCGAATTACAGGAGGGGACAGCAGACGGAGCAAGCACACACAAAGGCTAGGACCGTTAAGTCACAACCAGATGTCCTGCCAAGTCTCTCTAAAATGTATTCTTCAGAACACTGGCTCTATAGACATTCACAGATACGAAGTGAAAAGAGAATTCCACGGCCCAGTAAGCCTAAAGAATGAGGGGTTTAATAAAGGGTCTTTATTTCGGGACTTCCCGGCGTCTTTAACGTGCTTGTATGCACAGACCCCCCAATCTCATCTGACCACGGAACTCTTTTTGGGGTTCTGCAGGATCACTGTTGTGCGAGCTGCTGGTAGGGCTGACGGCCTCGTCGCGTGGGGTCGTGCAGGCAGCCTCCCTGTGATCTGTGTACTCAGATGTGTGTCTGTACTCGCCGTGGTTGGCGTCTGGGTTCTGCCACATGAAGGTAAGCGTGACCTACTGATGCCCCTGATGAAACTGTACAGGATGTATAATAATTCCAGCAGAACTCAAATCCAAGTTAGGCATAATAGACTGGACAGTGCCTCTATTCTGAGGTCTCTAAATTAGTTTGGAATTTAAGACTGAGCCAATACAAAGTTTTCCAAATAACTGTCTTTTTCAGAGTTGATACAAAGGAGTGCAAGGTTAGCTCATGATTTAGGGAAAAGAAAAATGTATATAAGATATTCTTTACTTATAAGCATTATATAACCAGGTATTGATGGCATCGTTAAAAATGCAATGTTCACATGGTATTAGTGACCTTAGTTATTATAACTGCCTGCTGGGTATATCCACCTAACCTAAATATTAACCCAAACTCAATTTGTCTACAACGAAACTCCTTACCAACTGTCTGCCTTCCCACTCCTCCCTCAAACACAAAGAAACGTGCTGCTTTTTGGTTAATGGTACCATTTAGTTGAACACTGGCCAGAAATTCAGGAACTATCTTTGACTCCACAACTATATTCACTCTCCCAGCCCCAAGCCAACTAGTAGTAAGTTCTGCAGTCTCCACCTCCTAATCGTCTCTTCTCTATCTTTCCTCTACCCTCGTTCAGACCACAAGTGGAGTCTTGCCGCTAAAACAGTGCTGGGTTCAAATCACAGTTCTGTTACTTATGTGGTAAGACACTGTCCAAGTTACTTAAACTCTCCCATATTCAATTTCCCCATTTATGAAACGGGGATGCCTTCCCCACAGGGCTGTTGGAATAAATGAGAAATATTTGCAAATGATATATCTGATAAGGGGTTAATATCCAAAATATACAAAGAACTCATACAAGTCAACATCAGAAAAGCAAACAACCAGATTAAAAAATGGGTAAAGGATCTGCATAGACATTTGTCCAAAGACATACAGACAGTCAACAGGCACATGAAAAGATGCTCCACATCACTGATCATCAGGGAAATGCAGATCAAAACCACAGTGAGACATCACCTCACACCTGTTCAGAATGGCTATTATCTAAAAGACAACAAATAACAGATGCTGGAGAGGGTGTGGAGAAAAGGGAACCCCTGTGCACTGCTGGCAGAAATGTAAACTGGTACAACCACTATGGAAAGCAGCATGGAGATTATTTCTCAAAAAATTAAAAACAGAACTACCATAGGATCTAGCAACTCCACTCCAGGGTATTTATCCAAAGAAAATGAAAACACTAATGAGAAAAAATATAGGCACCCCTACGTGCACTGCAGCATTATTTACAATAGCCAACATATGGAAGCAACCTAAGTGCCCACCAATAAATAGATGAATGGATAAAGATGTAGTACATATACACAACAGAATATTCCTCAGCCATAAAAAGATTGAAATCTTGCCATTTGCAACAACATGGATGGACCTAGAGGGTATTATGCTAAGTGAAGTGAGTCAGACAGAGAAAGACAAGTACCGTATGATTTCACTTATATGTGGAATCTAAAAAACAAATGAACAAACAGAACAAAACAGTCACAGACACAGAGAACAAACAGGTGGTTGCCAGAGGGGAGGGAACTGGGGGGGAGGAGAGAAATAGGTGAGAGAGAGTAAGAGGTACAACCTTCCAGTTGCAAAATAAATGAGTCACAGGTATGAAATGTACAGTGTAGGGAAATCAGTCAATAATTATGAAATATCTTTGTATGGTGATAGACAACTAGACTTATCACAGTGGTCATTTTGAAATGTACAGAAATACTGAATCACTACATTGTATACCAGGAACTAACATAGTGTTATAGGTCAATTTTACTTGAAAAACAAACAAACAAACTTATAGCACTAGATTTGTGGATACCAGCAGTAGGGGATGGGGGTGGGGGAATTGGATGAAGACAGTCAAAAGGGATAGACTTCCAGTTATAAGATAACTAAGTACTAGGGATGTAATGTACAACATGGTAAGTATAATCAACACTGCCGTATCTTACATATGAAAATGGTTAAAAGAGTAAATCCTAAGAGTTCTTATCAGAAGGAAAAAAAAAAGTTTGACATTACTATTTTATTTTTTAAATTTTATTTTACATGTGCAGTTTTATTTCAGTTTGGAAATCATGCACGAAATATGATCTAATAAAAAATTCTAATCTAATATAAAAATTCTAATCTAATATAAAATTTTTTTTCTATTTCTTTAATTCTCTATATGAGATGATGGATGTTTACTAAACCTACTGTGGTCCTCATTTCATGATGTACGTAAGTCAAATCATGATGCTGTACACCTTAAACTTCTACAGTGCTGTATGTCAATTATATCTCAATAAAACTGGAAGAAAAAAGAAAAAGTGAGAAACTGCATGTAAAGTACCAAGTACAGGTCGTGGCTCATTTACAGCAAGGGGGCTAAAATCATCCTATTTTTTGCTCCTTTCACAAATACCATTATAAAAACACTGCTGCCTAAGTCATCTTCCTCAATTGTAAACCTGATCATTTCACATTCCTGCTTAAAACTCTGTAAACTGTTCCTTACAGGATAAACTACACAGAGGCCTATGAGACTTGTTACTGCCAACCTTTCCACCTCACTCTCCAAATCTCCTCTATCCTCCAGCCATACCAACTATTTGCCTTTCCCAAATCTTTCAACAGTCCCGATGCCTGTTTTCTCTGCCTGGAATATGCACCCCATCTAGGAAACTTCTACTTCTCCTTCAAGGTGCAGCTCAACTCTGAGAAACTGTTCCTGACTTTCACCTCTCCAGCCTGGCAGAGTTACAGGATTCTAACCTCCTGATCCCTTAAATTTATCACATAGCATACTAACGTTACATAAGCATAATGTTACATAATGTCACCTCCATCAGACAAGCTCTTTGGAGAAAATGACCTTTGTCTTATTCATATTTGTGTGGCACACAGTAGAATGCCTAAACATTCACCGACTAAATACAAACCTACTGGCAAATTTGACAACACATGACCACTTACACCGAGCTCTGAAGCCACTTCTGCTCTCTCAGAGTAACTCTGATGAGTACGCGAACAATATCCAAATGTAAAATGCATTGAATTTCTATCAAAGATTCAGAATGAGAAGTCATCTAGAATATTGTTCATTTGATTATCTCTAAATGCATGTTACTTACTGTCAATGTTTTCTGGTAATACGTAATCTTTGCCCGGACAGGATAGGGTTTATTACGAAAGTCCCTTTGGCAACTTGCTAAAGCTTGATTAGCACCATCACTATAGTGTGAGGGAAAGGAAGACAAACAAGAAACTTAAAGCTTCTCGATATGTTAAAAACTCACTATTTAAAATGATTAATGCCCAGAAAGGTCAAAACAAAATCAAGTTATGACAAAGCTTGGGATATTTGAAGTTATTTATGCAGAAAACACCAAGTTGACACATGAGTTTTTCAGGACTCTGGATAACGAAAGGAGCCAATGTTACCACGGCTGCCTGCCGGCAAGGGGAAGGGATACTCTTCCTCTCCACAAGACTAGGGCAGGGTCAGAGTCACATACGGTGCTTTCAAAAACGCAGATTCCTAGATCCCACCCTCAATCAGCTGAAGCAGAATCGCAAGGGGGAGGCCTGGACCTCTTGTTTAAATAGCTCAATGGGTGATCATGATGAACTACCAGAGTTACAAATCACTAAGGTAGGAAAGTAATTTTTCTTACAGTTGACTGACTGGCTAAAAGGTAATCCCCCCCAACAAACATGTGAAAATTAAAAATGTACATACCTGATTCATACACATTATAAATATACTAAACACTCGGAAGTTTTGTAGCCCACTGAGAATCTTTTCAATACAGCAATACAAAGGTTGAATGACATGGCACACATTGCTTATTCATTAGGTTGGTTAAGGCTCTGAACTTTATTTTTTAAAGATCCCTCTTAATAAAGGTGAAAAAACATGACTATTATTATCACTGAGAGCCAGGAATGTTTTAGCAACTTTAAAGGAACTATTTAATTTCAGGTTAACTACAACACATTTTTATGTTTGAAATTTAGGTGGTCCATAGAAAGAACTTTAAAGCAAAACCAAATTAAGATAAGACCTTTCCACTAAGTTACAAAAAACATCTCAAGGAAAAGAATAATCTTACTTCATCTGGAAAATGTTCAGATTTGAAACAATATATTTTATAAGGTTTCTAAAAAGAAGCTGAAATCAGGAATAATGTAAAAAATATACACTTACTTTTGATGGTCATATTGGATTTGTCCATTGTTGCCTATAATCACTATTGCAGGATTATTTTTCTATAAATAAAGAGAATGTATTTGTTTTAAAGTCCTTAGATCAAAGAAGTATAGATCATTCTGGGTGTGCTATAAGTTCTCTTACACCGCTAAAATCCTAAGACACTGTGAGCATGGGACTGGTGTGGGACTTATGGGAGCTCAGTAACAGGAGGACTAACTTGGCCTCAGCATTCAAGAAGCTCAATGTTAAAGCTCTCCTTTAAATTGCTAATTATGACCTCGGATAATCAGTGGACAAACTACTGACTGAAACAATGATCATCAGTCTTAGGGCTGCTAAAGCACAAGTTAATGTTTCCAATTCATAAGCACATTTTGCTCTTAACTGTTTTAGAGAAATCGGCTGATCAAAAAGTGTGATTAACATATATGAAAACATATCAACATGTGAGCTAGTAGTAGTTATGCACATATTTTCATGAAAACAAACAGTAATAATCTTCTAAACACTACTGGTCTCACCACCTACATCTGAATGACTCATGCTGATCCATCAAAATTATTAAGCATAAACAGGGTGATGGGGAGGTGGGTACTGAAAAGTTCTCAGACCTGAGGTTCCACTGTTACCTCAAGTTGGTAGATGACAAAGCATGAACTCCTAGCTTTAAATTTATAAATTCCCAGCTATATAAAGACTAATCATCACACTTAAAATACAGTTTGGGGTGTCCTCTACTATTAAACTGACAAAAGTGTTAAATAAGCTATATTGTTCACAGCCTAACTTTGTTAGCAAATATATTAAAATGGGTTAACAGTCCTGAAAACAAATATACCTTTCCATCATTGTCAAAAGAATCAAAAAATATTCCAACACCATTCCACATATCAGCTGATCCAAACACAGGACCCTCCAAGCCTTGATTTTCTGTATACCAAATTGCCTGTAAATACATAACATGGGACATTTAGAGACTAGTGGTATATGCATTTATACAAATTTTCCAAGTTAAAGAAATTACCATACCAGGCCATCAGCTCCAATTCGACCTCTTCCAGTGACTCGAAATGTCACCTCAACTTCCCAGTTCTCAAAGGCTGCTTTTGTCTTTGTCCACACCGATCCTCTTTGGCTTTTTAAAGATGGTGCTATTCGAATTTGATCTGAACTTGGAATAGCATCTAGAAATCAGGGAAGAAAAGTTTTGTTATAATTAGATAAAACTCAATGAATCACCACCAAACTGTTACATATACCTACTGAGACCTAAATTTAACTCAGTTACCTGTACAGTAATTTTGTTAGGAAAAAATTTCATGTTGACAGTTTCAGCTTTTAAATTTTAGCAGGTTTTGATACCCCCTCCTATCTTTTGAAGAGTGCAATATCTCTGCAAAAAGAATTAAAGCTGCAACCAAACACTAAAAATTCAAGGGGCAGCAGGGAGGAAATTACAGCTTGAAAGGCAAATCAACTATTTAATTCTCATGATATTCTTTTTCAAATACCTGAAAAATTTGCGTATTTTCTTTTTTAAAACTGCGATTTTTTTTTTTACCAGTTTACAAATGTTAGAAAGCTCAAAGAGTGTGAAAAGAACACACCACTAGGAATCAAGAGACTTATTCCTAGTCTCAGTTCAGCTGTGTGACTTTGAGCAAATAATTCTCTTACTCTCTCGGGCTCACCATATGTTCACCTGTAAAATGAAGGGGCTGGGCTCAATCACTTATATACACCCTAAAAGTTATATGCAAAATTTTGAGCATATATACATTCTTCTAGGGAGAAGGTCAATCAACTGAATTTCAAGTCAATAATCAGTTCTTCAGCATCAGGAGATTCTCAGAGAGAACAGTGATCCCCAAAACGATGGTCTGCATCTCCATTCACTTACTAGCTGTTTGATCGTAGGCAAGTTACTCCATTTCTCTAACAACCTCATAGGCATATAAGTGCTTATATATGTGCATATAAATATTTCAATAAATGTTAGCTGTTCCTATTATTGGACTAGATAATTATTAAAGCACCTATGAGGTCTAAATTTGAACAATTCTGGCACACCTTCTCAGATATTAACCAGTTCTGACGTTCTGACGTCCACGCTGGGACATAACTGTATTGTCTCTTTACAGGTAGGAAAAATTGACTGAAAGACAAGTTGAGATATTTTAGTAAGTTCAGCCACTATTTGTCACCATCACTTTCAAACACTTAAAGGTTTGGGGCAGTCATCACAGAAAAAGCACTGGATATAGAAATCAGAAGACCTGGATTTGAGTACTATTCTACTGACACTATCTATGTAACCTTTTCCAAGAACCTTAACCTTTCTGAACATCAGTTTTTTCCACCTATAAAACAGATAACACCTGCCTTGCCTACCAAGGATCTAATCAGAGCATGAAGAAGGTGAAAGAGCTCTGAGAGCTATAAAGGCTTACAAATTGCTGTTATCATTTTTGCCCTTATGGACCCAAGGAGGTGTACTGACAGTACAAAAGAACATGAGAGTTAAGAAAAAGAAACACCATAGATTTGGTCTTAATTTGGGGATGATGTAAGGGGACACGTTTAAACTAAATCTTAAAAATTTCTCTATTTAAAAAAATTGTTTTAAACGATGGCTCTCAGGGCAAAATGAAAGGGGAAAAAATGATCAGTGGAGTTAAGAAAGCTGTGAGACTGTAAAAATTACAGTGATAATGAAAGCAAGGGATACCCATAAGCAGTGATTCCCAGAGTCAACAGACAGAAAAGTCACTAGCTAAAATTCTAATCTCTTTATTTCAAATTCAATCTAGCCATACAACTTTCATTCACCCAGGTACATTATCTGACATTTCTGCAGCAGAAAAGCTTAGTTGGTTATAGGTTCTGAAAAGAGAGTCAACGTGACTAATTTAAGTAGTTGATTAACATTCCTAATTGGCTGATGTATGTGGTGTGAGCGTGAGAAAAAGAAGAGCAAGCCAGCAATGGAGAAATGCAGAAGTGAAAACATGTCAACACATTTACCACCACTACTGAAAAATTCATCGTCATTCCAAGAAAAGAAACAAAAATCCCCCAAACCTGTGTTTGGTACACCTGCATCATCTTTGTGTATTAAAACAATGCTACCTTGATAACAGTTGTCCAGCTACATACCCTCGATGAGTCGGCATATAATAAATGTCGGCTGAGTAACGAAATGCACTCTACTTCAAATATTTAATGACTTGGTCATTAAGTCAAATTGAAATTTATGCCTTTTAATTATACATTAATTTCAGTGAAATAGCACTTCCTAGAAGTGTGCTTCCTATTCAGCAACTACTTTCTAGAAATGGAACATTTTGTTTCAAGCACTCGACAATCTAAAACGATGTACACAAACCTTACATAAATGACTGCTTAATAACACATCAAGATGGAATTCAAACTGCCAGCGCTTCTTACCCCAGATAAAGGCATATGCCACTTGTTTCAAAGGTTGCATCTGATGGTCACTGAACAGAGTTTACAGCATGCCAAGTGCTACGGCTGATTCCTTAGTCAGAGGTGACACATCAGCACTAAAGTACAGATATGTTTCCTTTCACATACGTAAGTACCTAGCAAGGCTCTCTTACCCACTAACAGTGCTTAACAGTGCCAAACACATAAAATCAATAAAACATGGAGCACAGGTCATTTCAATTCCCCCCCCCCGCAAAAAACTAAAAACAAAACAGCTGTATATATAATGCTATTCTTAGCCTCAAGTTCTCAATCAACAACCCCCCATCCCTTCTTCTACTAAATAAAGCAACGAGTGTGACTATTAAATTACCCACTGTGTTAATACAAGAGAAAAGATCAAAGACCACACCAAGTCACTGAGAAAGGCAAACTTAACGTACAGTTCCAAGAGGGTGAGAAGAATGTCCTCCGACATAAAGACTTAAAGATTATTCTAAAGCCAACACATGCCACCTCTGAAGCCGTCAGGGGGCATCGGGTACAAACTGGAGCATTACCCACTGCTAACACCGAGGAGAAAAAGCAGGGGAGGGCCGAGGGGGAGCGGGAAAGAAGGTGGAGGGCTGCCAGACCAGGTCTCAGGTTCGGAGGAGACGTGGCGTTGGGGTGAGACGTGATGCCTAGAAGCGAGCTCAAGTGAGTACTTGGAAGTGCGGGAACTAACGAAAAACCTCTAGCCCAAACGGAAAGAACAGACGACATCAAAGAAGGGAGGAGGAAGGTCGAGTGGAGAGAATGTGGGAAAGACTGGGGGGCTGGCGGGGGGAACCTTGCGGACCAGAGCCGGCGTGCAGGCGAGGCTGCTGAGAAAGGTCCCCTCCACCGCGCATACGGGGTGCAGCGGGGAGAAGGTGAAGAGGAGGAGGCTCAAGGCGGGGAGGGGACCCGGGCCCCCCGACCTCTGCCCCGGCTTACTCCCCGCGTGGGCCCAGAAGGGCACGGTCCCGTCGCTCTGCACCAGGTGCGGCCCCTTGAAGCTGTATTTGTACTCGAAACGCCGATGTGGCTGCGCGCCTAGGGTGCCCGTGGCGCCGTCAGCTGCCGGGTGGCCTCCCACGCTGTCGCCCCCGACGAAAAGACAGAGCGACAGCAGCAAAGCGCAGAACAGCGGCCGAACTCCGGCCCGGGGACCCCTTTGCCTGGATCCCGCCATCTTGGATTCTGGGAAACGGGAGGCCGGCGGAAGGAGGAGGGGGCGGGCGCTGCCGCCGGCCAACAGGGCGCTCCATGATTGGCGGAGCCCGGGGGACCCCGAGGGCAAGGGTGAGCCCCGCCCCCAGCCTCCGCTGTCCAGGAGGCTGCTGGACCCAGAGCATCTGTGGGCGGGGCCTGGGGCGGCAAGGTCCGTCCGCTCCTCCTATCCTCTCCCAGGGCGGGAAAGGGACTGCAACATACCCTTCCCACCTGATGTGGAGTGTTGGAGGAGCAGATCCGAAGGCGAGGAGCTTCCTCCTGCCTCTTAACATACTCTGGAATTCTCGAGCTCTGACATGGAAGCAGCCTAAGTGTCCATGGACAGATGAATGGATAAAGAAGATGTGGCACATATATACAATGGAATATTATTCAGCCATAGAAAGAAACGAAATTGAGTTATTTGTAGTGAGGTGGATGGACCTAGAGACTGTCATACAGAGCAAGGTAAGTCAGAAAGAGAAAAACAAATACCATATGCTAACACACATATATGGAATCTTAAAAAAAAAAAAAAAAAACAGGTTCTGAAGAACCTGGGGGCAGGACAGGAATAAAGACGCAGACGTAGAGAATGGACTTGAGGACATGGGGAGGGGGAAGGGTAAGCTGGGACGAATTGGAGAGTGGCATGGACTTATATATACTACCAAATGTAAAATAGTGGGAAGCAGCCGCATAGCATAGGGAGATCAGCTTGGTGCTTTGTGACCACCTAGAGGGGTGGGATAGGGAGGGTGGGAGGGAGACACAAGAGGGAGGGGATATGGGGATATATGTGTATGTATAGCTGATTCACTTTGTTATAAAGCAGAAACTAACACAACAGTGTAAAGCAATTATACTCCAATAAAGAGGTTAAAAAAAATAAAATACTTAACTGTTTAAAAAAAAAAAAAGAATTCTTGAACCCTGACACCTGTGGACCCACCACATCAATCCTCCCTGACTATAATAAACCTTTCCAGTATTAGGTAGAAGAAAGGCATTCCTTTTTTTTTTTTTTTTTTAAACAGATCTCTTAAATTTATTTGCAAACTGTTTTTTTTTTTTTCACACACACACACTGTATTTTATTTTTACAAGAGATAAATAGACTGACACCAAACATTGTACATGGATGACCACAACAAAAGCAACAATGATTGCAATTACCAAACATGAAACACACTCATACTATGTCATAATATTGACAAGGCATTCCTTTTGACGTGATACCCATTGTTCAGTAGCTGGTTTTCATTAGGTGGACTTTGCAGAATCATGTCTTTCCAGAAACAAGGCATAATCGCGAATACTAATGGTCCTAGCCCCTGAGCTCCACCAACCTGTGTTAGGGCATTTCAAACTGGGAACCAGCAATCCACAGGCCCGGAGAGACCTAAGATCTTTTTGTTGGTGTTGAATCAGGTGTGAGTTTATCACTCAACCTTTACCATTCTCAAAATCTAATCCCAAGAGCTTGCCAAATTTTGAAACCATAGCAATAATGCATTCAAATGAAACTGAGTTTAGTTTTGATAAGAGGAATAATGTGCGGTGAAGGGAGGGAGAAATAGAACCTGGACATCTGAGATAGTATTGGTCTTTGATTCAACAAATAAGTTCTGCATTTTAAAGGGGAATCTCCTTTGCCTTACCTAGAAAAAATATTGTCAAAATATTAATGATCATCCAGAGTTTTGTTTTTCATAAATGTCTTACTGAATTTTTTTTCAAATCTGAGAATAAGCAGTATGATTTAAATAGTTTATTTCATTAGCTCTTCAAGTGTTCAGCAGGTGCTCTGTGCGAATTGTTCCATTTGTAGATTTTTTTTTTCTTTTTTTTGGGCCGAGCCATTTGCAGCATGTGGGATCTTAGTTCCCTGACCAGGGAATGAACCCACGCCCCCTGCAGTGGAAGCTTGGAGTCCTAACCACTGGACCACCAGGGAAGTCCCTGTAGATGTATTCTTGATGTACTTGTGGGGAGAGGTGAACTTCACGTCCTCTTATTCCTCCATCTTGACCCCTCTCCTCATTAGCTCTTTTTAAATTTTTATTTATTTATTTATTTTATTTTTGGCTGCGTTGGGTCTCCGTTGCTGCATGCGGGCTTTCTCTAGTTGCGTCGAGCGGGGGCTACTCTTTGTTGCGGTGCGCGGGCTTCTCATTACGGGGGCTGCTCTTGTTGCGGAGCATGGGCTCTAGGCGCGCAGGCTTCAGTAGTTATAGCACGCAGGCTCAGTAGTTGTGCCTTGCGGGCTCTAGAGCTCAGGCTCAGTAGTTGGGGCGCACGGGCTTAGTTGCTCCGCGGCATGTGGGATCTTCCCGGACCAGGGCTCGAACCCGTGTCCCCTGCATTGGCAGGCGGATTCTTAACCACTGTGCCACCAGGGAAGCCCCTCCTCATTACCTCTTAATGTGGGCTATGAGTACCACATTAGCCCTAGAAGCTGCATGCCCACATTACTTTAACTTATTTTTCATTGACCTCCCAACTTACCTCCAGATTCATGGGCCATTACTATTAAATCTCTTTCTAGTGCTCAAATCAAACCTTTAAGTTGAATATGGATTTATGGCTCCCCATTCTTCAGTCTTCAGATGTAACTAAATGAAAGTACACTCCTCATTACCACCTCAGCAACAGCAGGAACAAACATTTAGTGTCTGTATAGTACCTGTGGGTCATTGCTTCAGTCTCTTCAGGGTTTTCAATTCATAGGATTTAATCAGTTTACCTCCAATTCTTTCATCTCTGTGGGAACTAACTCTATGCCTTGCATAGAGTGAAAAAATCAATAAATGTTAAAGAAATGTTAAAGTTTATCTTTATGGCAAATACTTAATGCTTACTATATGCCAGAAACTGCACTAAGTGCTCTGCACATGTTAGCTTATTTATTTTATTTAAAAAAGTTTTTATTGAAGTATAGTTGATGTACAGTATTACATAAGTTACAGGTGTACAATACTGTATAGTATTCACAATTTTTAAAGGTTATACTTCATTTACAGTTATTATAAAATATTGGCTATATTCTCTGTGTTGTACAGTATATCCTTGTAGCTTATTTTATACAACAGCGTATTGAAATACTTGTTTCTCCAGCCTGCTGGGCATCTAATGAGAGGTAGGTAGAAATATTTGAGGAAGGAGTCACTTACCAAGTAAAAAGATAAAACCTCATGAGATGAAGGCTTTTCTTTTCCCTGTTTGTCCTTCCTTCTGCCTGAAATGCGTATGCAATGACGGACAGCAGCAGCCATCTTGTGACCATTAAGAATGATGGCCCAGGAAGCCAGAGGAACCCCATCTTTAGCAATTTTCTTGAGCCCCTCTGGCAGGGGAGTTCTGCCTATCTCCAGACTTCCGTCTTCTGAGATAAGACTCTCACTCATTTAAGCCGTTGTTTCCAGGTTTTGTTACCTGCAGCCCTAACTGGTACCATAGCTCACATGCACTGAGTGCTACTATGTATCAGGCAATGTTCTGGGTGGTAAACATACATTCACTCATTTAAGAGGAAATTAACCCAATGTTTTCATTTACTCTGCTGCTAGCTGTTTCATGTATAAGAAACAGTCCTCTTAACGTACTTGACTACCTTCCCTAAAATAACATGTTGGACATCTTAAAAGCTCTTCTCCAAGTTTTCGCCAATTATAAATATCCGTGATGAAGCACAAAGGCTTTGGAGTCAACTGACTGGGGGGTGACCCCTGGTTTTCCCAGCGCGTGGTCTTGGGCAACGTGTTTAGCCTCTCTAAAGCTTGGTTTCCTCATCTAGATAAGGGAGATTAATAACAGTACCTATGCCATTTAAAATTTTCCATTTTAGAAAGAATTCACTGCCTGGAACCCAGTAAGGTCTCAATAAACGTGAGCTATTCTGGTAACATCTTTTCCCTCTTCCACTGATAGCAAAGAGAAGCCTAACTCAGCCCCATTAAATCAGTCACATCACGGTTGCATTCATCAGGAAACACGGTCCATCACTTCTTCCCATCTCTTATTTTCTCCTCAAGGTAAGAAAATACACCCAAGTTGCAGTCGGGTTTGAACAGTGAACACTGAAGAACTGGCGACTTCATAGTAATGTAAACTGCCCGACATCTTTTAGGTAAGTAGCAGATAGTTTATGAATAGCCTCAAAGTCATTCCACAGATTTGGAAAGAGCAGAGCTAATATGACTAATTTGTGCTATTTTAATTGTATTACAGATGCTATAGTAGTTAGTGCTAAAGAATTTGCCAATTACATTTAAATTTGCAATTTAATTTCTTCATGGTTACCTTTCAGTCAATGAATAAAATATAGGTAAGAATTGCCTTGGATGCAGTTTAGGTTAGGACAGAGAAGGGAGAATGATGCTATATTTGGCACAGTATGTGTTGACATCATTTGTCTATGTATTAATATGTCATGTGTGGGTTAGGTATCCATAAGCTATCAAATAATATTTGTCTTAAGCAGTCGGTGTATGTGAAGATACTTTTCTTGGTCCTGTGATGTTTAAATAGACTAATTGACCCCATTCCAACCTTTAATATATAATTTTAAATTTGGAATTTTACCAAAATGTGAGATTTTGGTAAAAATGTAAAATGTAAATTACATCTTGGTAAATGTAAAATTAGGCCTTACACTTGAAAGAAGATATGTTGTTCACCTTAAAACAGAACTGTAACTTTTCTTCATATATGAAAAGGTCAGTCATAATATGACCCTTTATACTTCCATTGGGACAAAACATTATCTTTCATTCCTTGGACAAATTCAAGGTAAAGTTAAGAGGGGGGAAAAAAGGGAAGAAATAGGAGGCAGGAGAACAGAAAGCAAAAGAAGAGAGAAAGAAATGTTTGGAGAGGGGAGGAAAATGTTCTTATCTGAACTGTGATATCGTGAACCATTTTTGACCACAGAATAAATATTTGTAGATACTGATTTCCCAATGCAAAATGACAAAGACCAGTAAAGGGAGGTTAAGCAAAACATTTAAATTGGGAGTCAAAGTTGGATGTAAAGAAAGGGGACATTAACATAGGGAATAATTGCACCCCTCCACTATACATTAAAGAAGAATTGAACCAGAGCTTTTAGGAGTTTATTTCTCCGTTCTCTGGAGATAAAGTCTTTTGCACACATTTGGAATGCTGGAGCGTATTCAATATGGAAACTGAAAGAAATCTCAGTGACATGTGAGGCAATAACAAAACTTTGTCAGCTACTGGCTAGCTCAATAAGTAAAGGATTTTTTATTTAATTCTTTCAAAGTTGTGGCACCCATGGCAAGATGATGCTGGAAAGAGAATAATTTGTTAATAACAAATCTCCTGCAATGCAAATCTCCCACCAGACCAAAAAAATGCTTTATGCAATTTAGGTCAGAATTAGGGTTTTTTTCCTCTCCTCTCTCCAAAACAGCAAGCATATGGTAAAACCATATTATTTCAAACTTCCCGCTTTATACAAAATTAAATTCCAGGTGAATTAAAAACCTACATGTGAAAAAGCAAAATTATAAATCTTTTAGAGGAAAATATAAGTGAATATATTTATGACTTCAGTGTAGGAAAATATTTCTTTCAAACAAACACAAAAGCTCAACTCATAAAGAAGAAATATTGATACACTCACCTACTGAAAATTCACAAAAACTTTTATTCAACAAAAGGTACACTAAACAAAGTGGAAGAAAATGTCACATACAGGAAGAATATAATTTCTATGCATAAATCTGGCAAGGGATCAGTATCCAGAACAGAAGAAGAACTCCTTGAAGTCTATAAGAAAAAACATACATCCCGATTAAAAAAAAAAAAAAGGATTAGAATAAGCCATTCCCCCAAGAGGAAGTCTGAATTGCTAAGAAATAAATGTTAAGATTTATCCCAAGTAACGTGAATTAAATCAGAGAAATTGAAACTAAAATAATGGGATACCATTTCCTAGTTATCAGACTAGTAAAAGTTTAGAAGTATGATAATATCAAATACTGGCTAGTATATAGAGAAATGGGAACTTTCAGACACTCCCCTCACCAAAGGCACATATTCTTGTTAGCAAAGAGTCGGGGGTGAAATCTATAGTCCATGAGACACTTCAGTAGCTTTAGAATTCGATATGATAATCCTCATTTTTGCTTAAGCTAGTTGGAAAGGATTCCACTTAGTTGCAGCAAAAATGGTGTTAAAACTACAGTTACGTGTCAGTTCTTTGCTTGCATTAGTGGAATCTCATAATGACTTTGAATCAATTGTATTTGATAAGAGTAATGAAAATGGTATTGTCTGCTTGCTTCTTGAATGTGATTATCCATTCATACATGCATGCGTTTATTCCTATTTACTCATCAAATATGAGTGCTCCCATATATATGGAATCCAAAAAAAAAAAAAAGGTTCTGATGAATCTTGGGGCAGGACAGGAATAAAGACGCAGACATAGAGAATGGACTTGAGGATATGGTGAGGGGGAAGGGTAAGCTGGGACGAAGTGAGAGAGTGGCATGGACATATATACACTACCAAATGTAAAATAGATAGCTAGTGGGAAGCAGCCGCATAGCACAGGGAGATCAGCTCAATGCTTTGTGACCACCTAGAGGGGTGGATGGTGGGGTGGGAGGGAGGCGCAAGAGGGAGGGGATCTGGGGATATATGTATACATGTGGCTGATTCACTTTGTTGTGCAGCGGAGACTGGCACAGCATTGTGGGGCAATTATACTCCAATAAAGATGTTAAAAAAAAAAAAGCCACTATACTTCAAACTCCCAGTTTCCTCTAGTGCAGCGGTCCCCAACCGGCACCAGGGACCAGTTTCATGGAAGACAATTTTTCCATGGACCGGGCGTGGTTGGGGGGGGGGATGGTTTCGGGATGATTCAAGCGCATTACATTTATTGTGCACTTTATTTCTATTATTATTACACTGTAATATATAATGAAGTAATTATACAACTCACCATAATGCAGAATCAGTGGGAGCCCTGAGCTTGTCTTCCTGCAACTATATGTTCCCGTTTGGGGGTGACGGGAGACAGGGACACCCGAAGTGTGTTGCTTATGTCCATCTACTCTGTAATCTCGTTTTGGTTGCTGTCACTGCAGAAAACCCTGCTTTACAAAGAAAGGATGATGGAAATGGAAGCAGGCTTTTCAGTGCTTTTGTGGCAATCTCAGGATATTCTGCCGTGACTTTAATCCAGAACGTACGGAGATCTGAAGTTGTCTCAAACATACTTTTAAGGCCACCGTCATTTGCGATCTCAAGCAGTTGATCCTCTTCTAGCACGGACAAAGTCGATTCACCTGGTTTATTCACAAATGGGTCACAGATCCATTCCTTCCCAGTTCGGGGGTCTTTTGTGGTTGGGAAGTAATGCTCAAACTCTTTTGAAAGAGAGATAGATGTGCAGTTTTGAAGGTTTCATGGTTTTGTTGGATAGCTGGTTGCCACATATTATACAAAGTGGGCTTGGAGAATGTGAATCACCTGTTGCAATGAACCTGTAACTTAAGTAGGACTCTTGGTATTTTCTTTTAAATGCAGCTTTCTTTTTGTTGGCAGCCCTAGAGTCTTCTGCTGTCTCATCATTGGGTCGTCCCCCTTTTCAAAGAAGCTCTCCAGCAACATTTGTTTTTTTACTCATTTTGGCTAGGGTTAGCTTGTGGGCTTACCAAGACTGTGACTGAGACAAGTGCACAGTGTGGGAAAGAGGCGCAGATGGAAGTGGTAAATAAAATAATGGGCAGGCCATGCGTGGACTAAAATAAGTGTCGAATTCTGACTTAAAGGCTGCCACCAGATGCGGCTTAACTGTCACTTGCCACTCACTGATAGGGTTTTGATATGAGTCTGCAAGCAATTTATTTATCGTGGTCTCTGTGCAGTCAAACCTCTCTGCTAATGATACTCTGTGTTTGCAGCCGCTCCCCAGGGCTGGCATTGCCGCCTCAGCTCCACCTCAGATCATCAGGCATTAGATTCTCATAAGGAGCTCGCAGCCTAGATCCCTCGCATGCGCAGTTCACAGGTTTGTGCTCCTATGAGAATCTAATGCCGAGGTTGATCCCACAGGGGGCGGAGCTTAGGCGGTGGTGAGGGTGATGGGGAGCGGCTGTAAATACAGATGAATGGCTCACTCGCCCCGCCACTCACCTCCTGCTGTGCGGCCTGGCTCCTAACAGGCCATGGACCAGTACCAGACCATGGCCCCGGGGTTGCGGACCCCTGCTCTAGTGGACTTTCTGTTTATAACAGCCCCTCCCAACTTTCCCTTCTCCTCAACAAAAAGTTTCTTCTCCTTTCTTTGCTGGACTTGCATGTGGTTTACTATAGATGTGTGTCTTGAATTGCAGTTGTTTTCTGTTCCCAAATAAACTTGCTTTGCTGGTATAATAAAAAAAGTGTTGAGTGCTCCGCTATACTAGAGGCAAGGTAGTAGGAATATAACTTCCTGGGAGATTTCAGATTTAAGCTTAAAAAATTGTTATAAAATGTTAATAGGGGCTTTCCTGGTGGCGCAGTGGTTAAGAATCCGCCTGCCAATGCAGGGGACACGGGTTCGAGCCGTGGTCTGGGAAGATCCCACATGCCGCGGAGCAAATAAGCCCGTGCACCACAACTACTGAGCCTGCGCTCTAGAGCCCGCGAGCCACAACTACTGAGCCCACAGGCCTAGAGCCTGTGCTCTGCAACAAGAGAAGCCCACGCACTGCAACGAAGAGTAGCCCCCGCTCACCGCAACTAGAGAAAGCCCGCGCACAGCAACGAAGACCCAACTCAGCCAAAAAAAAAAAAATTTAATGGGATGCTTTCAGCTGCAAGAATGAAAAAACTCAATTTGAAATGGCTGAAACAATAGGGAAACCTGGCATTGGACAGAACTGTAAGTTAGAGGTAGGTAGGGCTGGATGCAGGAAGGTATAAGCCGTCTCTGCTCTGCATCTTGGAAATGTCTGTGGCCCTACCTTGCATTGACTTTGTCCTCAGGTTTCTCTCCAAGTTCTAAGATGGCGGTTCCTTCCTCATGTTCCATGAGACATAGAAAATCTCTCTTCCAACCTTGGAATAAAATTTCCGCCCTTCATTTGATGAGGTCCACTTAGGTTACATGTCCATCTTTGGAACATTAACAGTAGCCAGGGGAAGACCATGCACTGACTCAGTTACTGGTAAAGAGCATGGGATTAGGAGGTGTGGTTAAGAACAATGGTTCTCAAACTTTAGTGGGATTCAGAATCACCTGGGGAGCCCCACGCCCAACATTTCTAGATAACATAGTAGGCTGAGGATAGGATGTAAGAATTTGCATTGCTAACAAGTTCCAGGTGATGCTAATGATGTTTGTCTGGGGACTACGTGTTGAGAATCACTGGCCTAGACGAATCATGGTCTATCCTAGGAGCTGAAGATGGGGTCGGCTCCCGAGCCACATGGGCTATATGTGTGAGGGGTGAATATCCAGCCAAAGCCAGGAGATCAGGTCAGAAGGAAGAAGGTTGAAATGAAAGACGGAAGGCAACCAACAATGTCTCCACTGTTTAAGCAACAACATGATAATGTCTTATAGAGTTTATAGATTACTAAGGATGCAAAATGCAAGAGTGATCTAAGTTAGGAGGATGTGATAACATGATTATAAGAACAAAGAGTTTTCAGTTCAAGATTACACTATAGTTTCAATAATCAGTTTTTAATCAACAAGTAGACAAGACGTAAGGTTTCTAAGGAAGGTGAACGTGGAGCTGTGTCAAGTCTCTACGAAGAACAGTTGCTCTACTTTCTGGATCACCTCTTCTGGTTTACAGAGTTACTCTTGTCTTTGCAAGGCTAGTGCGTAACTGCTAAGGCAGGACTACAAAGCAATTTGTTTAAATTCTTCTCCGGATGGTTTTCAATGGGGTTGCCTTTTTATATGTGAGGATGTGATAATGGAATGTTTAATTCCTCCGTTTTTTTTTTAATCAGTTGTATCTGTACCTGTTACCCAAAGCATGTGAAAAAAATAAAAAGGTGTTTCCCAAAGTGTGCTTAAAACTCACTGGTGTCAAGAGATACTATGAGGTACTGTGAGAATAAGAATTCTACAAGCAAATAAGTTTAGGAGACTTGAATTTTTTAAAGTGTGAAAAGCTCATAAAAGCTCTTTACTTCTGAAGCCCAATTAATTTTGATTTAACTCAACATTTCCCAAGGTTATTTGATTACAGAATCCTTTTTGCACAACACTTAGTAATATACTGTAGGCCTTCTGTCATGTGGAACAGACTTAAAGGAATGTTGAACAAAACTACTTTTTAAAAAAATTTATTTTATTGAAGTATAGTTGATTTACAATGTGTTAATTTCGGCTGTACAGCAAAGTGACTCAGTTATACATATATATATTCTTTTTCATATTCTTTTCCATTGTGGTTGATCACAGGATATTGGATATAGTTCCCTGTGCTATACAGTAGGACCTTGTTTATCCATTCTCTATATAATAGTTTGCATCTGCTAATCCCAAACTCCTAATCCATCCCATATCCCCACTCTCCCCTCCCCCTTGGCAACCATAAGTCTTGAACAAAACTACTTTAAAACACTGTCAAAGAAAATCTCAGTTTCCATGGGTAACCACTCCAAGATTTACCAAACCTCTCTAAAAGCAAATCACTCTGATGGCTTATTGAAGGTACCATAGTCAAAGTCAATTTCCTGGTTTTTCCCACATACCATGATTAAGCTATGAACAAATGTAATTAAATGATTCTCATATAACCTTTCTAATAATTCCTATTCTGACTACTACAGTTGAACAGAATGAGGGCTGCACGATGCCTTATACACAATAGATGCCTAAATATGTTTAAAGGCGATACACAGCTGAGGAATATAATCATGAACACACAAAGCTGTATATGTAATCAGTCAAGCATTCTGATAGACTAGGATTTCAGCAGTTTGCAGACAACTCCTTCAGAATCTGAATGAATTTTTTGAGGTGCTGAATCACCAATGATGTTTATTTCTAATTCGATCCAGTTCAATTTCCTAAACACTTTTTGGATGGATGCCTGTGAGATTCCAGGCTCTGTACTATTTTGAGTTTGATACTTTAATGTTGAGGACTATTAATAATATTTAAGATTTTAAGACAGTTTTTTTTAATCTTCTGGAACTACACTCAATAATTTCATTATAGTCTAAATGAATAAAAATCTAGTAATGCTAAATGTATGCTTTCATGACAAATCTCATTCAATACCTGCACTTACTCATATTTTACTTATTTCCAAAGCCATTTCAAGAGGCATCCCATTAGGTGCATTCTAAGAGTCCCTCCTTTCCACTAATCTTGCTTTGAGGCCTGTATAATGTTAGGGAAAATACTACAGGGCCCCAACATTTTCCCCCAAAGTGTTTACTTTGTTTTTTTAAAAATAGTTTCTTCCATTCCCTTGCTTGTCCATAACTGGTCCATGAAGCCTTGTAATTGTGTAAATGCATAGAGCAAAAATCTGCAGTTATGATAAAAATATGTACTTAAATTGAAAGCATGAGTTATCAAAGACAAATGGGTGCAGGCTCCTGCACCAGAATGAATCTGCTCAATATTGACATAGCGAATTGTCCGGAGGAGATTAAACTGCAACTCGAAAAGCAGGCAGAGGAACAGTGAGTGACAGGGGCTTTATGGGGGGGCAGTGCCTCCCAGTGGGAGAGTTCATCTTCTTCCTCAAAGAGACGCCTTCAGGGATCATGTAACTTGAATTCCCTGTGAATTCAGTGTCATCTTAGCTTGACCAGCTCTGGAAGAACATATTAACCTCCGCTTGTGATTTTCAGAAAACCATTCTAATTTAGCAAGTAATTAAGGGTCACATGCAGGATAAAGAGCTAGATAATCTTGGATTACCCACAGGAAGCTTTGTCTCCAAGGCAACCCCCAATGGAGGAGCTGTTAATTCGAAGGCCAGTCGGTTAATGAACTGGGAATGGTAACTGGCTCTCAGACCCGGTCGAACCAGGGAAATGGAAATAACAATTATATTGCTATTGAATGATTCAGTGGTAGAAAATAAATGCTTCAAAAGCCAGCGGAGGCAAACCATTTCAAGAAAGGATATAAATTGTCACTGTTCTGCTAGACCAAGCCTAGGGATCTAAAATTAGCTTATCTTGAATTCAAGCTTTGCCAATCTTTATTTATGAATTTTAGCCTCATCTCCAGCTGAATCCTCTGGTTTCAGTGCTTTCTATGACCTAATTACCCCACAGCCTCATTTCTCCAGAGGGGCAGCCTCAGTAACCAGACCAGGCTGGGAGAGTGGCCCAAGGGACCTTTGGAAGAAGAGACAAAAGTGGCATTGTCCATCAGAGTCTTTGATATCTCATGCTGGGCTAAAAAATAAGATAAGGTCGCACAGATGAGCACCCTTAGAGGATTTTTAGGCCAGGTTGGTAAAGGTGGAGGGGAAGCATGCAGCCGACCTAATGAGAGAGGCTGGGATAGGATGAGCAGAAAAACAAAGGCAGCCCCACTCGGAAAACTCAGAGGGACAGAGTGGAAAATTGAAGTGCCCTTGCTGATTTCTTACGGCTCCTCTCTTTTTGTTTTTCCCAATGGCCAAGTTTGGGTCTTACGTTCTCCATAAAGCTTTCTACAAATCTTGAGCCCTTATTTACTTCTCTTCTCTAAACGTTCACTGAACCACATTTCACACTCAACTGTATATTGTTTCAAGGCTTATTAACAGTTTCACCTGCCCTGATTTTGTGTCTCTTGGCTTGTAAGTCATGGTATATTTATTCAGTATTCTAGAAACATGTACTGAGACTCAAGGGTGAGGTGGGCACCATGCTAAATGCCGGCGATACAGAGATGAATAAAATGTGGTGTCTGACAGAAGGACCTCACAGTGAAGGGAGTGAAGGAGGCAGGTAAGCGAGCAGAAATGTGTCGTGAACTGAGAGGGATGTAGACGCAGCTGGACGTACCTCTGGTGCCGTATATTCTTGGATGTTCCATAACAAGAAAGAGAGCTAGTGACACGAAAGATGATTTATCACCAAGGTCAATGGCCTGGTTGACGACAGCACCGTGAAGAAAAGTTTTGAGGACATACTGGCAGTGAAACCTTTTAGCTCATAATCACCAAGTCAAGAAAAAGAAGAAAAGCAGAAAGTAGTGAATTTCTGGGTTAAGGTAGAAAAGGGTAAGGAGCAAGGAAGATATTTTGGTGAAGATTTACTCTAGCCTCCTTGCCAGGAATATAAGACCATCACGATGTGTTTTCAGGGTCTGCC
Source organism: Balaenoptera borealis (assembly GCF_965194805.1). NCBI lineage: Eukaryota > Metazoa > Chordata > Mammalia > Artiodactyla > Balaenopteridae > Balaenoptera > Balaenoptera borealis. Next base: position 15,558,949 of record NC_138875.1, on the reverse strand, counting down.
GAGGTATACATCCTTCTGAGCTAATTCTTCCATCAGGACGGATTTGAGTGTGTGAGAGAGGAGAGTGAGCCCAAACCCACCAGGTGTAGATGACAGGAAATGGAAAGAGAATGCACCTTTTTTTAAATAATTAATTAGTTAATTAATTTATTTTTGGCTGTGTTGGGTCTTCATTTCTGTGCGAGGGCTTTCTCTAGTTGTGGCAAGCGGGGACCACTCTTCATCGCGGTGCGCGGGCCTCTCACTATCGCGGCCTCTCTTGTTGCGGAGCACAGGCTCCAGACGCGCAGGCTCAGTAGTTGTGGCTCACGGGCTTAGTTGCTCCGCGGCATGTGGGATCTTCCCAGACCAGGGCTCGAACCCGTGTCCCCTGCATTGGCAGGCGGATTCTCAACCACTGCGCCACTAGGGAAGCCCCAAGAATTCACTTTAAATGTGGCACTAAATTGGAAAAGGACAGGTTTCACAGTCATAGGGAACTAGTCTTAGGATTCCATGAAACAGATGTAAAGCCTGATGGGATTTATGAAGATTGGATGTTTATTTAGAAAGCTGTTTTAATGATAAAAGAATGAAGGACCAATTTTGACAAAAAATGAGAAAGACCAAAGGACACCTATGGGAATCCCTTGGTGGTCCAGTGGTTAGAACTTGGCACTTTCATGGCCGGGGCCCAGTTCAAGCCCTGGTTGGGGAAATAAGATCCCACAAGCTGTGTGGTGTTGCCAAAAAAAAAAAAAAAAAAAAAAAAAGAAGGAAACGTATCTGACAGAATAAAGCTCAGAATGCTCTGGGGAGGTGAGACCCAAGTAAGATCGCTGAGGGAGAAGCAGGGCCCCAAAGAAGGGCCAAAGAAATTCGGAGTCTTCAGGCCCAAAGGCAAAAACGAGAAAATGAGATGCCAGCTCTACCGAGGGAAATTGAAAACACTTCCTTGTACAGTGAAGGCACTCGAGTGGGGAAAATGTGCTGCTTTATTAGATGGGGCACAGGAAGCTCAGACTGCAAAGAGATGACTCAGCTATGTTCACGCAGCCACGTGAGTTTACAGAGGGAAATGGAACAGGCAGAGGTAGGGGGGGCATCTTGTTTTCCTTTCTCTGAGTATTTGTAAACAGATATAAAAGCACTGGGGTGGGAAGGGAAGTAGATTGAGAGCAGAGACAGTGAACACGCCGGTTGGGATGTACCATCGGCCCTCCGCGTCTGTGAGTTCTGCATCCTTCGATTCAATCAACTGCAGATCAAAAATGTTTGGTGAAAAAAATTCCAGAACATTCCAAAAAGCAAAATTTGAATTTGCTGCTTGCTGGCAACTATTTACATCGCATTTACATTGTATTTACAACTATTTACATAGCATTTAAATTGTATTACGTATTATAAGTATCTAGAGATGATTTAAAGTATATGGGAGGATGTGTATAGGTTATATGCAAATACTGTGCCATTTTAGACAAGGGACTAGAGCATCCTTGGATTTTGGTGTCTGTGGGGTTCCTGGAACCAACCTCCCTCAGATACCCAGGGACGACTGTAGAGGTAAACTGAAGCTATTTGTCTGTTTAAATGATCTGGAAGTATGCAGGAAGATGCTCCAGGCCTGTCATTAAGGTAATAATTTATAACCTGCTCTGGGTTAAATTTCAGATGTGCATAGCCACAACTGAAAGCCAGGGAGATGTGCAAGAAAGGCCTGAAACTGTAACCAACCCATTCATTCATGCAGTAAGCGTTCATCGTGCACTTACATGTGTGAGCACAATTCTAAGCGTGAGGGAGAGAGCAGTGAACCAGACAGAGGGCGCCTGGGGCTCGTAGAGTTTTACACTCTAATCTGGGGAGAGAGACGATAAAACTACCAACAAATTTTTAGAAAGAAAATTTCAAATTGTGATATCGATAAATGCTGCAAAAACAAGGAACAACAATAACAAAACAAACAGAAATGGGGTTCAGAGTGTGATTGGTGGGGCTGGGTGGGCAGGGTGACCCGGTGCTTTAGGTAGAGGGCTCTGGGAGGGCCTCTCTATGGGGGACGCATCTGATTGGAGGCCTGAGGGATAGAGTGGCAGCCGAGTGAGGATGGGGCAGAGTGTCCCAGGCAGAGGGGACAGAAAGCACAAAGTCCCTGGGGCGGGAAAGGAAGCCCGGAATTCAGCCCGGATTCAGTGTGACCGACTGAATCAGAACCTGTATTTTAACAAGATCCAAGGGAAGAATGGGTGTGTGAAACTTTGAGAAGCACTGCTGTAATCGTATTTGTGTTTTTAAAAGACTCTAAGGAAAACCTACTAAGACGGTTATAATTTTCTTAAAAAAGGAAAGTGTTGTGAGAATGTGGGGAAATTGGAACCCTTATACACTGCCAGCGGGAATGTAAAATGGTGCAGCCGCATTAGAAAACATTTTGACTATTCCTCAGTAACTTAAATATAAGTTACCAGATGACCCAGAAATTCCACTCCTGTGTAACTACCCCAAAGAATTGAGAATGGGTGTTTGAAGAAAACCTTGTACGTGAACCTTCAAAGCAGCACTAGTCACAATAGCCAAAAAGTGGAAACAACCCAAGTGTCCATTAACTGATGACGGATAAACAAAATGTGGCGTATCCATATAATGGAATATTATTCAGCCATAAAAGGAACAAAGTGCTGATATGTGCTCCAATATGAATGAACCTTGAAAACATGCTAAGTGAAAGAAGTCAGACACTATAGGTCACACAGTGTATGATTCCATTTAGATGAAGTATCCAAAGTAGGTAAATTCATAGAGGCAGAAGGCAGATTGGTGGTTGGCAGAGGAAGGGGAGAAGGCACATGGGGAGTGGCTGCCTAAGGGGTACAGTGTTTCCTTTACGGGTGATGAAAATGCTCAGCAACTGGCTAGTGGTGACGGTTGTACAACAGTGTAAATGGACTGAATGTCACTGATGGTAAATTTTATGTTATGCGTATTGTACCATAGTTTAAAAAAATAAAAGACTGTAAAAAACAAGAGTGGAAAACACACCGCATGGTATTTCCTCAAGGGACGTTTGTGTGTTTCGTGGGTGGCTGCAAATTGTATTTCAATTTTTTAACATTTTATTCATGACCTGGACACTAACACTTTAAAATGCACGTACATTTCTTTGAGAAAACATCACACTAATAGACCTGTTGAAAGCTAAAAGTAAAATGAACTTGTTGGCTAAATTAGGTCAGAATCAAGTAAAATGCAATTCTGTGAGCTCACGCAGGAGAAATGAACAATTGCTAAGGGCAGGAAGGTGAAAAAAGTACAAGAGATTAAAATTGAGGGGTCAGCGAGCATGGCCAGAGGGAGCTCTCTGGACAAAAAATCAATTTCAGTAACTGGACTTGGGTATCGGGGAACCGCAGATCACATAGAAACCACTGGGTTCCCTTGCTATTCTGTTCAGTATCTCTGGGATACCTTCTCAGATTGTGCTTCCAACTGTGGGGTTTGCACCTGGTAAACTGGGAAACAAAGGAGAGCCGTGAATTGGTTAGATCTAGATTATGAACACCTATGAAGAGAAGTTATCGCATATTGTTGATCTGTTTGTCTCCCCCTCGCCCCCTCCAACTTTTGTCCTGTCTCCCGGTCACCTTACCACCACTCCATGTCCTGAGAGTCAGTAAAGCTTGAGAGCTCTGGGTCTGGAGTGGTCTTGAATCATGCTACCACCAGTTATTGTGTGTGAAAACCGGACAAGTTACTTAACCTTTTGTGCCTCTGTCTTCGCATCTGTAAAATGGGGGTAATGATTCAGAGTTGTGAGGTTTAACTGACTGAATACATGGAAAAGATACGGAACAATGCTTGGAGCTTAGGAGTCCCTCAATCCCGTTAGCTGCTCTTATGATTACTCCGCTGGGCACTGGGATTATGGAGAGAGTAAGATGTTCTCCCTGTTAAGGAAGAGCTCGTGTCTTCTGGGGAATCAACTACAATGCTGCCTGGCAAACATGAAGGAAGAGGTGGGCACATGGTGCTTTGGGTCCCAGAAGGACCTTAATTCTGCCCAGGAGCAAGTGTGAGGGATCAAAGACCAGGGGGCATCTGAGTAGATCAGGAGAGGGATGCCAATCGTCATAGCCAAAGGGAACCATATGCGCAAAAATTGGAGGTCTCTAAGACCTGGTTCCCTCAAGGAGCTGTGACTGGTTCGGTGCAGCTGACGTAGGGTGTGAGGGAGGAATTCCCAGCAGATGTGCTGGAAGGGCAGCTCTCCTAGCTTCTGCCGGTTGCTGGTAATCCTCTGCGTTTCTTGGCTTGTGGATACATCATCACTCCAGTTTCTGTCTCTGTGTTCACGTGGTCATCTTCCCTCTGTGTTTCTGTGTCTAAATTTCCTTCTTCTTACAAGGACACTAGTCACTGATCAAGGTCTACTCTAATCCAGTGTGACCTCCTCTAAACTAATTATGCCGGCAAAGACCCTATTTCCGAATCAGGTCACGTTCATAGGTACCAGGGGTTAGGACTAGAACATATCTTGTGGAGGGATACACTTCAACCCACAAAAGGGGCTGACCAGTTAGAGCACAGGAGAGGTGCACACAAATATTCATGGATCACTCTGGAGGTTTGAGGTGGGGAGACTGGAGGACCATGAGTTGCTGGAGGATTAGTTAGGAGTTTATTACAAAACAATAAGTGAGAACAGCTGAGGCCTGGGCAGAGGCTGTGTCTGAGAATGCCAAGCCATCAAAAGCACTGGCCAACCCAGTTGTAACTTCTGGCAAGAAGAGTTCACAGGCCGTGGGTAATGTGTTCTTCCACAAGAAGACATAACGTCTGGTTCTGACGTTCACTGATGATCATTTCCTACAGCCATTATTCCATTAGGTTTGATAAGATGCTGATATTCTAATTCCATCGTTTCTTCTTCATTTATCAGTTGGATGCTTCTGTAAAAAGAAACATCTTATCAACTATTTACTTTGATCTACAGTTCTTACAAGGGCAGGAGAAATGCTTGATTCTTCCCTTTTTTTTTTTTTTAAACTAATTTCACACTAAATAGTTCCCAGGCATCCTCCAAAAATGACCTATATCTTTTTGTTGTTGTTGGGTATCACTGTTTTTCTCTTTGTTTGTTATCATTTTGAACTCATGGCTTTTTAACATATTTGATGTGTTTCATTTTATTTTATTTTTTAACATATTTGATGTGTTTTCATCCACTTCAATTATTACCCTTAATGATGCTCAAATCATTCTGGTGCCTCCTGAGTCCTTTTGATACAGTCCTAATAATCTTTGATAGTTTTCTTGCTTTCTGATAAGACTTTCTGAACTTTTCGAATCATGGAATCTTAATTTGCATTTCTTTTATTAGTAGTAATGTACAGGAGCTTTTCATGTATTTAATTGGGCGTATTTTGAGTTTGCAGCTAACCAATGCATGGGCCAGGCAGGTGGTGGGCTGTTCTTAAGAGCACTGAGCTGTAAACCAGGAGCCCTGTTCTCTAATCTTGCCATTGGGAGGACCTATAAGGAAGTCATTTATCTTTTAGGATCATTTCTTCCTTATCACATTGTGGGGGAGGGTGCCTCTATAATCTTTAAATGTCCCTCTCAATCTAAAATGCTGAGATCTTAATTCCTGGATCTCATGTGCCCCAGAATTCCTATAAAGATGTTTATCCAATAAAGTCAATTGAGTAATTGTATGACAGAGCTCAATTTAATTTCTGTCTGGGCAAGTTATTTTACCAAATTTATTTGTAAAACAAAACAAAAAAATTGTTAGATCACATGTTCTTGTTTTTAAAATTATTATTAAAAAAATATGGTCCCTCACAGATATAGAGAACAAACATGTGGACACCAAAGGGGGAAAGTGGCGGGGGTGGGTGGTGGTGGTGGGATGAATTGGGAGATGGGGATTGACATGTATACACTAATATGTATAAAATAGATCAGTAATAAGAACCTGCTGTATAAAAAAATAAATAAAATACAATTCAAAAAACAATATGGTCCCTGAATTGGTAGAGGCTGCATTGATTGACCCTCCTGCTTGCTCTTTCAGAAGCTGCAGCCAACTGGCAAATAGCTTGTCCAGCCTCCTGCTGAAGCATCTGCTGAGGCTCCGCAGATTGCTCCGCGCCCTCCCTCCCCCAGCCTGGTCGCCCTCCATCCTCAGGTTGCTCATTAACTCATTAGAAGATGCTTTGATAGCAGCTGTGGGGGAGGTTCTGCTGTCTGTAGCTCAGGGTTTTCCAAGCACCTGCCTCAGCGTCACCTGCAGACCTTGGTAAACGTCTCCTACAACATCCACCTACTAGGGCATCACACACAGTGCTTTTCTTCCACAGCATTTATCACAGCACCGCGAATCAAAGCACTACTTGTGCAAATATTTGTGTAATGCCTGCCTCCTGCAGTGGGCAACAAGCTCCATGGGGGCAGGCGGTGTCAGGTTTTGCTTCGCTTCCTATCCCCAGCACTCAGCTTGGGCTTTGGCACCTTGCAGGTGTCCCAGTATTTTCTGGATGCTGAATGCATGGGTACATGAGTGACCAAATAAGTCAATATGATGGAGAGCCAACCGGACACACAGAGACTCTACTCTTGATGTACGAATTGTCCATGTAAAATGAAAGAAGGATTTGTTCCCAAATTAGGGCCGACGTGTAGGTCTAGGTGTCAGTATACGTGTGTAAATGCACGTATGTGTATACAAAGGAGGAGCTTCAGAGGAGGTGGCTGGCCGGCTCCTGGTCCTGTGGGGCTGCATGTTATTAGGGGAAAAAAAAGCACTGAGCTCGGAGGTCGAAGATCTGGAGTCTGGTTCCACTCATGGCGGCCCGGGTGATTGTGCGCACGTCACGTCTTCATCTGCAGAACAGTGGCCCCTGTGGGGATCCTTTTAGTGCTGTGACCCTCAGATTCTGCACGTGAGGAGTGCTGTCTCACCGAACCAGAGCCAAGATGCTGGCAGGCTGCCCTCTCGGCCCATTAATGCCATAAACGATGTTCATTCGAAATATCTCCCCCTAAACCAAACGCTTCCTTCGCTTTCAAACCAAATGCTACATCTCTTTCCTTGCACATCATTTTTGCCTTTTGGGACTTTGCTTGCCAGGTTTTCCTCTCTCATTCTCAGTCTCCTTGGGTCAGCTTTAAATTACTGATTCCCAACTGCAGTGCACTGTTCCAAGCACTTGACGTGGATCAACTCATTTCGCAAAGATAGAGTGCAGTCCCACAAGGTTCTGCGCATGTATTTACAGGCCGACCTGAGGCATGTCAGTTTTGTATGTCATTGGTTGATAAGCTCTAGTGTGGATGGATTTGACATTAAGGCCGCATGTTTTGAAAAGGTAACTTAAGCACTTGAATACTTAGGTGGGAATGGAAGACATCCTGCAGGGTCACTGCCCTAAAGTCAGTTATAATGTGTCAGGAAATAAACCTTCAAGAAATATTTGACAACAATATGAGTTAATATATAAAGTGCTATATCCCTTGGCATACTTTATAAGTCCTCCAAGCAGTCAGGGAAGGGAGAGTTGAATGGGAGCCTGTGTAACCCATGTGCTTGATGCTTATCTCTGAGTCTCCATGGCATCTTTACTTTCCATGAGGTCCTGTGACGCAGCAAGAGCAGGCAAGCCAGGCGTGGTGCCCTCAGGAAGGTGCTTCTGGAAGAACACGCTTACACAGCATCTTCTCTCCTCCCTGCCCCACACTCCATTCTGATTTCTTTGCTACTTAAAAAAATTAGACAACATTACCTTGAATGAAGATATTAAAGTGCTATTTTTCTTATGATAAAAATGATGAAGGCTCATTCTAAAGATTTGGAAAGCATAAAGGAAACGCCAAAAAAAAAAAAAAATCAGAACACACCCAACTCTTAGAGGTACGGTGGGTAAGTTAATTCTGCCTTCTTCTCCCCAAGTCATATTCCTTAAAGATATTTTCATAACCACGTTTCACTCTATGCCTGTGATATGGAGGAAGGTCTGAAATGAAGGGTCCTCTCCGCAGCGGGAAGAAATGGCAAGTCTCATCCAATGGGCTCAAGAAAAACTTTCGCTTTGAGAGGAGGGACAAAGGTCAGCATGATGCAGGCCTGTCTCCATACAAATCTCTCTCTACATCTTTGAAAGGGACTCAGAGTTGGAGCGTAAAGGTTTTAGCCTGAATTCAGGTCCACGATGGGAATTAAAGGTGCAGGAACAGCCAAACTAACCAGATTATTCCCCTTCTAGCTAACCTGGGAAGATGCTTTGGAAAGATTTTTACATGAAATATCTCGGTTGCTCCTCTTTCTTTCCCATCAAACCTTTCCCTTTCACCCTCCTAGATCCACACAAACGACAGCTTTATTTTTTGTCAAGCTACACTTTATAAGTTTTCTTTCTTTTTTTTTTTTTTTGTCTCATTAACTCCACTCCCTCTGTCCCCCCAGATTTTCCAATGATTAAAGTAGTGGGCTTTTAAAAAAGGCCTCCAATTAGCACCTCATCAGCTCCAATTAGAGGAGACAAAAGCCGTGTAAAGATAACTCAATGAGAGAGGCCGGCACAACCTCATGTAATCACTTAAGACAAGCATCGGGCATTCTCTTTGCTAACTGCGCTGGGCCTATTCACCTTTCTTTCTTCCTTTTGGATGCATTTAAGACTGTTTTGCTGGGAAGACAGGCCTCCCAGGAGTCTCATAATTCCTCATTCAGAGGCTACCTGTTTACAGCTCACAGAGCCCAAGGACCTAAACAATCCTATATTGTCTACCTACTGCTTCCTTAAACTTCAGCATCCTTAATGGCCAGTTCTCTGTGACCTGCAGCATCAGTTAAAGGCTGGCTTTATACTCACTGAGTGTTCGCCTTGTCCTATCTTCTAATTATACGGGAGGGCAACAATGTATTTTTTTTTTTCAATGAGAGTTCTTTGGAGCAGTTAATTTGGTGCCTGTACTAAATGCCTCCAAACATTAATTAGGGTGGAAGGAACCCTAGTTTCCTCTGCAGCTTTCAGCTTTCCCCTCTACTTACTTCCCTTGTATTCACATAGGCCTGGATGAGTCTCTCTAATGAAATTACCTCATTAATGCCTTTCTTCTTCACAGTAACTCGTTCAAAACCAACCATTTAGCTTGAATTTAATGCTGTCAAAAGGAAAAAGGTGCATTCATGGCTTTGATTAGCAAAAAATTTTCCCCCCTAAGGGGCGGACAGATTTAAATTATGAAGATGGTAAGTAGTAAGTTATAATTGGGTACAAGCAGCACTTCAGGGAAGCTTAAATGCTTTCAAAGCCGGGCCTGGCCGGTCTGCAGACTATTAACTGTGTCCAGTGCCTTGTCCTCACTATTTGAATTGATGGCAACTTAACTAGAAAAAAGAAAATGGGGTTTAATTTTTGTTTAATACACAGTGGGGTTGTATTTACCCACAGAGCAATAGCTTTTTGATGAGCTCAGCCTTTGTTCTCCTCATAATTTATTATCCATGCTTTCTAACATGAGTTTTGAAGGCGCCGTGCATGTCCCTGTTTCTAGGCGAAAATAAACCCTTAAGTGCACACACTGAGAAAGCGGGTTGTTGACCTAACACCTCGGCTAGGGCAGCACCAGGTACGTGAGCTCTGATAATATGTGTCATAATGATTTTTTAAAAGTTACGGCACTTTGGGGATTTACCCCTTAAAAAAAACTCATTCCTAGATGTTTTCTTATTTGATGCAAGGATCCTGTGAAGTAAGACTTAGATATTAAGTGCCTGGTGAAAAAGCAGAGGTTCACCAGACGCTTAATATCTGAGGGATTTACTAAAAAATCATGGTTAGTGGCAAGTGCAGGACCAAAAGCCACTACACCTCAAGCTTGGGGTAACACGCAATACTGGATTTTGAGGATAGAGCTACTTTTTTGTAACATCCAGAGCATCAAGTATGTTTACATTGGCTCAATCTCAATTTGTATATAAAGAAGACAGTTTACCTAACTAGGCAATACTATCCTAGGTGGAATATATATATATAGTATCAATCACAGAAACACATGGTTCATTGCATGTCAGTGAATCACAAATGGACGGAGAGGGTCTTTCTGGATGCAAAGTGGTGTTCAATTATTAAGCACAAGCAACAAGAGAGAGAGAGAGAGGCCCAAGCAAGACCATGTAGCTTTTTCTTTCAAAACCTGAAATTATGTGACACAACCATCAAAACAATATAGAGGCTCAGCGGTAACTGTGGGACTTAGGGTCAGATCTGCTTTAAAAAATCTCACCTCCATTTTGAACAGGTTACTTCTATTTTCTCAATCTGAGTTAATTCATTTGTTCAATGAAGATAGTAAAACCCATTTGTGAAGATAAGGAAACACATGAAAAGAGTAGACATTAATACAAGTGGCTTGCAAGTTTCAGAGAGTAAGCATTGGGGAGGAAAAACTTTTCCTCTACCCTCTTAGAGTCTGTACTTGAGGCCTGCAAATAAATCTGACAACTGCTAGATTAACAAGAGAAAAGTCAGATTTCTATTCACAGAAAAATGTGACTCAAGGAAGAATTGGGGGCTTATATACCATTTTAATAGGGGATGGGAAGGGGCACTTCTGGGAAAACAAATGACTTCTTAGAAATAGGGTGGAGGGAGAGGGAGAAAGGGCACTTAAGAAAAGCAAATTAATTTTGGAAAGATAAATGGGCTCATGGGAGAATAGATGGGAGATATGATAGTTTTGTGGCAATGCCTGTTTGGGTGTGGTGCCAACTTCTCCTCTCCAAGAAGAGAGTAGAGTTGCTCCAGGGAAGAGAATTTATGACAATTGAGTGCTTTTAGGTAGATAAGGGGTTTCAGGGACTTGAATGCTTTCAGCTCAAAATAAGTTTTATGCCATAGTGGCTTATTCTGGACCCCTTCATAAGGAAAAAATGGTATTAATAATAACTATTTATTGACCCAAGCTAAATGCCTTCCATATGTTAGAAAAGTCCCAAGATGCATCAATTCATGTATTTTTGCATTAATTTATATATTTAATAGTTATGGTTTATAAGATATTTTAAGTGACAACTGTTTTAAAACCAGATATTAAGCATGCCATTATAATACTTTATGTGTTTCTGAACACTTGAGATTATAAAATATTTGGACAACAATCATCAAATACAAGTAGTTCTGACCTTGTAGAAAATACCAAGAATGGGGAAAAATTTTATTTTCTACATCAGGTCTGTGTAACTCTACCAGGAGAATTTGCACATAAATAATTTGCATATGTGAGGATCGATTTTTTCTGGCCTTCAGTTATAATTCACTGGGCTTGGTCATTGTTGAAATGGCCACTGTATGCTCTTGATCAAGACCCTATTTTCTTGATTTGCAAACATGAAACACTCAGGTTTTGGAATAGCTGGGGAACGAACACCAGATCTTTTATGCTAACTTCTCAGGGAAACTTTCGTTCATGTTAACGACCAAATTCTTTTATTTAAGTCAGCAGAGTGGCTTCTCCTTCCCTGTTTATGGTTACAGTGTGTATGTGTGTGTTTGTGTGCGATATTGAAAAAGGTTAGACCTCAGCTGACTTGGATTGTGAGGCTTTCTCTCATCCTGACGTGTCAGACACCGTGATGTGGACAACACACCTCATTAAATGTAGTATGATCTGTAACGGGCACATCCTGGAGCCCTGCCCACCTTTCCCTCACTCCAATAGTGCAGTTTTTAGACTTGACCTTGGGCTTTTGATACTAAACGAGAAGGATTTGTGAAGAATCTTTTAATGCACTTCCTCTTAATTTAGGACCTTCTGTTGTCACATCACTAATAATCAATAAATTTTTACACAGTGTGATCTAGTTCTAGAATTAGAAACATATTATATTAGGAATGCATTCTACATACGATTCCAAATTGCTTGAAGGTCACTGGAAAATAGACACTGTAATGGATTGACTTACCCTCAGTATCTGGGAATGTGACCTTATTTGGAAATAGGGTCATTGCAGATGTAATTAGTCAGGATGAGGTCATACTGGAACACGGTGGACGTTAATCCAATATGACTGGTGTCCTTATAAAAAAAGGACAATTGGACACAGAGACAGACACACACACAGGGAAGATGGTGTGAAGACACAGGGAGGATGCCACGTGAACATGGAGGATTGGAGTGGTGCAGCTCCAAGCATCAAAGCTTGCTGGCAAACAGCTGGAAGCTAGGAAAGAGGCCTGGGACAGATCCTTCCCCATAGCCTTCAGAGGGAGCACCCCTGCCAGCACCTCTGTTTTGGACTTCTGGCCTCCAGAACTGTGAGCTAATAAGTTTCTGCTTTGTAAGCCACCCATTTTGTAGTACTTTGTTATGGCAGCTCTGGAAAACTGATAGACTGCAATACAAACATGTTTAGAATTGATTATTTAACCTCGTTATAAGTAACGGGCTTTACTGCTACGTCATCATGATCATTAGTAATAGTAATTTATTATATAACTTATGTTAATATGCTCTTAGTAGAGCAATATTTAATTTTCATTTATGTAATCATTTTCTTCTAAAGATCTTCAAGCCATAAGATTGATCATTGCTAGATATTTATTAGGAAAAAAAAATATTTCTGAGGCACTTCTCTGACACTGCCCCCTTCCGCGCCCCCCAAATCAAATGTCATATGTACAGGCTCCTTCAGTGTCTTGCCTTTACTCTGTGCTGTTCTTGACTATCGAGAATCATCAGGTGTCAAGGTGACCTTCTCACAAACAGGAAGTCATTTTCATCTTTCATTGTTAAAATGAAGATAATATATGTACACTTCAAAAAATTATAGGAGAAACTATATATTTATAACCATTGACGGAACTAGGAACCAGGGAGTAAGTGAAACTCTTCTCCATAAATAAGTTGAGAAACAGAGTTGGAAGTGTCTAGTTCAATGGCTGGGACATAGTAACTGCTTAATAGATACTCATTTTCATCCTTCCCTCTCCTCTGTTATACAACGGGCCTTTGCAACAGGTGTAACAGAAACAGAAGTCAGGCAGCAAATCTACTTGCAATCAAAGAGCTATGTAGGAGGTGCTTAAACACTTCGGTAAATTCTTTAGACAAATTTAAAATACAGGTGGTGTGAGCTTGTGGGTACATCAGAGCCAGAAGTTTCAAACAAGACTTTAAAAAACATAGGGACTTCCCTGGTGGTGCAGTGGGTAAAACTCCACGGTGCCAGTGCAGGGGGCCCGGGCTCCATCCCTGGTCAGGGAACTAGGTCCCGCATGCGTGCCGCAACTAAAAGATCCCGCGTGCCGCAACTAAAAGATCCCGCGTGCCGCAACTAAAAGATCCCGCGTGCTGCAACTAAGACCCAGCGCAGGCAAAATAAATAAATAAATAAGTGAATAAATATTTTTAAAAATTTTATAAAAAACATAGGTTAGACATACCCAGTGCACGTGGATGTGGCCTCTTCCAGCTCTGAATACCTACGTCGCCATGTTGTTCCTTTAAACATGATCTGCCTTGTATACTATCTGTTTATGGTTGTGAATGATCTCCTCTAACAGACTGTAAGCTCACAGAGGGCAGGAGCCATTTTATTCATATTTTGTTTTGGTCTATAATGACCTCACTTTGTATCCTGTCCCAAGTATTCTCATGCCTACCTTTTCTACGTTGTTTACATGTCTATCTTCTCCAACAACTTAAGAACTTCTTAAGGGCAAGTGTAAACACACAGGTACATTCTCATGACCACATCCTGCTCTGGGGCGCTCACCAAATTCATGTCCATTTCAAAGCCACTCTCGTTTTTGGCCAAATCCTCCTGGACCTGTGCTGGTTTCCTCCCTTGTGTCAGGGCCAGGAATGCTAACTCCATGATTTTATTGCACGCAAAGTGTTTCCACAGCATAACTCAGTACTGGGCATGTTGTAGGTCAGTACATAATTGTATGGATTACGGTTTAGCATATTAGAGTTATAAGTTGTGCAGTCCTGTAACATTTGATTTTCATAAAAGGTCAGTTTGTGTATGGAGAACAATGCCATGGTTGTATGGCAGTGTAGAGAGTGAGAGTGACTGAGGGCAAGTGATACAGACAGCTTTACTGCATTTCTCCTGTCCTCATCTGAACAATGAAAACAAAAATGCTAGCCACCCTTAAAAAAATACCATATTTATCTTACAGAGGATAATTTTCCAATGACTAAATAAAACTGTGAGCCTTCTGGGGTATCCATCTCCTTTGATTGAAACTGGCTCATTTGATTCCTACTAGATTAAGGGCCCGTTTTGAAGAACATGGAGACAATCTGTAATTATGCCCTGGAAAGCACACAATTTCATTTTCTTCACCATGGCAAGGAACACTGAACACAGACCCCTTCTCCTCTCCCCTCCCTTCCTTCCTTGTTGCATCTGGTCAATTCTAACAAACATTCCTAATGACCAGGCTATATCGGCATTACCTAGTCAAGTAGCCCATTCAGTTTGCTCAAAAGAGCACAGACATCATCAAGCATTTGGCTGAATGCACAATTCACACTGAATAGGGCAAATATTTGGATTCAAGTATAGGTCAGCAGCAACCAATTGAAATATTGATAAAGGAAGCCTGTGGGAACTAAATGTACATAAAAGAAGGAAAAAAGGAAAGAGAAAAAAGGAGGTCCTTAAGGGGTGAGCCGGGGCAACAAGACCACAGGGGCGATTTCTCTCTTCCACAAGACTGTAGGTGGCTTAGCTTGGGGGGTTAGCAAACCCAGCACTGACAGCCTGTTATTCTAGCTTCAGAAAGCGGTATGTTCAAACACTTTTGTTTGGTTCCAGAGTGGAATTCATAATTTCCTGCGAAAGCACTATGAAACTTTCTAATAGGAACCCCCATCCCCTGCCCACATAACTTTATTAAGAGAATTAGGTTGGAGTCTCTTTGTGGTTTTTTATATTGTCCTATTCAGCCGTCGGCTTGCACTTGGGTAGGTTTTATTGACTTGAAAACACTCCAGAGCACTGGGGCTCCCCTGGTAACCTCCTTGGCTCCAACCCCCATCATTCACTCACCCGTGATGCTCAGCAAATCCAGACCTCTGTGGCCCAAAGTAAATGTTTGTCACCCTCACAGCCCATGTATAATGCCTTGCTTTATGGATGGTTTAATTCTCAAACATCCACTCTGCATGTGGGCATTAATGCGCCCCAGTGCCACACTCAGCCACGTCCTCTTCCTCCTAAAAGGGTCAGAAATCCCAGTCTCCGACTTCACCGGAATACTTAGCTTTCTTAGCACCCCCCCGTAGACTCCTCTGAAGGTCCAGCCCGATTTCCCCCAAGCTCTTCCTTGAAAACCTCCGGGGAGCTGTGGTTGGGCAAAGTGCCCTCTGCTGTTCCCACCGTCTTGCTCGCCTGCCCTTGGAACTGCAGCGGCCAATGGGGCAAAACTCGGTGCCTCTGGCACTCAGAGCTTGGCTGAACTTGGTGGGTGGAGAGAATCATGTGACGTCCAGGGTTCACCTGCGTCCAGCCTACACACCCGAGGATGGTAATGTGCTTCTGAGAAGAAAGGAACGTCCTGAGCTGGCTTGGCTGCGTGGAGAGCGCAGTAAGGGAAATGGTTTTGAGCCTCACGTCATTTTTAGACGAGACAGAAGTCTTGAAACCGTCGAAAGGCACACATGGAATACAACGTCTCAGAAATTTCTTCCAAAACCCAGTTATGAAATGTTGGTTTATTTGGCATTCAATTAATCAGGCCTCTTTATTAAACCTGGCGTTTAATTGGAGTTTATTGGATGAAGACAACTGATTTTTAGAACAAAGATCCATAACATCCTGCCATGTTACATTGTGCTCAGAATAGTGTTCTGTAAAGTTCTCTGTAGTTTTCTTTTGTTTGTGGTGTGTATGACATTTATCTAATAATCGGAATGTTTAAGAAGTCTTCCCACACTCAGTCACTTCAGATAACGTATTGTCCTGGTCTCATATTCAATGGATAGTTAAATACTAAATATAAGTATCTCACCCCAAACCACAGGCCAGTGGATGGAGAGGGTCCGAGTGGTTGCCGTGGGGTGTGCACTTGGATTTCTCACTCAGAAGATCCTTGCTCCCTCCCCACATGCATGCATGACATGCATGGCTTGGGCTCCCAGAAGCCTGGACAAGAGCGTGTGGGTGAGTCAGTAAAACTCATCATCACACCTTGAGAAAGAGACTAAGTCTGGAGGAGTAGACTGATGGGTGAGGATCTGCATGCAGCCGTCATGCCTTAGCAAGACTGCTATGACTGTAAGGGGCAGAACCCAATCAACGAACAAAGCGAAAAAGGTGGGGTGAATTATCACAAGGACAAAAGAGTGTCTTAAGCAGAGCAGCTGGGCCTCGCAAAGAAGAGGAATCATGAAAGGCAAAGCCAGAAGGCAGGCAGGCAGAGGGTCCTCAGCCACTGCCCGCTCCTTCTGGGGCAGCGTGGTCTACAAGCTGCCTCTCCTGTGATCCTTGGATATCAATGTGACTTCAGAACAGAGACGACACTCACATTATGCTGATTTCACTTATTTTCTTTAAGAAAGGGAGGGTACCATACCTTATCCATTCTAAGAGGCCTTGGGTTATAAAATCTACCATTAACTTAAGTCTCACTAAAAAAGAAAAACCACCACCCATTAAACCCTGACACCATCCTAACAATAGTCCTTTGCGAGGCACTATTTGATTGTCACTGGCCTCGTATGGCTTTGACATTTCTTTCATCCATTCTGAGGGATTTGGCCCTTTCTTCTGCCTTCTGTTGCATTTCTTGGAGCCTGGTAAGCCGCCCTTTTGCATGTATCTCAGTAAACAAAAAGTGACCCAGCTTCACTTGCTCGTGGGTATCCATGATTCTTAAATCTTTGACAGTGATTAACGAGAAAATATAGAATTGTGGTCATACTGCTATCAAAGAATATTTGCTTTACTAATAGCAAATCCACACCCAGCTATTCTAGTTCTGTACCTTTTTCTGGACACAATAATTTTTTGTTTCAATGTCGGATCAGAGTGGAATTTTTTGGAAGCCATCTTAAAGGGCACGTGAGTCCCAAGAATGCATATAACTCAACGGAAGTGATGATGATATGAATAGCGATAAGCTGGCAGATGCACAGGTGATGGCAAACACGTGAAGACTGTCACCTGGTTGACAGCAATTATAAAATGCCTTTGATTTGTTAAGACACATCCAATTCTGTAGATGTTAAAGTGGGAGATGATGTGCATTTAAGAGTTGATTGAATGCGGTATTTGCATGATGGGTGTTGAGAACAGAGGTGTACAAAGGGGACAATGACCCAGGTTCTTCTAGAACAGAACTTGGCAGTGCTGTGAGGATGCAACTAGCTGGGAGGGAGTGTCCACTCCTGGCGTTCAGTGTAAGCCAGGAGCTTTGTGATCATGGTATCTCCCATGCCAGGTAAGTATTAAGCCAGGAGCTTTAACGACCCATTTCTGTGGGCCCCATGACAAGACCTCAAAGTAGACATTAGGACCTGTATTTACAGTTGAGGAACTGGAGCTTCAGGGAGGCAAAGGGCCTGCCCAGATCACACCATCTGTGAGTGGCAGGGAGAGGTTGTGGAGCTTAGGTCTGTGCTTTTCTCATACAACGCTGGGGGTGCGATGGGGGCTGGTGAAGGGTTTGCAGACAGTTTTGCAAGAATGAATTAACCACACAAAATGGGGTTGCACTAGGGCCTGGACAGATCAAAATTTAAAACTGATGCTTCCTGCAGAGAGAGTTGAGATGAATGTAGGTGATAGCTGAATATTCCCTAGCATATCTTGGGCAGAGAGTATACGAGACAGTAGAGAAACCCTTTGATTGATCTCTTGGGGTCCAGAAATTTATGCTATATATATATATATATATATATATATATATATATATATATATATATATATATATATATATATATGTACAGCTTTGCAAAATATAGATATGAAATCAAAGTAGGCCATCTATGATTTGGCAAGGTTCTAAAACCATTTTTTTTTTTTTTAAACTTTTTTTTTTTTTACTATTTGAAATGCATCCTCTTTATTTATTTATTTATTTATGGCTGTGTTGGGTCTTCGTTTCTGTGCGAGGGCTTTCTCCAGTTGTGGCAAGTGGGGGCCACTCTTCATCGCGGTGCACGGGCCTCCCACCATCGCGGCCTCTCTTGTTGCGGAGCATAAGCTCCAGACGCGCAGGCTCAGTAATTGTGGCTCACGGGCCTAGTTGCTCCGTGGCATGCGGGATCCTCCCAGACCAGGGCCCAAACCCGCGTCTGCTGCATTGGCAGGCAGACTCTCAATCACTGCGCCACCAGGGAAGCCCCTAAAACCATTCTTAATATTTATGGGATGAAAGGACCTAGCCACGACCCTAAGTTGACCTTCGCATACTCTTTCCATCCTAGGAACATCTTTTTTTCATTATTCTCCCACATGTAAAAATTTGTGGTAAATGCAGTTGTACTGTGTTTAACAAATGTAGAAGCCTCTCATGGTCAAGTAGTTGGTTGGTTAATTGAGAAAGTCCATCAAATCATAGACTTTTAAAAAAGTAAACATTTTCATTTACTTAAAGCATAGACAGGTATATTCACACCAGTCTTGTGATGTAAACTGATTGTCTTTTCTTTGCAAAGCCTCCGTTGATGAGAGCTCCTTATCACTTGTTTTGCACAAGTCACATCCTTAATGTATTGATGATGACAGCCAGTTTTGGTTTCTTTAAAATGCAGAGACATTGCAAACAATAAAAGAGTAGAATTATACTATCCATAACTATTAATAAATTTCCCCTAAATTTTCATAGCAATCTTACTCATATCTGATTTGATCAAAAATATTTTAGCAACTATTTGTTTTTACCAAGTCTCTTAAAGTAGTCACATTTGTTTTCTTTTTTCATGTACTCATTTATTTGTAGATTCAGTCAATATTTAATCAGCTACATTATTACGCCAACAGGTACTTGGGATTACACTTGCTACATGACCTGACAGCTCTCAGCCAGTCCTGGCTCCTTCCCCACTTCCTCTCACAGCCTTTCCTGTAATAGAATCCATGCCCATCGAATTCCATCTTTGCATCTGCTTCTCAGAAGACCCCCAACTGACACAGCACATAACTGCATTTATTGTAGGAAAAAAATGATTGCAGTAGAAAAATACATAATAACTGAAACAAAAAATCAATTAAGCTTTCAGATTTCCTGAAATCATAATCCACATTAAACACAATCTACATAGGTACCTTCAGTGGTGAGAACTGAAAGCCTGAAACTTGAAGTATTCTTAATTAAAACAAAAGCTCACTTCTCTAGTACATACTATTGATTAAGCCAGGAAACCGGACTTGTGTGTTTACTAAATGCATTTCTATTAATATAGACGTATAACCCCATTATGGGAAATTGGAAAAAAGAGGAAAGAAAAAGGAATCTTGCCTACTAACTAAACCATCATTACTTTGGTGAAGGGTGAATTCATGAATTTTAGAAAAGTTTTACAAGGATCGGAGCACATAGGATTGTGAATTAACTGTCTAGTAACCAGACCATTCAATTAACTAGAGCCCAAGCCAGGAGCTCCTCGACATCCCAGATTGTCAAATAACCCCAGAGGCTGACGCAGGGCGTGACCAGCCCTGTTCTGTGGGGATCTGCTGTGGGCCTAGCTTCCAGGCCTTTCCTCAGTAGCCTGGAAAGGTGGGGTAGGGTAGAAGGTGGCCCAGGGGAATGAAGCAGGTGTCCCTTTTTTGCCTACAATTCCCAGGCTGGTTGTGCTGGGCTGCACGGCTGTTCCTTCCGAGATCTGAGATAATAGCTGTGTCATCACACAGGAATCTAGCCCAGAGCCACCCACGATAGGTCTCTACTCTGTGCTGTAATCAAATCTGGGACCAGGTGTGCAAAAGTCATGGGTTTTGCAGTTGGGAGAGGTGTTAGGTAATTATCTGGAGAACCTGATGCTTTCTAGGAGTTCTGGAAGGCAGCTAAGGACACTCGCAAGCTTTGGGGGCACTCCTGGGCTTCATAGTGGCAAAACTGCCTCCTGGGAGTTGTTTAGCAAATTATGAGTGGTGTGTGTGTGTGTGTGTGTGTGCACATAGGAGGGGTTGTTGTCACAACTAATGAAGAGCCCAGAACCTAACTCTGTTTTACATATGAACCCAATTTGTCTTTTATGACTTTAATCTGTAATAATTCTATCTAAATTTCAGAAAGATTATACTTACATTTGGTTGGAATTTTACTGAGAGTTATTCACCAATGCAATGCAGCTAATGGTATTTTGAGTCACAAACATTTACTCTGTAGCTGTCATATTTGGGTGAGTATATGCACAGGCACAAGCATCGAACTACTTCCTTCCGTCTTCTAGCTGTAACTGTATCATTCACATATTTAATACATATTAATTTATTATAATGAGTTTGCTTATATTTATGCTTCGTATTACTGTTAGGACATTAGAGTGATTAAAATATTATCTGTGTAGGTAAGTTGTATTCTGTACATTTGATTTTAGGATACCATAGGGGAGATTTACACACAATTTGTTATAAAAGGGGGGCATTGGTTCTGATAGGGTGGAGAAGTGCTATTCAAATTGAACTTGCAGCTCCCAGCAATTTTGCTGTGGTGGAATCACATGGAAATGGCTTGTCCTCTGGGCTGTCACTGCTATGAGCTCTGCCCTGGCACACTCTAGTGACTGCTCAGGTGCTGGCCCTCCTGCGGCTGTAACCGCAGGTGCCCTGACCTCAACCCTCCACTCTTTATGTTGGTCCAGGGCTTACCCAGCTTCTTGGAGCAGGACAAACCAGGCGATGCTTGTTGGATCCTGGAAAGTTAGGTGCTGGATTTAAACTCATAAAAGTCTGAGGACTGGCATAGGAAAGGTGGCCCTATTTAGGAAGCTACCTCTGAATATCCTCTTCCAGTCTTGAATCCAGCCTAGAATATCAACTTCCCTTCACCAAAGCAGGCCGAAAAATGGAGAGTGAACATATTCTCCTTGATTCCGAAAGCAAAAAAACCCCCCAAAACAAAAAAACACAACTTCATTAAACCCAGGTAATTAACAAAGTTTTCCTTACAGACAGAATGTTGATTGGTAAGAAGTTGTGCCTGTATCTACGGGGGCGTCCAGGGGCTTGGTGTTTAAGTGAAATCTCAGACTGTATTTCAATGCTGCTGTTGCCGCCTCCTGCCAGGACCACTGCCTTGGTCTGACAAACATTCAAGAAGGGATGTAGGTTTGTCCCCAATGAAAGCAGCACAGAGGCAGCTGCTTGGTGGGGATGTGACTCAGGCTAGCTGCCCTGAGGCTCACCGTGCGATTCAATTGCTCCATCTGCCGAGTCAACTAGGAAATGCAGAAGACACTTGGAAGGGAAGGGGGAGAAATAAGGAAGGGAAACAAAGCCGGACGTGGTAACTGTGATGGTCCACATAATAAGTTGTTCATCACGTGTGTGAGTCAGAGAAACCCATACAAGGAAAACATCGTTATATCCATTTCACAGGTGAGGAAACAGCAACTCAAAGAAGTTGAATTACTTTGCTCAAGTTCACACAACTGTTAAGTGACGTGCTTGACTTTTCAAGGCCTTCCACTGACGAAAGTAGGGGGAGCTAATGTTGTCGGTCAGGGTGGCTGGTATTTTCACCGGAAGCTTCTTTGCCATAGACATCTTGGCTGCAGGCACTTTGGCTGCAAACATTTTTGTTGCATAAGGAATTGGCTGTAAGGCAATTTTGCCATGAAAGATAGAATAACTGGTGGACGGTTTGGTTTGACAGTTTGTTTTCAACTAGTTGAAATGTGTTAGCTTTTCTTCTAGTTATTGACGTTACTGATGTCTTCCTGGAGCTGACAGATGACGATGATTTGCCCCAAGAGTTGCTGTCTTATTGTGAAACACACTACATTGGAGGAGAAAGAGGCCGAGGGCCTTGAAGGCGCAGAGTTGAGCCCACAAAGTTCCAGTAGACCTTTGGAACATCTATCAAGGGGCATGGGACAATGTGCCAAGAGCAATCCATGATGTAGAGGCTCTCAGCGTAGCACGAGGCTCAGGTACCAACACGCAGCCTAGTGTGTGGAAACTGATACCTCTCTTTTTTTTTTTAATTAATTTTTTTATTAAAAAAATTTTTTTTGGCCGTACCACACGGTATGTGGGATCTTAGCTCCCTGCCCAGGGATCGAACCTGCGCCCCCTGCAGTGGAAGCACAGAATCTTAACCACTGGACCACCAGGGAAGTCCCTTTCAAAAAATTAAAAAAAAATTTTTTTTTTTTTGGCTTATACCTCTCTTAATGAAGGAAGAAATTTTAGTGAAAAATAAAGAGTGTGATTGCTGGCAGTTCCCTGGCAGTCCAGTGGTTAGGACTTGGAGCTTTCACTGCCAGGGCCTGCGAGCCACATGGCACCGTCAAAAAAAAAAAAAAAAGTGTGATGCCAAACAAGGAGACGAATCAACAAGCAAAATAATAATAATAGTGATAGTAGTAATAATAATAATAATAAAAGACTTGGAAGACAAGTGCTTAGGTACAACCCCCAAAATAAAATCAGTTATTTGTACAGTATTGTCATGAATTTACACCCATTTCAAATGTACTCAAATATTTTGTATTTCGCAACAGTCTTTTTAATTTCGTCATTCATTTCTCATGTTTCATTATGTTCTTTTTAATGTTCCTCTTTTATTTTTCATTACTTTATCTTTTTAAAATTGAAGTATAGTTGATTTACAATGTTAGTTTCTGGTGTACAGCAAAATGATTCAGTTACATATATATGTATATATCAGTATATATATTCTTTTTCAGATTATTTCCCATTATAGGTATTATAAGATATTGAATATAGTTCTCTTTGCTATACAGTAGGTCATCATTGTTTATTTCATTATTTTATCTTTTATGGCAAATTGCCTTATGGCCAATTAGTTATGTGGTGAAATGCTTGTGGCAAAGATGTTTTTGGCAAAAACCTAGAACCATCCATCGGGCACTCTGTTAAATAATTTCACTTGTCTTATTTAGTACACAAGCCTTTGAAGTAGGTGTTCTCCTGATTTTTAGCAATGTGGAACCTGAAACTTAGAGACATTAGGTAACTTATTTGAGGTCCCAAAATCACTAAATGGCAGAATTCTGCCTGGTTCTGAAGCTTGGCCCACATAAATGTAGAGTTGAAGGTGGGCAAATAGAAATACAATAATATCTCACCCATAAATAAGGACCACTACTGTATTAATTCTGGATTTACCACGACTCTTACCATTTTCTAATGAGTGGATATACTTTGTTTTACACAGCACAGAGAGATGAGAAAAGATCTGTGTAGATTGAATCTTGGTCAACTGAACACTTTGGAAAGGATGCTCACGACTGAAATAGATTCCATTGCAAATTGTTTGGTTGCAGGGAAAAAATCGGTAATTTAGCTTTTTGTAAAAAAATGGGTGTTCATATTTTGCATTTGCTTTCAATTAAAAAGATAAATTTCACATTATTTCATGTATATATACTCCTTATACAAATGAAAAAAATTACAGGTAAAGTCATATGACTCCCCTCCATACTTTCCAAGTACACTTCCCAGAAGTAAATACTGTGCATCTGTCGAGACCTTTTTTTTCTTGGCTTTAAGATCCTTTAATTAATTAATTAATTTATTTATTACTTATTTTTTTATGATCCAGATATAGGATCCTTTTATACTTTTAAAAATTATTGAGAATTCCAAGGAACTTTTGTTTAAGTAGGTTGTATCTACTGATGTTTAATGTGTTGGAAAATAAAACTGAAAAATTTTAAATACAAGCACACACAATCATACATTCTATTAGCCATTAGAGCTATGATGTTATCACATATCTTGTCTCTGGAAAACTCCACTGTACACTTAGAACAGAATGAGAATGGCAATAACGTTTACTGTGATTGTGAAAATAGTTTTGGCCTCTTGGACCCCTTGAACGGTTGGGTCTTGGGACTCCAGGGATCCTCACACTAGAGAACCACTGTTTTAAACCATTTACAGAGCTCATGGATGTGAAATGATAAAGTGGCCCTTGTGATGAAACAGGCTTTAAAGTTTCACTTTTACATTTCTTACTTTTTTCTTTGATTTGTCTTTTTTTTTTTTTAGGTTTTTTCTTTCTTTTGTTTTTTATACAGCAGGATCTTATTAGTCATCAATTTTATACACATCAATGTATACATGTCAATCCCAATCGCCCAATTCATCACACCACCACCCCCGCTCCCCCGCTGCTTTCCCCCCTTGGTGTCCATACGTTTGTTCCCTACATCTGTGTCTCAGCTTCTGCCCTGCAAACTGGTTCATCTGTACCATTTTTCTAGGTTCCACATATATGTGTTAATATACGATATTTGTTTTTCTCTTTCTGACTTACTTCACTCTGTATGACAGTCTCTAGATCCATCCACGTCTCAACAAATGACCGAATTTCATTCCTTTTTATGGCTGAGTAATATTCCATTGTATACATGTACCACAACTTCTTTATCCATTCGTCTGTCGATGGGCATTTAGGTTGCTTCCATGACCTGGCTATTGTAAATAGTGCTGCAATGAACATTGGGGTGCATGTGTCTTTTTGAATTGTGGTTTTCTCTGGGTATATGCCCAGTAGTGGGATTGCTGGATCATATGGTAATTCTATTTTTACTTTTTTAAGGAACCTCCATACTGTTCTCCATAGTGGCTGTATCAGTTTACATTCCCACCAACAGTGCAAGAGGGTTCCCTTTTCTCCACACCCTCTCCAGCATTTGTTGTTTGTAGATTTTCTGATGAAGCCCATTCTAACTGGTGTGAGGTGATACTTCATTGTAGTTTTAATTTGCATTTCTCTGATAATTAGTGATGTTGAGCAGCTTTTCATGTGCTTCTTGGCCATCTGTATGTCTTCTTTGGAGAAATGTTTATTTAGGTCTTCTGCCCATTTTTGGATTGGGGTGTTTGGTTTTTTACTTTTGAGCTGCATGAGCTGTTTATATATTTTGGAGATTAATCCTTTGTCAGTTGCTTCATTTGCAAATATTTTCTCCCATTCTGAGGGTTGTCTTTCATCTTGTTTATGGTTTCCTTTGTTGTGCAAAAGCTTTTAAGTTTCACTAGGTCCCACTTGTTTATTTCTGTTTTTATTTCCATTACTCTAGGAGGTGGATCAAAAAAGATCTTGCTGTGATTTATGTTAAAGAGTGTTCTTCCTCTGTTTTCCTCTGATCTTTATGATTTCTTTCCTTCTGCGAACTAGAGTTTTATAGTGTCCGGTCTTACATTTAGGTCTCTAATCCATTTTGAGTTTATTTTTGTGTATGGTGTTAGGGAGTATTCTAATTTCATTCTTTTACGTGTATCTGTCCAGTTTTCCCAGCACCACTTATTGAAGAGACTGTCTTTTCTCCATTGTATATCCTTGCCTCCTTTGTCATAGATTAGTTGTCCATAGGTGCATGGGTTTACCTCTGGACTTTCTATCTTGTTCCATTGATCTATGTTTCTGTTTTTGTGCCAGTACCATATTGTCTTGATTACTGTAGCTTTGTAGTATAGTCTGAAGTCAGGGAGTCTGATTCCTCCAGCTCCGTTTTTTTCCCCTCAAGACTGCTTTGGCTATTCGGGGTCTTTTGTGTCTCCATACAAATTTTAAGATTTTTTGTTCTAGCTCCGTAAAAAATACCATTGGTAATTTGATAGGGATTGTATTGAATCTGTAGATTGCTTTGGGTAGTATAGTCATTTTCACAATATCGATTCTTCCAATCCAAGAACATGGTATATCTCTCCATCTGTTGGTATCATCTTTAATTTCTTTCATCAGTGTCTTATAGTTTTCTGCATACAGGTCTTTTGTCTCCCTAGGTAGGTTTATTCCTAGGTATTTTATCCTTTTTGTTGTGATGGTAAATGGGATTGTTTCCTTAATTTCTCATTCTGATTTTTCGTTGTTAGTGTATAGGAATGCAAGAGATTTCTGCGCATTAATTTTGTATCCTGCAACGTTACCAAATTCATTGATTAACTCTAGTAGTTCTCTGGTGGCATCTTTAGGATTCTCTGTGTAGAGTATCATGTCATCTGCAAACAGTGACAGTTTTACTTCTTCTTTTCCAATTTGTATTCCTTTTATTTCTTTTTCTTCTCCGATTGCCGTGGCTAGAACTTCCAAAACTATGTTGAATAATAGTGGTGAGAGTGGACATCCTTGTCTCGTTCCTGATCTTAGAGGAAATGCTTTCAGTTTTTCACCATTGAGAATGATGTTTGCTGTGGGTTTGTCGTATATGGCCTTTATTATGTTGAGGTAGGTTCCCTCTATGCCCACTTTCTGGAGAGTTTTTATCATAAATGGGTGTTGAATTTTGTCAAAAGCTTTTTCTGCATCTGTTGAGATGATCATATGGTTTTTCTTCTTCAGTTTGTTAATACGGTGTATCACATTGATTGATTTGTGTATACTGAAGAATCCTTGCATCCCTGGGATAAATCCCACTTGATCGTGGTGTATGATCCTTTTAATGTATTGTTGGATTCTGTTTGCTAGTATTTTGTTGAGGATTTTTGCATCTATATTCATCAGTGATATTGGTCTGTAATTTTCTTTTTTTGTAGTATCTTTGTCTGGTTTTGGTATCAGGGTGATGGTGGCCTCATAGAATGAGTTTGGGAGTGTTCCTTCCTCTGCAATTTTTTGGAAGAGTTTGTGAAGGATGGGTGTTAGCTCTTCTCTAAATGTTTGATAGAATTCACCCGTGAAGCCATCTGGTCCTGGACTTCTGTTTGTTGGAAGATTTTTAATCACAGTTTCAATTTCATTACTTGTGATTGGTCTGTTCATATTTTCTGTTTCTTCCTGGTTCAGTCTTGGAAGGTTATACCTTTCTAAGAATTTGTCCATTTCTTCCAAGTTGTCCATTTTATTGGCATAGAGTTGCTTGTAGTAGTCTCTTAGGATGCTTTGTATTTCTGCGGTGTCTGTTGTAACTTCTCCTTTTTCATTTCTAATTTTATTGATTTGAGTCCTCTCCTTCTTTTCCTTGACGAGTCTGGCTAATTGTTTATCAATTTTTTTTATCTTCTCAAAGAACCAGCTTTTAGTTTTATTGATCTTTGCTACTGTTTTCTTTGTTTCTATTTCATTTATTTCTGCTCTGATCTTTATGATTTCTTTCCTTCTGCTAACTTTGGGTTTTGTTTGTTCTTCTTTCTCTAGTTCCTTTAGGTGTAAGGTTAGATTATTTATTTGAGATTTTTCTTGTTTCTTGAGGTAGGCTTGTATAGCTATAAACTCCCCTCTTAGGACTGCTTTTGCTGCATCCCATAGGTTTTGGATTGTCGTGTTTTCATTGTCATTTGTCTCTAGGTATTTTTTGATTTCCTCTTTGATTTCTTCAGTGATCTCTTCATTATTTAGTAACGTAGTGTTTAGCCTCTATATGTTTGTGTTTTTTACGTATTTTTCCTTGTAATTCATTTCTAATCTCATAGCGTTGTGGTCAGAAAAGATGCTTGATATGATTTCAATTTTCTTAAATTTACTGAGGCTTGATTTGTGACCCAAGATGTGATCTATCCTAGAGAATGTTCCGTGCGCACTTGAGAAGTGTAATCTGCGGTTTTTGGATGGAATGGCCTATAAATATCAATTAAATCTATCTGGTCTATTGTGTCATTTAAAGCTTCTGTTTCCTTATTTATTTTCATTTTGGATGATCTGTCCATTGGTGTAAGTGAGGTGTTAAAGTCCCCCACTATTATTGTGTTACTGTCGATTTCCTCTTTTACAGCTGTTACCAGTTGTCTTATATATTGAGGTGCTCCTATGTTGGGTGCATATATATTTATAATTGTTATATCTTCTTCTTGGATTGATCCCTTCATCATTATGTAGTGCCCTTCCTTGTCTCTTGTAACATTCTTTATTTTAAAGTCTATTTTATCTGATATGAGTATTGCTTCTCCAGCTTTCTTTTGCTTTCCATTTGCATGGAATATCTTTTTCCATCCCCTCACTTTCAGTCTGTATGTGTCCCTACGTCTAAAGTGGGTCTCTTGTAGACAGCATATATATGGGTCTTGTTTTTGTATCCATTCAGCCAGTCTATGTCTTTTGGTTGGGGCATTTAATCCATTCACGTTTAAGGTAATTATCGATATGTATGTTCCTATGACCATTTTCTTAATTGTTTTGGGTTTGTTTTTGTAGGTTCTTTTCTTCTCTTGTGTTTCCCACTTAGAGAAGTTCCTTTAGCATTTGTTGTAGAGCTGGTTTGGTGGTGCTGAATTCTCTTAGCTTTTGCTTGTCTGTAAAGCTTTTGATTTCTCCATCGAATCTGAATGAGATCCTTGCCGTGTAGAGTAATCTTGGTTGTAGGTTCTTCCCTTTCATCACTTTAAGTATATCATGCCACCCCTTCTGGCTTGTAGAGTTTCTGCTGAGAAATCAGCTATTAACATTATGGGAGTTCCCTTGTATGTTGTCATTTTTCCCTTGCTGCTTTCAATAATTTTTCTTTGTCTTTAATTTTTGCCAATTTGATTACTATGTGTCTTGGCGTGTTTCTCCTTGGGTTTATCCCGTATGGGACTCTCTGCACTTCCTGGACTTGGGTGGCTATTTCCTTTCCCATGTTAGGGAAGTTTTCGACTATAATCTCTTCAAATATTTTCTCTGGTCCTTTCTCTCTCTCTTCTCCTTCTGGGACCCCTATAATGTGAATGTTGTTGCGTTTAATGTTGTCCCAGAGGTCTCTTAGGCTGTCTTCATTTCTTTTCATTCTTTTTTCTTTATTCTGTTCTGCAGCCATGAATTCCACCATTCTGTCTTCCAGGTCACTTATCCGTTCTTCTGCCTCAGTTATTCTGCTATTGATTCCTTCTAGTGTAGTTTTCATTTCAGTTATTGTATTGTTCATCTCTGTTTGTTTGTTCTTTAACTTTTCTAGGTCTTTGTTAAACATTTCTTGCATCTTCTCGATCTTTGCCTCCACTGTTCTTCCAAGGTCCTGGATCATCTTCACTATCATTATTCTGAATTCTTTTTCTGAAAGGTTGCCTATCTCCATTTCATTTAGTTGTTTTTCTGGGGTTTTATCTTGTTCCTTCATCTTGTACATAGCCCTCTGCCTTTTCATCTTGTCTATCTTTCTGTGAATGTGGTTTTTGTTCCACAGGCTGCAGGACTGTAGTTCTTCTTGTTTCTGCTGTCTGCCCTCTGGTGGGTGAGGCTATCTAAGAGGCTTGTGCAGGTTTCCTGATGGGAGGGACTGGTGGTGGGTAGAGCTGACTGTTGCTCTGGTGGGCAGAGCTCAGTAAAACTTTAATCTGCTTGACTGCTGATGGGTGGGGCTGGGTTCCCTCCCTGTTGGTTGTTTGGCCTGAGGCAACCCAACACTGGAGCCTACCCGGGCTCTTTGGTGGGGTAATGGCGGACTCTGGGAGGGCTCACGCCAAGGAGTACTTCCCAGAACCTCCGCTGCCAGTGTCCTTGTCCCCACAGTGAGCCACAGCCACCCTCCGCCTCTGCAGGAGACCCTCCAACACTAGCAGGTAGGTCTGGTTCAGTCTCCCCTGGGTTCACTGCTCCTTCCCATGGGTCCCAATGCGCACACTACTTTGTGTGTGTCCTCCAAGAGTGGAGTCTCTCTTTCCCCCAGTCCTGTCGAAGTCCTGCAATCAAATCCCACTAGCCTTCAAAGTCTGATTCTCTAGGAATTCCTCCTGCCGTTGCCCGACCCCCAGGTTGGGAAGCCTGACGTGGGGCTCAGAACCTTCACTCCAGTGGGTGGACTTCTGTGGTATAAGTGTTCTCCAGTCTGTGAGTCACCCACCCAGCAGTTATGGCATTTGATTTTGCTGTGATTGCGCCCCTCCTACCGTCTCATTGTGGCTTCTCCTTTGTCTTTGGATGTGGGGTATCTTTTGTGGTGAGTTCCAGTGTCTTCCTGTTGATGATTGTCCAGCAGCTAGCTGTGATTCTGGTGTTCTCACAAAAGGGAGTGAGAGCACGTCCTTCTACTCCGCCATCTTGTTTGAGCTCTCGAGACCTTTGTCTATGTATTTGCTTTCCTATCTTGAAAGTACATAGTTGTATTATGTGTATCTTTATATAAACAACGCAAGGTCTTCAAATTGCTTTCTCTCCCTCCACCCCAACTTAACAATATGATTTAGAGCTCTTTTCATGTCAGAGCATAAAGATCAGCCTCTTTTTTAAAAAAAGTATTCTATGGAATGGATATATCACAGTTTACACATTTTTCCCCCCTATTAATTGACATTTGGTATGTTTTCAGGTTTTGGGGTTTTTTTCTATTATAAACAATGCTGCTTTGATAATCCTTGTACGTACCTCTTAGTGCACATGTGTAAGTTTCTTGAGGGTAGATATTAGGACACCAGATTGCCAGGTAGTAGGTTGTGTACTTTAAAAGTATTAATAGACAGAGCCAAAATGCCCTTCCAAAATGTATATACTTATCAGCAACATCTGCCTTTCCCATTATCTTTGCCAACTCTTGTTATCATTTTTAAACTTTGGCATTCTTTTGGGTGAGATTATCTCAATTTTTTTTTTTTTTTGGCTGCACCAAGCAGCATGCAGATGTGGGATCTTAGTTCCCCGACCAGGGATCGAACCCAGGCCCCCTGCAGTGGAAGCGTGGAGTCTTAACCACTGGACTGCCAGGGAAGTCCCTAGAGATTATTTCAATTTTGAAAAATATTTGCATTTCTTAGATTTTTAGTGAGTCTGAGGTTCTCATGTTTATCAATCATCCTGCCCTGAATTGCCCATTATGACTTTCTTTCTATAAAAGTGTTTGTCTTCTTTCTTGTTGTTATATAGGAATTCTTTCATTTAAATAAAAGTACTACATTGTGATGTAGTCAAATTTAATTCTTTTTCTTTATGCTCTTAAATTTTTATGGGTTGATTAAAAAGTCTTCACATACAGTAAGATCATTAATATAAGTTCTTATATTGATTTTCTTTTAAAGCTTATGAATTTTTCTATTTATATTTAATCTAATTGGATTTAACTTGTGCTAGTAGTGTGAAGTAAGGCCCAAACTTAGTTTTTCCAAATGGAAAGCCTATATTCTAACAACATTTATTAATGATCTATCCAACTATTTGAAGTGTCAATTTTATTATGTACTAAATTTCGATATATATACATAAATCCATTTCTGATACTTCATCTATCCTTGATTGATTTTTCTGTTTATTCACCTATTGGTATAAAAAATTCTATGCCCTTTTAATTATGGTGGCTTTATAATACGTTGTAATATTTGATAGGTAAATCTTTCTTTTTTGTTTTGTTTTCAAAATTGGCATGGCTAATTTTGTGCTTTTACTTTTCTTTAGAAATTTTGGGATGAGCTTGTCATGTTCAAAGAAAATCCTATTGGAAGGTTGTTTGGGATTGTTTCGAAATTCTATATGAATTTTGGGAAATAGAAAACCTTACAATATTGGGCCTTCCTAGCCAAGATCATGGCATTTATTGCCATTTGTCCAGTTTTTTTGTTTTTTGTTTTGTTTTTGGTGTGGCATGTAGGATCTTAGTTCCCCAACCAGGGATTGAACCCACGCCCCCTGCATTGGAAGCACAGAGTCTTAACCACTGGACTGCCAGGGAAGTCCCTGTCCAGTTTGTTTTTAAATGTTTGCTGGGAAAGTTTTATAGTTTCTATCAAAAGATCATATACCTTTCTTCTTAGATTTATTCCTGGATCCTTTATAGTGTTTGTTGCTATGGTGAACCGAACCTTTTAAAAATGATGTTCTAATTGCTTATGGCTGGCACACAGCAAAGCCACTAATGCCTGTATTTTGATCTTACATCTGCTCACTTCACTGAAAACTCTAGTAAGTCTTGTTTGTTATGATCTCTTGGGTTTTTAAAAATAGAGTATATAATCTGCAAATAATGAGTTTTCTCTAGTCTTTCCTATATTTGTATCTTTGGATCTCCTGGTTTTCTTCAGTTTTACTATGGTGTATATATGGGTGGGTTTTCCATTTAATTGCATTTTGTTTGGCTTCCTGACTCTGAGAAATGCTGTCTTTCAACAATTCGGGAAAATTTCTCAGCCATTTTCTCTTCAACTATTGCCTTGTCACTTTTTTTCTAATACTTCCACCTAGAATTCAGATTAGTTGTGTTTTAGTCACGTTGCCCCATGTGTCTCTTTCTTCACATTTTTCATATCTTTGTCTCTTTGTCTGCATTCTGCATAATTTCTTCAGATCTCTCTTCCAGTTCATCAATTCTCCTGTATCTTACCTGTGGTTTAAACCATTCATTCTATTTTTAAAATAATTATACTTTTCATTTATAGAACTTTCGGGGTTCTTTCCCACATCTCCCTGATCAATTTTGATAGTTTCATGTTCCTCTTCATAGTTTCAATGCCTTTTTTCTAAAATCATATTTTGCATCCAAAGTTTCCATATCTGTGTTCTTCGTGGCTCTCTTTTAGCACTTCATTGTTTCCATCAACCCTCACTCTTGTTCCCTTGTGTGCGTTCAATGATTTTTGACCAGGGGTTCATGTTTCTTGGAAAGTTACCCATGGGATTTTTCTTTGAGATCTGAATTGAAAGTATGTTCAATCCGGAGGGATTTGTCTTTGCTTCTGCCAGGTGCCTGGGAACACTCTCCACCTGAGGTCATTTTAAACAAAATTTTCATCTCAGAGTATTTCACATCACAGGAGTAGTTTGAAGTCAGGCTTGTGATGCCTACATCTTGACTGGTTCCTCTGTGGGTGTTTTCTGCCCCCTCGTTCACTTACTGAGAATGTCACACTGTGTGTGTCTAGGTTTTGGGGGCATCCAATCCAATCGCCCTCCCCCACCCT
Source organism: Balaenoptera borealis (assembly GCF_965194805.1). Classification (NCBI taxonomy): domain Eukaryota; kingdom Metazoa; phylum Chordata; class Mammalia; order Artiodactyla; family Balaenopteridae; genus Balaenoptera; species Balaenoptera borealis. The sequence continues at coordinate 15,526,017 of NC_138875.1, read as the reverse complement.
CACCCCCTGGTATTAGTTTGCTAGAGCTGCCATAACAACTCCCACAGACTGGGTGGCTTAAATGGCAGAAATTCATTCTCTCAGAATTCTGGAGTCTAAAAGTCTGAAATCAAGGCATCCTAGGGATTGGTTCCTTCTGAGGGCTGTGATGGAGAATCTGTTCCATGCCTTTCCCTTAACTTCCGGTGGTTTGCTGGCAATCTTTGGTCTTGCTTGGCTTGTAGGGGCATCAACCTGATCTCTGCCTTCATCTTCATATGGTGTTCTCCCTTGCGTGCATGCCTATGTCCAAGTTTCTCCTTTTTATAAGGACAGTAGTCATACTAGAGTAGGGCTCATCCTAATGACCTCATCTTAAAACTTACGTACACAACACTGTAAATCAACTATACTTCAATAAAAAAATAAATTAAAAAAAATAAATGCACACAAAAAAGAACAGAAAGCTTTTCAGCATTTAAACACATAATAAAATATTTAACAGGCAAAAAAAAAAACCAAACTTTACTAATTACATCTGCAATGACCCTATTCCCAGAAAAGTTTACATTCTGGTGTACTAGGGGTTAAGACAGCAATATATGAATTTGGGCGGGGGTGGGGGGCGACACAAAACCATAACTCCCCTCTTTGGCTCTAGTCTTTGCTTCCGGTGCACATGTGCATGGCCCATTAAAATGGACTTTCCAGGTGTAAATGCCAGATACCCAGGGGTAAATGCCAACCCAAATTCCTACTTGCCTCTCTGGATCTGTCATCTTTGACCTCCAAATAATTCTCTTAGTTTCCCACCAAGTCAACCAGGCATTTAAAAACATGTTTTAACGTTTTTATCCATCATGTTAAGGTTCACAAAAGGAGTGTTTTGTCAGAATATCTACTCCAAAATATTCCTGGAAATGGGAAGTCCTTTTGGTGGAAGATGAATGCAGAAGTTCTACATGACTTCCCCTTGGAAAGAAGTAATAATTTCAAATGATTGGTTTAACGTAATCAACATTTTTGAATATATCTCCCAAATACTCCTCATCCTAAAACGGCACAAGATAGGAAAGACATGAAAACTACACAAAATGTAATCCTGGCAGGAATTCTATGTTTAGAAAAAGAAAATATTTAGTAGTGCTGTCCCTCCTGCCTGAACTGGTAAGATGCTGATATAAATGTGGAACTATCCAAATTAGTTCTCTTTGCTCTGACACATTTTTTAAAAGTTCGAAGTCATGCTCCAATAACTTTTTTTAAAAAAAGTTAATTAATTTTGGCTGCGTTGGGTCTTCGTTGCTGCATGCGGGCTTTCTCTGGGTGCGGCGAGCGGGGGCTACTCTTCGTCGCCGTGCGCGGGCTTCCCATTTTGGTGGCTTCTCTTGTTGTGGAGCACGGGCTCTAGGTGCGCGGGCTCAGTAGTTGTGGCTCACGGGCCTAGCTGCTCCGTCGCATGTGGGATCTTCCTGGACCAGGGCTCGAACCCGTGTCCCGTGCATTGGCAGGTGGATTCTTAACCACTGCACCACCTGGGAAGTGCCCAACCTCCAGTAACTTTTTATCCCACCAGCAAACTGCAGGGCTACAGAATGAAGACTATTATGTACCCACACATCAGATCTGACTACAACAATAAACTTTACTTAAGTAGTTTGGTGCTTATAAAGCCTTGATGCATGTGCTAATTTTCCAAGTGGTATATATTCAAGAGTAGATTTGTGTTTGCTCCTGCCAGGACATAGTTTCACAATAACTCTGTTCTTTTAAAAAAAAAAATTGATTTGTTCTTTCCCACCCAACTCTTTCACAATAACATAGCTAAATCTTAGCTTCTTTCCCTAAACCTTCCCTCCCAACCCCACTGCCTCGCCTTCACCAGGACTGCCTTTGTCCCTGGGGACAGGCCTCTGCAGCACTTCCTTGAAATGACCATTTTCCTCCCTCTCTCACTGCTTTTAAAAATGGGATGCATTCTGAAGGATTCTTTCTCTTTTCATTCAGCTCTCTTCTTCACTTCTGCTTTGGGGTAAAGTACCTTGACACACGTTAATTATTTTGGTCTGGTTACACTTCCTCTGGTCAAAGAGAAGACCAATATGGAAAGGAGACACCCATGTATTATTTCTATCTCTAGTCGACAGCAGGGGTTCTGAAAACGTGACTCATAGAACTTGTTAGAAATGCAAATATTCTGGTCCTACCCCAGACCTACTGAATCACAAGCTCTGGGTGTGGGGTGAAGCAATCTGTTTTAACAAGCCCTCCAGCTGATTCTGATTCCCACTCAAGTTTGAGAGCCACTGGGCTAACATCTCCCTTTCCTACTTTCCTTCTCTTACTAGGTGCATGTTCAGTCCCTCTCAGTCGCCCCTGTAGGGGCTGACAAGTATTGGAGTCTCTTACCAACGCTGGGACTGGGGAAAGCAGATTCCCGAAGAGCAAGCGTGCAAACACGTACGTTGTAGAATTTAACCACCTCCCTTCTAAGATTAGAGCCTTTGAACGGGAAGAAAAGCAAGCGTGAGAGCAAGCAGCCACTCAAAGCTGCTCCATGCCACAGCCCGAGAAGGTAAGATAGCTCCAGTCCCCTTTTCAGAATCCATCTCACTAGTCCTGGGGCAAAAGGTGAGCTGCTGGATGACTGTTGTCCACCTCTGACCTGAGGAAGAGCTTTGGAGGGTCTTCTAACTGGGTGTGAGGTTTTGCTAATTTTCACTGGCAGAGAATTTGTCTGTTGAGGGTTTTTTTTTATCATATCAGATTGTTTGACTGCACATTACGAAAAACTAACAAATATCAGTAATTCCAGTGGTTAAAAGAGATGGCAGTTCACGTTTCCCTTGCACACAAGGCCAGAGGTGGGCTGCCAAGGATTAGTGTAATGGGCTCCGTGATCACCAGGGACCCTGGCTCTTTTCTTTCTGCTTTACCCTCCTTCACGGTCCAATTCACAGTATAAAATGGCTGCTTAACTTCTCAGCATTACATCTAAATCCCAGCCAGCAGGAAGGAGGAAAAGAGACTGTCTCCTTCCTTTAAGGACACCTTCTGGAAGTTAAACATAAAAGTTTGCTTACATTCATTGACTGGTACCTTGTCACGTGACATCTCTATTTGCCAGGGAGGCTGGGAAAAGTAGTCTTGATTTTGGATGGTCAGAAGCCCCAGCTAAAAACCAGGAGTGTTATTACTAAGGGAGAAGGTGAAGGACAATTAGCCGTCTCTGCCTCACAGGTCCAATTTTAAGGGCTGTACGTCACACCTATATCACTTCTGGCTTCCCAGGTATATCCCAGAGTCTCTTACCTGAGTTTTTTGGGCCAGTTCTGCTGATAGACTTACCTCTCTTTCTCACTTCTGATTAGATTTACCAACCACAAGGAATCATGTGGGTCTTTTGGGGTGGTGGGGAAGTTCAAAATTGCCTTATTAATTCTTTACATTATTCCACGCAACTCACTTTGGAGACTTCTCTGAGGCTGCAAGAGTCATTTTCTGATTCTCTGGAAAAGGACACACTGTCATGGTTCTTTCTGTCAGCACGGAAGCAAAGCAGTCTCTGCTGGGTCATAGATGTGATCATGAATTTGGCATGGGTTCCAGACACCATCAAGTGTATTCTAGGAAATTGGGGCAGATCTGCTCAAAAGCTCCCGTCTTTGTGCTTTAAGTCCCCAAACAACTCTTCATGTTGAGGCCTTGTGGACTTTCACGTAGATTAATATCATCACTCTGTGCCCGAGGCTGTCCATCCTTAAAATGCTGCTGGGGTATATACTAACCACTACTAAAGCCATTTCCCTGGACCATTAGGTCTCATAAATATTATGTCTCACAAATCTCTCAAATTTCTGATGGCAGTTAGCTCATGTGAGAGGTTCTAGATACTGCTTAACTATTGTCACGACCATATGGACCCATTGTTTAATGATCACTCAGACCTGGGAGAATGTGCACAGTACAGAATCAGGACTATTCAGCCTAAGTCATCCTGCAGCAACCAACAACTCCAACAGAAATACAGTGTAAAGTATTTCAGGCAACAAGGGAAATTACTGGCTCACTTAACTGAAAAATGCTGGGGTAGGTCTTTCTCTGGGCATTTTCCAGGTCTTCCAATCATGCTGTTTGGGTTTTTTTCTCTCTCTCTCTCTCGGCTCTGCATTCCTCTATGTTGGCTTCATTCTCAGGTGGGCTTTCTCCACATGGCAGAGAAGATAACTTGCTGCCATAAATGGTAGCTCTTTGGGGTCTTCAGTAGTATTTAAAAATATAAAATGGTGCTGAGATAAAAAAGGTTTGAGAACTGCTGGGAAACATATTTACTAATGAATCAATCACCAACAACCGAAAGTCTCATCCATACATCCACTTCATCACTATTCCGCTGCTGCGTTCTAAGCACTGCCTGGTAGCAGGGATTATATGTGTGTCCACCTCTGTGGGAAAAGTGCGGTCAGCCATACCCCAGCCATATCAATGGGTTCTCCAAGGGAAAGACAGATTTTGTTACGAGAAAGAGGAAGAATTGCTGGGTAACCATCAACAGCAGAGATGCCCTTCCACCATGGCAGGTGCTGTATTTGTTTACAGAAAATCAAAGTTTCCAACTCATTTAGAATTAGAATTTACTAAATTGACCAATTAGACAGGAAAAAAAAGGAAAATCTTTGGAATCTTTTCCCATGAGACCCAGAGTCCCACTCTACCCATGTCTCTTTTGTCCGGGGCCAAAGGTAGTGGAGAGAAGCTGGGAAAATTTGTGGGGCCTGGTGGTGTGGAAAGAAGCCTGAAGCGAATTCCCTGTAAAGACTTTTGAGCTTATTGAGGCTTGAAAAATTCTTTGCATTCGGGCCCAAACCTAGTCCTAGAGTTTTTGCCTCTGGCCATGGGGATGGTCAAGAAATGACTGTGACAAATCCCCAAATAAATAGATGAGTCCACTGGAAATTTTTAGAGGAAAAACATTGCCCAGAAGTGGCAGTGTAGGGTGTACAACTCCGCTTCTTCCATAGATATTGGGCTCATTATGTAAGGAAGAAAAACAAAGAGTAAAAAACAGAGAGATGGGATTTCTTTTCACGCCAAGTGTATGGCTCTGATTTCTCCAGGACAGAGCCAATTCTGTAAAGTGGGGACCCTTCTAGAAAGGCTCAGAGCTTCCCCTCAAGTGACAGGCACCTGCAGCTCAGGTGGGCACTGGACTGAGAGCTCTGCCTTAGGCTAGATAATGCTTCCATTGGATAACCAGCAAATGATTTTTTTTTAAGCTATTAAATCTTCATGCAATTTTGAAAGACGTTTTATTACAGACATTTTTTTATTTTCAAACATACAAAAGTAGAGGGTATATTATAATGAACACCTATGTACCCACCACTCAGCTTTCACAATTATCAACCCACGGACAAGCTTCTTTTATCTATAGTCTCTCCACCCCATGGGATTATTTACAGCTATCATATAACAGACATCATAATATTTTAAGTAATTTTTTTTTCACACACACACACTGTATTTTATTTTTACAAGAGATAAATAGACTGACACCAAGCATTGTACATGGATGACCACAACAAAAGCAACAATGATTGCAATTACCAAACATGAAACACACTCATACTATGTCATAATATTGATATTCAGTCCAGTAATCCTCCACTGTAACAGCTCCTTTACTTTGCAGTGAAAATTGATTTGTATATTCTTTGCCTCTGAGTCCTTGTGGGATTTTTTTTTTTTTAAATTCAGACAGAAAGTCACAAAAATTATACTCATCCTCATCAGTTCACTCAGTCCCATGTAATTAATTTTTTTTTCATCTTGATCTTTTGTTAGCACTTTTATGAGTTCATCAGTTTTTCATTAGAGTTCTGAAAATGCTTATTCATTCAGTTCAGCAGTACAGTCAGTTACCAGAAATCTGTACTTGTCAGAGTCTTTTCCATGAATTTCTTGAAGATGAAACCCTTTTGTAGGAAAATATTTGCAAAATCATCAGAGTACACCCAGAACTATCTGTAAATGACAAAAGACTTAAAAATGACCACGGTTAAAGATTTGATGAAAGTTCATAATAATGCAGTTGACAAGAAAATTAGTTATTTCTGAGATATACATTTTAAAGTAATAACTAGGATTATTACTTATAACATTATACCAGAACATATAAGATTTTTAGAAATTTCATGCAATGTCTGAAACATTTATATTAACATATTTCCATACATATTTCCATACAAATACAAATATAAGATTTTTAGAAATTTCATGTAATGTCTGAAACATTTATATTAACATATTTCCATACAAATAACCCAATGAAAGTTTAGTATTAGTTGTTTTGTTTGTTTTTTTATACTGCAGGTTCTTATTAGGCATCAATTTTATACACATCAGTGTATACATGTCAATCCCAATCGCCCAATTCAGCACACCACCATCCCCACCTCACCGCAGTTTTCCCCCCTTGGTGTCCATATGTCCATTCTCTACATCTGTGTCTCAACTTCTGCCCTGCAAACTGGCTCATCTGTACCATTTTTCTAGGTTCCACATACATGCATTAATATATGATATTTGTTTTTCTCTTTCTGACTTACTTCACTCTGTATGACAGTCTCTAGATCCATCCACATCTCAACAAATGACTCAATTTCGTTCCTTTTTATGGCTGAGTAATATTCCATTGTATATATGTACCACAACTTCTTTATCCATTCGTCTGTTGATGGGCATTTAGGTTGCTTCCATGACCTGGCTATTGTAAATAGTGCTGCAATGAACATTCGGGTGCATGTGTCTTTTTGAATTGTGGTTTTCTCTGGGTATATGCCCAGTAGTGGGATTGCTGGGTCATATGGTAATTCTATTTTTAGTTTTTTAAGGAACCTCCATATTGTTCTCCATAGTGGCTGTATCAATTTACATTCCCACCAACAGTGCAAGAGGGTTCCCTTTTCTCCACACCCTCTCCAGCATTTGTTGTTTGTAGATTTTCTGATGATGCCCATTCTAACAGGAGTGAGGTGATACCTCATTGTAGTTTTGATTTGCATTTCTCTAATAATTAGTGATGTTGAGCATCTTTTCATGTGCTTCGTGGCCGTCTGTATGTCTTCTTTGGAGAAATGTCTATTTAGGTCTTCTGCCCATTTTTGGATTGGGGTGTTTGTTTCTTTGATATTGAGCTGAATGAGCTGTTTATATATTTTGGAGATTAATCCTTTGTCCGTTGATTCATTTGCAAATATTTTCTCCCATTCTGAGGGTTGTCTTTTTGTCTTGTTTATGGTTTCCTTTGCTGTGCAAAAGCTTTGAAGTTTCATTAGGTCCCACTTGTTTATTTTTGTTTTTATTTCCATTACTCTAGGAGGTGGATCAAAAAAGATCTTGCTGTGATTTATGTCAAAGAGTGTTCTTCCTATGTTTTCCTCTAAGAGTTTTATAGTGTCCAGTCTTATATTTAGGTCTCTAATCCATTTTGAGTTTATTTTTGTGTATGGTGTTAGGGAGTGTTCTAATTTCATTCTTTTACATGTAGCTGTCCAGTTTTCCCAGCACCACTTATTGAAGAGACTGTCTTTTCTCCATTGTATATCTTTGCCTCCTTTGTCATAGATTAGTTGACCATAGGTGCGTGGGTTAATCTCTGGGCTTTCTATCTTGTTCCATTGATCTATGTTTCTGTTTTTGTGCCAGTACCATATTGTCTTGATTACTGTAGCTTTGTAGTATAGTCTGAAGTCTGGGAGTCTTGATTCCTCCAGCTCCATTTTTTTGCCTCAAGACTGCTTTGGCTATTCGGGGTCTTTTGTGTCTCCATACAAATTTTAAGATGATTTGTTCTAGCTCCGTAAAAAATGCCATTGGTAATTTGATAGGGATTGCACTGAATCTGTAGATTGCTTTGGGTAGTATACTCATTTTCACAATGTTGATTCTTCCAATCCAAGAACATGGTATATCTCTCCATCTGTTGGTATCATCTTTAATTTCTTTCATCAGTGTCTTATAGTTTTCTGCATACAGGTCTTTTGTCTCCCTAGGTAGGTTTATTCCTAGGTATTTTATTCTTTTTGTTGCAATGGCAAATGGGAGTGTTTCCATAATTTCTCTTTCAGATTTTTCATCATTAGTGTATAGGAATGCAAGAGATTTCTGTGCATTAATTTTGTACCCTGCAACTTTACCATATTCATTAATTAGCTCTAGCAGTTTTCTGGTGGCGGTTTTAGGATTCTCTATGTATAGTATCATGTCATCCGCAAACAGTGACAGTTTTACTTCTTCCTTTCCAATTTGTATTCCTTTTATTTCTTTTTCTTCTCTGATTGCCGTGGCTAGGACTTCCAAAACTATGTTGAATAATAGTGGTGAGAGTGGACATCCTTGTCTCGTTCCTGATCTTAGAGGAAATGCTTTCAGTTTTTCACCATTGAGAATGATGTTTGCTGTGGGTTTGTCATATGTGGCCTTTATTATGTTGAGGTAGGTTCCCTCTATGCCCACTTTCTGGAGAGTTTTTATCATAAATGGGTGTTGAATTTTGTCAAAAGCTTTTTCTGCATCTATTGAGATGATCATATGGTTTTTATTCTTCAATTTGTTAATATGGTGTATCACATTGATTGATTTGTGTATATTGAAGAATCCTTGCATCCCTGGGATAAATCCCACTTGATCGTGGTGTATGATCCTTTTAATGTGTTGTTGGATTCTGTTTGCTAGTATTTTGTTGAGGATTTTTCCATCTATATTCATCAGTGATATTGGTCTGTAATTTTCTTTTTTTGTAGTGTCTTTGTCTGGTTTTGGTATCAGGGTGATGATGGCCTCATAGAATGAGTTTGGGAGTGTTCCTTCCTCTGCAATTTTTTGGAAGAGTTTGAGAAGGATGGGTGTTAGCTCTTCTCTAAATGTTTGATAGAATTCACCTGTGAAGCCATCTGGTCCTGGACTTTTGTTTGTTGGAAGATTTTTAATCACAGTTTCAATTTCATTACTTGTGATTGGTCTGTTCATATTTTCTGTTTCTTCCTGGTTCAGTCTTGGAAGGTTATACCTTTCTAAGAATTTGTCCATTTCTTCCAGGTTGTCCATTTTATTGGCATAAAGTTGCTTGTAGTAGTCTCTTAGGATGCTTTGTATTTCTGCAGTGCCTGTTGTAACTTCTCCTTTTTCATTTCTGATTTTATTGATTTGAGTCCTCTCCCTCTTTTTCTTGATGAGTCTGGCTAATGGCTTATCAATTTTGTTTATCTTCTCAAAGAACCAACTTTTAGTTTTATTGATCTTTGCTATTGTTTTCTTTGTTTCTATTTCCTTTATTTCTGCTCTGATCTTGATGATTTCTTTCCTTCTGCTAACTTTGGGTTTTGTTTGTTCTTCTTTCTCTAGTTTCTTTAGGTGTAAGGTTAGATTGTTTACTTGAGATTTTTCTTGTTTCTTGAGGTAGGCTTGTATAGCTATAAACTTCCCTCTTAGAACCGCTTTTGCTGCATCCCATAGGTTTTGGGTCATTGTGTTTTCATTGTCATTTGTCTCTAGGTATTTTTTGATTTCCTCTTTGATTTCTTCAGTGATCTCTTGGTTATTTAGTAACGTATTGTTTAGCCTCCATGTGTTTGTCTTTTTTACGTTTTTTTCCCTGTAATTCATTTCTAATCTCATAGCATTGTGGTCAGAAAAGATGCTTGATATGATTTCAATTTTCTTAAATTTACTGAGGCTTGATTTGTGACCCAAGATGTGATCTATCCTGGAGAATGTTCCGTGTGCACTTGAGAAGAAAGTGTAATCTGCTGTTTTTGGATGCAATGTCTTGTAAATATCAATTAAATCTATTTGGTCTATTGTGTCATTTAAAGCTTCTGTTTCCTTATTTATTTTCATTTTGGATGATCTGTCCATTGGTGTAAGTGAAGTGTTAAAGTCCCCCACTATTATTGTGTTACTGTCGATTTCCTGTTTTATAGCTGTTAGCAGTTGCCTTATGTATTGAGGTGCTCCTATGTTGGGTGCATATATATTTATAATTGTTATATCTTCTTCTTGGATTGATCCCTTCATCATTATGTAGTGTCCTTCCTTGTCTCTTTTAACATTCTTTATTTTAAAGTCTATTTTATCTGATATGAGTATAGCTACTCCAGCTTTCTTTTGATTTCCATTTGCATGGAATATCTTTTTCCATCCCCTCACTTTCAGTCTGTATGTGTCCCTACGTCTAAAGTGGGTCTCTTGTAGACAGCATATATATGGGTCTTGTTTTTGTATCCATTCAGCCAGTCTATGTCTTTTGGTTGGGGCATTTAATGCATTCACGTTTAAGGTAATTATCGATATGTATGTTCCTATGACCATTTTCTTAATTGTTTTGGGTTTGTTTTTGTAGGTTCTTTTCTTCTCTTGTGTTTCCCACTTAGAGAAGTTCCTTTAGCATTTGTTGTAGAGCTGGTTTGGTGGTGCTGAATTCTGTTAGCTTTTGCTTGTCTATAAAGCTTTTGATTTCTCCATCAAATCTAAATGAGATCCTTGCCGGGTAGAGTAATCTTGAATGTAGGTTCTTCCCTTTCATCACTTTAAGTATATCATGCCACTCCCTTCTGGCTTGCAGAGTTTCTGCTGAGAAATCAGCTGTTAACCTTATGGGAGTTCCCTTGTATGTTATTTGTCGTTTTTCCCTTGCTGCTTTCAATAATTTTTCTTTGTCTTTAATTTTTGCCACTTTGATTACTATGTGTCTCGGCGTGTTTCTCCTTGGGTTTATCCTGTATGGGACTCTCTGCGCTTCCTGGACTTGGGTGGCTATTTCCTTTCCCATGTTAGGGAAGTTTTCGACTATAATCTCTTCAAATATTTTCTCTGGTCCTTTCTCTCTCTCTTCTCCTTCTGGGACCCCTATAATGCGAATGTTGTTGCGTTTAATGTTGTCCCAGAGGTCTCTTAGGCTGTCTTCATTTCTTTTCATTCTTTTTTCTTTAGTCTGTTCCGCAGCAGTGAATTCCACCATTCTGTCTTCCAGGTCACTTATCCGTTCTTCTGCCTCAGTTATTCTGCTATTGATTCCTTCTAGTGTAGTTTTCATTTCGGTTATTGTATTGGTCATCTCTGTTTGTTTGTTCTTTAATTCTTCTAGGTCTTTGTTAATCATTTCTTGCATCTTCTCAATCTTTGCCTCCATTCTTATTCCGAGGTCCTGGATCATCTTCACTATCATTATTCTGAATTCTTTTTCTGGAAGGTTGCCTATCTCCACTTCATTTAGTTGTTTTTCTGGGGTTTTTTCTTGTTCCTTCATCTGGTACATAGCCCTCTGCCTTTTCATCTTGTCTATCTTTCTGTAACTGTGGTTTTTGGTCCACAGGCTGCAGGATTGTAGTTTTTCTTGCTTCTGTTGTCTGCCCTCTGGTGGTTGAGGCTATCTAAGAGGCTTGATGGGAGGCTCTGGTGGTGGGTAGAGCTGACTGTTGCTGTCTAAGTAATTTTTTAAAAAAGATTTTAAAAATCATGAAACATACATTAAATATTTTAATGGTGTCACTGACTGACCTCCACAAGTTCACAAAGGAGAATTGGATAAACCTGGCCAGAAAATAATTCTTTTCTCCTTCCCACCCCGCCATCCACCTTCCCCCAAAGTGAGTCAACTCAGTCAAGAATAATTACGGAGATATTTGTACATCCCTGATGCCAACAGCATAATCTCAACTATGGGCCCGAGGTTCAAGAATTGAGAATCGTTGCAGGCAAATCCACACGTGCATGTGTTTGTCCCTCCCGTTTTGAAACCTAATGGCCTCAACATTGGGTTTGCCACGCACATCTTCCATTTTTCACTTCCCCTGGCATTCGAAAGAAATCCCTGCCTGTGTCTGGATTTCCTCACATGCATCACCCGGGCAACGTTAGTTGTGAAATACCAGAATGGTTACAGCAAAGACATCTCTCTTCAGCAAACAGAGCCCAGAGTTCTGATGGATGGTGCTAACGGCGATAGGATGCTGCATCCCACGAAGATGAAGGAACTTGTCTACTTTTTCAGATCTACAGTTTCTCTGGCACTTGCTTTGGACGGTGATTGGACCCATGCATACTTAAAAGATAAAAACAGGTGATCTCCATGCCTAATTACAATAGCTGAAGTAGCACCCCAAGGAAGTAGCTATAAAGTGAACTTGAAAGTACTAATTAAAAAAATGCATCTCATCTGTAACTGGTTTGTAGAAAAGTCTAAATTTATTAGGGATAGAAAGTGTTTTTTAACTTTTGTTGAATCCCCTCCACCCCGCCGCCCTTTTTTTTGGTTGTGGCTCTTCTCACGACATCTTGACCAAATTCTAACTTTCTTATCAGTTTTAGGGTTTAAGACCAAGCCCTGTTCATTTAAAACACTTTAAACTTGAACTTGACTTAAAGCTTGGCTCTTCCCTCCTCCCCAACTCCAGTGGAGGCCAGGGCTGTGGGCCCGGCGTCTTGGAGGGGAGCAGGGGTTTGGTTCTGAGGTTCCTCCACACCCTGCCTCCACTAATTCAAGCTCCTGGAGGGTTGGAGCCAGGCAGGAGGTGTGAGGACTGGCTTTGGTCACTGTCACGTGTCAGAGTGGGGAGGGGACACTGCTACTGGGCTGCCACTCGTCTTCTCACCTCTGAGCTCCTTCACATGCAAGCGGAGGGTGGCTGGAGCTTCCCCATCTTCTTCCCAGGAACAAGAAACCAGGGTGCCTTCAAGCTCTGTGGGAGGGGCTCCTCCCACCAGCAGGTGAGTCATCTCTATGCATAAGTACGTCCCCTCTCTTCAGGGCACCCATGCCAAGCACTCCTCCCTTCTTCCCCATGGTGGTTGGAGGTGTAGATGGAAAAGGAAAGCAAATCCTACCCCTAGCCTCCTAGAGCACCCTCCCATGAACGCTTGTGCTGGGCCTTGAGTGGCAGGAACAGCGCAGGCCCGTGAGCTCTGCAGCTCAGCACACGCCCAGCCAGAGAAGAGCTGCCCTCGTACATTTTAGAAGCACCTTCATTGTTAGGGGTGAGCCTCTTGGAACTCCCTTTCACTCGACATTAGGGATGGGAAGCTCTCCTCCTGGCCCCCACGGGTAGGGAATAACTCGGCATCAAGAACACCGTACTCTCTGCAAGTCTGTCTACACTTCCCTCCCTCCAGCCCTCCTCTCCCACAGTTGGGGGTGTGCGGGAGGCAGAGGGGGAGGCATCGTCCTGCACAGGAGCTGCAAGGCCTGTGGGGAGGCGGCTACTGCCTGTTAGAAGATGCTCACTTTGCATGGGAGGGTTCTTAGTGCATTTTGACCTCAGCTTTGGGTCAAAGCACAACCTTGGTTCAAAAGGAAAATTCCACGTCCTGAGCAGGCTTTGCAGCTTGTTAACCCCATCTGTAAACACACACTTAGTGTGGAAGAGGAAGCAGCAGGAGAAGCACGTGACAGGCCTTGTCCTGTTGGCCAGTGTGGTTGCTCTTCTATAAAATGGGCGAGAGCAGGTGGTGGTGTCTAGAATGAAGAATCCAGTTTTGAATTGTAAAGATCCTTGGGAAAATTTTGTACAAAAATTACAAAGGTGATGGGGCTTCAGTATGTATCCACACAGGCCTGTGATTTCATTCACTAGACTACACCACCCCATAAAGACAGGCACCAGAGCTGGTCTTGATATCGATTATATATCCAGCGCTCACCACGGTGCATGGCACACAGAGGGCAGTCGATGCATTATCTGTTGAATAGTTGAATGCATGGAAGTAATTGGGGGCCACTCGTGACTGTATCCTTAACAACTAGTTGATACCTGCTAACATTGTCTGAACTCTTAATGTGTGTGCATCAAATACTGTTCTAGGTTCCCCGGAAGCTATGAAGATGGTCAATTCCTGTCCTCAAAGAGTTTATGCTGAAGGGTAGGAAACAGATTGGCATGACTGCCTACTGATAGTGCCTTCAGCTTCCATCTGGGAGAAAGCAAGGACCCAGGCTTTCAAGACAGCAGGGAGTGGGAGGTGGAGAAGCCCCCGGCGCAACTCTGACCCGGATACAGCCCTGATCCGAATTGTTGCAAGTGAGGTTGAACTCATTCCTTCCTGTTCCCCTAGTGTGACACGGGGGCCACCCAGCTAGCAATGGAAGTGACTCAGAAGCCTCCCAACTCACAATGATGCGTAAGTGGAGAGAACATTCATTGAACTGGAAGAGAGGTGTGTTCGAGATAACAAAGCTCATGGGTTGCTGTCTTGGATTCTCTTATAATCCTCCCTCTTTCCCTGGAACTAGCCATACTGGAGTTTAGCTCTGAGATTAGTTCTGTTTTTCCCTCCTCATTATATATCACAAATTCCCTCCAAATTGTTTTCTGTTTGGGTCGTAATATAGAGACAGGTAACTAACTTTTCCATGTACCTTCTGGTTTATGGATAAACCAGCTCTTGAAAGCGGTAACCTGAGTGGACGGTCCCTAAGAAGGGAAATTAGTGGTGAGAATTTCAGACTTGAGGCAGACTCATGGCAGGGGGCGGGGACGGGGGCGGGGGGAGGGAGGAGGCTTGGTATTTGGGGTTGTCAGTTGCAGCTTCCCCATTCCCCCAGAGGGTGGTCCTTCACTCCTCTGAGGTCCCCCACCATGCATCCAGGATCCACCTTCACCCCTTAGCCCTGAGGCAACCCAGGGCAACTGTCCCCTGAGAATAGTAACCAGATTCTCTGGTCTCACCGGAGACTTTGGGAATCAAGTAAAAGGCAAGAGTGAGACTGAACTGCCCGAGGGAGGGATGCCCACGTACCTCTCTGCAAAGCGGGTGTCGGGAAGGAGCACAGCTGCAGCCCTTCAGTCCCCTCTGACCATGGACAGGCCACCAAGTGGAACTTCAAGTCCAGTAATCAGAAAACCAAGCAGAGGAAGACCCAGGCGCAACAAAGTGAGTGTTGATAACTCAACAGAGCCTTGCTCAGAGAAGGTGCTCTCTTACACTGACCATGGATTTGATCCTTGGCAGAAGGACGCCCCTATAGCTGGGAAAGCCCATTCCCTGAGGCCACTTTCATTTAGTTGGAACACCCAAATCAAATCCTGTCAATCCAAAGGCTCTCATCCCACACGGTGTGAATATTTATATATAAAGCGTGTGTCAGTCTGGCTGGTGGCATGGACCGCAGCAGCCAACAGCACATAGAATGAGCCTGGAAAGAAAAATGTACTTGGCGGCTGTCCTTGGAAAGCTCTTCGAAGGGATCTCTGTTTGAAATGTTTTCCAGCTGTTATTTCCTTTCTGAACAATCGGAGCCTAATTCAATTTGTGGCACCTTTCTCCTCTCCAGATTTTTGTCAGAAGGCAAACTACCCGCATATGGCTCTCTACAATCATATAGATGGTTTTGCTGGTTTGGGCTGAGACTTTCACTGAATTGTAAATAAATGATCCTGTTGGTACAGGGGAGGCGTATTCTACATGACGTGGTCTTTCAATTACATGGTGTGATGGCAGACTAGCAAGATGCTGTGCATTATCTCCAGAATTCTGGGGGTAAGAAGGTCAACAGCTGTCTCCGAGCTGACTCAGGGCAGATCCACGTTAATTACTGTGTTTCTGGGGGAGCTGGGGGAGACAAAGCAGAGAGCGCCAAGAACACCCATGGGTTACAGTTAAAAAACAAAACAAAAACCAATGAAGCTTGACTTTGGAAACAGTTCCATCCTTATATATCATAAAAACTATTTATAAAACAAAACGACTCCATAGATACAACTTTCCTTCTGGCTTAATCATTTCCCCACCCAGCTTCCACTCCCAGGGCGGTTGGCAGTGAAGTTAGAGACAGAAGGGGATAAAAAGCCACAGAAAAGAGACTGAAGAAGTTAGAATTCAAAACATAAGTTGTCACCTTGCCAGAAACGGACGAGAATCTGGAGTCCCTGACTTGCCTGGGGATGCTGGTGAAGACACCACACCGTGTGGGAACAGGAGGCGAATCCAGCTCAGCCGAGTCGACCGGCTGCGTGGACTTCATTTCTGTCCTCCCATCTCTGGGAACCAGCCTCCCAAATAACAGCAACCTGCACAAAGCTTGTGTTTGCCACCCTCCTGTTTCCCCACCAGGGTCTCCATTCTCCCTCCATTTTCTTTCCCCTTCAGCTGGCTTTCAACTTGATTCCTCATAAAACGTTAATGGCGAGGTAAGTTTTATTTGACGGTATCTTAGGATGTGCCATTTCCCAAGGAAGCCATGTTTTCTTTAACACAGTAGCAGGCACACGGGGTTACATTATTGAGATATAATAACCTTATGTGCATTCCTGACTCTGGTCCGAGGCCTAAATTAATCGGATTCTCTCCTGCTCCCATCTAAAGCTCAGAGCAGATACTCCTGTGTTGCAGATGGGTCTTTGCTACTCACAGTGTGGTTCACGGAGCTGCAGGGGTGACATCACCTGGCAGCTTGTTAGAACGCAAATCTCAGACCCCACCCTCGCCATAACCACTGGATCAGAATCTTCACTTTTGTAAAGTCCCCCCGCTGATCGATATGCACAATAAAGTTTGAGAAGCAAGTGGTCTAAGCAAGTGGTTTTCAAACTGGGCTGCCACTCGTTAATAAGTCATGAAATCAATTCAGTGCTTGCGACCAGGATTTTAAAAACAATGCAATCATATAGAGAACGTATCTTGAGAACAAATCTTGTGAAATGTTTCAATAATTGTTAAGTGTTGGGTCAGTGTGTAAAATGTGTGTTTTTCCAGTGGGTCAATGTCAAAACATTTGAAAGCTGCTGATCTTTATTTAAAAATTTTTTTAAAATTTATTTTTGGCTGTATTGGGTCTTTGTTGCTGCGCGCAGGCTTTCTCTAGTTGCGGCAAACGGGGTCTACTCTTCGTCGTGGTGCGCGGGCTTCTCATTGCAGTGGCTTCTCTTGTTGTAGAGCACGGGCTCTAGAGCGCAGCCTCAGTAGTTGTGGCATGTGGGCTCTAGAGCGCAGGTTCAGTAGTTGTGGTGCACGGGCTTAGTTGCTCCGTGGCATGTGGGATCTTCCTGGACCGGGGCTTGAACCCGTGTCCCCTGCATTGGCAGGCGGATTCTTAACCACTGCGCCACCAGGGAAGTCCTGTGAAAGCTGCTGATCTTATGATCTGGTTGGTTAATCCTCAAGGCAGTCTAAGCTTTACCCTTAAGTTCACCCATCAGACATATACCTGCAGCATGAAATTAACCCCTCTGAAGAGACAGCTGAACGAAAACATGCTTTCTTAGGCTCCCTCACTATCACCATGAAGCTTTATAAAGAAATGGTTTTGTATGTAGGTCAGTGATAAAGACTCATTTGATATATTCCTTCTAGAAAAAAAAAATCTTTCCTGAAAAATAGCATGTTTCCTTCTATTAGATAATGTGTTATTTAATCTATTGTATTTCTTTTTGAGTCTTGACTCCCAGTTATCTTTGGGCCATATCCAACACTACATAATAGTCACTATAATTGTTTTGTAATTCTTTCTTCATTACCTCGAGAATATATGTTAATAGTCTGTGTGCATTTGCCAGTCACCTCATATCAGAAGGTCAGAAAGGTTAACTCTTTATAGATTAGGAAATTGCATGGTGGAAGCAAATGGTGATCCTGGTCTTCTGCACCATGGAAGCCCATTCTGTGAAGTCATGTTTGATTCCAGTGTCGGGGGAGAATGTGGGTTGGGTGGCCAAGTTATATGTATCCTACAGGGTTAATCAGATGGTGAATTAATGTGTTTTGAAATACGGCTCTGTTACAAATGTTTTAGCTGTGTGACCCTGGGCCAGCTGTTTTACCTCTCAGTATATATTAAGGATAATAAAAGTACCTACCTTATAGGGTTTGGGGAAGGCTAAATATGTAATTCTATCAAATACGCTATAAAATGTTGCTATATACTGGGCACAGTGGCAGATGCTGGGAATACAGCAGAGAGAAATAGAAAGTTCCTGCCCCCTGAGTTTCTAGTCTAGCAAGGAAGCAGACACCAGACAAGCAGCAAGTTCTCACAGAGGGAGACAGTCAAAAAACAAGGAACTTGCTTCAGTAGTCTCCCAATGGGTTCCCCTGCTTCCACCCTTACCCCTTCAAAGACCCTCCATGGGTCCAGAAGGAAATGCAAAGTCCTAAGGCTCTACTTGGGCTCCGGCTGCCTCTCCAAGGCATTTCCTACCACTCCTCCCCCCGCCTTGCTTATTCTTTTCCAGCCACATGGACCCCTTGCTACTTTTTGAGCACCCCAAGCAGGTCCTCCTCAGGGTCTGGTGTGGATATTCTCCCCCAGGATCTCCACATGGCCCACCTCTCCCTTCATTCAGGTCTCTGCTCACACCCCTTTGTCGGTGAGGTCTTTCCAGAAGATCCCACCTAAAATAGACACTCCCACCCTCCAGCACTCTATTCCTCTACCCTACTTAATTTTCCCCCATAGTTCTTTTTAATACTGATACACATGATAATGGCTTATGTGTCAACTTGGCTAGGCCCAGTATTTGGTATCAGTATCCAGATATGTGAGCAAATGTGATTCTAGATGTTTCTGTGAAGGCATTTTTTTTAGATGAGATTAGCATTTAAATCAGTAGACTTTGCATAAAGCAGATTGCCCTCTGTAATGTGGGTGGGCCTCATCCAATCAGTCAAAGGTCTTAATAGAAAAACACTGGCCCTGAAGAGGGACTTCTGTCAGGAGTCTGCCTTTGGAGTCAAACCGCAACATCAGCTCTTCCCCGGGGCTCCAGGATGCTAGCCTACCCTGCAGTTTTAAGGCTTGACGGCCTCTACAATCACATGAGCCAACTCCTTAAGTCTTTCTGTGTGTGTACATACATACACACACATCTATATCCATCCATCCATCCACCCACATACATATATCCTACTGGTTCTGTTTCTCTGGAGAGCCCTAAAACATAGATCTGTTTGTCTTCCTGGACCAAGAGGCAAACTCCATGACAGCAGGCACTTTGTACTATCACTGCTCTATCCCTGGCCCTCAATAAACTTGCCTTGAATGAAGGGAGCCAGTAAGAATTTCAGATTGGAAAAAATGCTATTAAAGGAAATAAGCCAGGTGACAAGAGTCAATGGCTAGGGAGAACATTTTCTTCTTGTACTGGGTTGAATAGTGTCCTCCTAAAATTCATGTCTACCTAGTACCTCTCAATGTGATCTTTGTGGAAATAGGGTCTTTGCAGATATAATTAAATTGAGATGAGGTCATAATGGATTAGGGTAGGTCCTCATCCAGTAAGTAGTGTCTTTATAAGAAGAGAAAACAGAGACACAGAACACACGGAAAGGAGGATGCCATGTGAAGGCACAGGGACACAGAGACACGGAGGGAGAGTGGCGTGTGATGTCAGAGGCACGTAGCATCCAGGATTGCCAGCAACCACCAGAAACTCTCGGAGAGAGGCATGGGATGGCTTTCCCTCAGGGCCTCCAGTAGGTTACCCACCCTGCTGACACCCACTGGACTTCCAGCTTCCAGAACTGCAAGAAAACATATTTCTCTTGTTTAAGTCCCCAGTTGTGGTACTTTGCTGCAGCAGCCCCAGGAAATGGACACACCCCTCTTCCTCACATCTCTATCAGTTCCCCAGAACCCTGCAACTCACCTGCAGCCGTCCCCAGAGCCCCTCACTGAGTCACCTTTTTTGTGTGGAGCCCCCAGCAGCTGAGTGCAGGTTCCCACTTGGCCACCGGGTAACCTTGTATCTAGATGTGAGCAGGTGGTGAGAGTCTGCACACGAGCTGGGGGCGGTCCAAAAGCACAGCCAGCTTTTTCAAAACTTCAGTGTCCTGGTTGGGAGGAAACAAGCCTCAAACTGTGCTGGGAATCAAGACCGGAGCACATGAGGTTACCAGCCAACCGCACAAATGGGACATCCAGAGGCAATCACCCAGCTTTTTGTTCAGTAAGCTCCTTTTTCAATTAAGAAGCCTGGAAATATCATACATGAAGGGGGTCTTGTAGATTTCCATCGGCTGCTGTTTCATCCAGAGGATTCGTGAAGCTTTTCTCTGCCAGGGCTAGCGGTCTCGTGGGGGTCTGGCATGAATGCTATTGGGTGCTGTGTGTGTGTGACTTTGGGAAGAAGGGCACGGGACTGAGGGGCGGTTCCTACTGGCACGAGCTCGTACTGGCTCCTGCAATACTTTTCATTCATAGCACTGATCACAGTTTGTAATTGCAAATTTACGTAATTAATTTATTTTGCCTGGAAGGATCCATGTCTGTTTTGCCACAAATCCCCAGGAGGATGGGGATTATGACTTTTTGCTCCCCTGTGTCTGCTGTGAAAAGTGCGGTGTGCAGCTGGCAGCAAGCATTCGATAGCTATTTGCTAGAGGAAAGTGAGATGTGTAAACACAAATTAACTTTGGGATGCTAAAGTCACCCTGCTGAAGAGTGCTGTACATCTCTTAGAAGTAACCTCCCTTTTTATTACATAACTCCATCTCCCGTGTGGCCCAACTGATGAAAAGTCCCTTCCTCTTAATCTTCACATAAGGGAACTTTAGCTACCAAATCATGGGGCTTTCTTTCTCTCCCCCAACTCTATTGTAACCTCTTTTTTTAGGTCGTCAACTTTTTTTCCCTTCTAAAGGAAAACTTACGTGGAATCCTAATCCAAATCCAATTGAAGGCTGAGTTGCTCTTGGTGCAGTGGGAATTGCGGCGGGTGTGGAGCCCTCACAAGCCTCCCCCTAAGGCATCTCCAATGATCCCCAGAGAGTTTCTGGTTTGAAAACCCCACCACGGGGGTCCCAGAGGATCCCCCCCAGCTGGGGACATGGGCCTCTGAGACTCAGCTTCAGTGAAAGCTGGGCCCTCAGACCTTGACTCAGACTCCAACGTTGGGACCACACTCCCCCAGGACGCGGCCCACCCGGAGGGCAGATTCTGGCTCCTCAGGGAAACATCTCTCTCCATCACCTCGTATTCATCTGATAAACAGACTACTTCTTCAGGACTGAGCATCAGGATAAAACACAACACAACCACATAAGAAAAATAACTTTGTTATTAGGCATATATAATCTTATCAAAAGTATTTCATAGCATCACATCCATAATTGAATACTAGCTCAACTGTTATATGAACCTGTTATAAATAATGAACCTAGCTACTGAAGTATATGACTAGCCACTGGAAATAAAAATAGTCACGACACACGTGGAATTCCCCCGGGTGCTTGCTTTGGGGATCTCATAAAGAACGCTGAGGTCCCTGGGGGATGTGTAAAAGGGTCTTTTTTCTATGATATCCCTAAAGCAGTAATATTTGTTGCAGGAGCATGTGAAGTCCAAGGTTTTATGCGTTAACAATTACGGTCATGTTTGTGTTTTTTCCTCAAATGGAAAATTATTTTTTGATTTGTTGTGAAACATACATGCTGATGGTGCCAGGAATAATTTCATCTATTTCCTGAACTCATTATTAATAACTTTACATGGCTCTGTTCTTCTAGTTGTTTGGCCTGGATTCCTGCAAATAAATTTCCTTTTCAGGAAAGGTTATCTGAAAGACGTTAAGGTGATACAGTGAGGCTGCTCTGTGACAGGCTGGAGTGGGGAGAGGGCGAGGGACACTCGAAGTATGAGGAGGGATTTGCTGTCACCCCAAGGAGATGCCTGGCGCCTACTCACGAAGAATATCCTCCCCCTGCACAACTGGCAGCAGGCCTCACGAGGCCGACAGTAGTATGAACCCTAGAAAGGGAGCATGGCCAGAACCAGGGGGCCCTTCACCTGGTATCTGGTGGAGTAACAAACCCCCGACCCCTGGATGCCAATGTGCCTTTGTTATTTACCTGTTTGGCTAGGAACACACTTGCCTGAGTTTATACGGTAGAAATGACTTTAGCTGACCACTTCATTCTGTGGCAGGTGTTAGAATTAATACAGAAGGAGAGACAAGACAGCATTCCCTTTGTATCCCCATAGGCTTTGGCATCATAAAGCTGATAATTTCTCCCTGTGGAATTGGAAAGGGAGGAGGATTTTCTTAAACTAAAATGTATCCCCTCCTTGCACTATTTTGAACAGGAGAGTTTTATGCCCATTGCTTTCCGAAACAGAAGCAATCTCTGAAGTCCTATTCTAAGTTCTGGTTATCAGGGTGCAAAAAATTGAAGTCAGCATTTCTGGGAAAGAATTGAGGAGTGTACAAAGACCTTTCTTCCCCCTGACACATGAAGTGGATTGCCAAAACTAGCAAATTTTATGCTCCCTACCCCCAAAAGCCTTTTCCATTAGGTTCTAAGCAGAAGTCCTGTTTAGACAGTGAAGCTTTGGTTTTCCATCCATAGCTAAAAGACACATTAGGAATAACAATGCCTTATTATGTCTTACCTTTGAAAAATATAATTTGGGCATACAGAGTACATATTTAGTCCTACAGTAGTAGTCCAAGTTTTGAAAATCTGAGGATAAATAATTATTTTATAAGTTGACCTGATCCAGCAGATTGAGATGATAAAATACACATTACTGTGCGTTTTGTTAGAAAATCTTATCCAGAATCGTCTCACAAATCCCAGATATTACCAGCATCCATTCATTCTGTTAATATATTACCCTAGCCTCTGGCTAAACATGCAATTTCGTTGCATTTTATGAGTACTCAACAACAGAGAAGAAAATTCTATTTCTACGTACAGTTCATTGTTAAAAAGGTACTGAAATTCTTCATTAAAAAAAAAATCAAAGATGAACCTCATCATTTCTCATAGAGCCTGTGCATGATTTTTTTTTTTTAGCATTCGTCCATCCACACACTTTAAATACTGCGTTCCACAAGCAGGCAAACGTTAAATATATATACCAGATGGGAATCAACATCTGCTCAGTTCATCGCTGCGAACCCGTGGCTGGCGAGGGCTTCTGCTGTGAAGATTAGATTCCGGAGAGGCTGAAGGGGGGCAGGAAAGATCCTAGAAAAGGAGCACCGAGGATGCGTTTGCTTTCAGCTGTAACATTTTGGTGGACAGTCACCGGGGACTTTGCGTGAGTAAGAAACAGCGGAGTCAAGTGTTGGTGAAAAACTCAGCCTCCGGCTGGCTGACTGGAGCCCTGTGTTTCTAACAGGATGGGGATGAGAGAAGGATGGCTGGTGTCACTTGAGATTTGCAAACACAAGCCCTTCCTATCATTCTGAAGAAAGACTGAAAAGTGGCAATATAAACACCCGCAGTGGTTGTCTTTAAACAAGCTCTCCCAGGAGAGCGAAATGATGTAGGCTAAAAGGAGATGGAAAAAGAAAATTAAACACAAACTGCCCAGAAAGTCATGGGGACACTGCAGGGTGGGAAATGGGAACATGAGCAAAGAAAAGTTGTAACAGTGGTCCTTTGTGAAGCTCAATATAAGGGCAAAGGTCTCCTGAACAGGTCGATGAAACATCATTCTGGGTGTCAAATAACAAAGTGAACCTGAAGGAGCCTGTAAGCTGCCCATTAAAACCAAGAGGTTCCCCAACAATATTACAAAGTAGCAGATGCTCGTGCCCCTCCCTTGAGCACTGGTGCTCCTGTGGTTCCAGAGAAAGCCTTTTCCGGAATGTGTGTCCTTCTGGGACCCAGAAGTGTAAGAGCAAACACTGACTCCAGGGGAGGTTTGGGAATATACTTTTCTAGCTGCTTCCTGTGTTTGCCGAGGAAGGGAAATCAAGAAGACCTGCAAGAACTGGAACTTGGACTAAATTATGGAAAATTAAGGAAAAACGGGGAGGAAGTTTTTAGCAAACGAGGAAGACTGTTGTTTTTCCCCTCCCCCATCCAAGAGATCTTTCAATTATGTGTTAGTCTCAACACGCTGGCAAGCTTGGCTGGCCCCTGACGAGGGCTTCTAATTCCCACAGACAGCAAATTTACCTGCCTCTGTGACGCAGCAGGTCCCCTGCCCAAGGTTCTCCTGCCCCATGGCCAACAACCCGAGCCGGCAGCCTCCTTCCAGCCTGAGCGCCACTGTTACACCGATTCAACCTGGATCACAGCCTAATGGCACCTGGCGGGCACCCGGTCACAGCCAGGGAATTCGGCACCTCTCCCTAAGGGTCGGTTACCTTTATTTAACAAATAATCTATGGTTTACTAAGCAAGCTCACTCATTCGATCAGATAGCTTTAAAATGTCCTGGCAAACCGGGAGCCCGCTGTTCTAATGTGAACCAGGGCACTGCATTCACTTACTTTTTGTCTTGAAAATAGAATTTATTCCTACAGCTACAGTAATTTTCTTCTTCAAATAGGATAGTTATAGATAAGCGTGGTATGAACCCTTAACTGTCACATCTGAGTGTTAATATGTGGCAGCTTATAGGACAGTCAATATGGGACTGTAATTTTTCTCCATCTTTTCTAATCTCCACTCCTTCTCTCCTTTCTTTAATCAAAATTAGGAAACAAGGTTGGATAAGAGGACAGAATATTTTAACTCTGTTAGATTGACAAGGAAAAAGAATTATCCACCAAGATAAATATACATTGTCATCTCCCCCTTTTCACTGAAAATTTTGATTTAATTTGACTTAATTAATTTAATTTGATTTAATTTTGACACTGAGGCGTAATAGTCTATTTTGGACACATATCTATTATTTTTAATAAGTAAACTCACATTTTCTTAGAACTCACCTTGCCATTTCCCCCTTTTTGATAGTCTGCCAAATTTTAAGACACTGTGAGAGTACCTAATTCAGAAATCAGAAGTCCCTGGAAAATAAGGAAGTTAAAGAAAAATTCCACTGCAGATTCTCCAGGGGAAGCACGTAAATCAATCATTTCCTCCCTCTTGTCTTTAGTATGTCTAGCCTGAAAATAGTGTTTGGAATAAGAGAAGTACGGAGAAGAAAGGAAAAGAGTTTAAAAAAAAGAAAAAAAGAACGTATCTTTTCTAGGTCTCCAGTGGCGTTTTGTTCTGTTCTTTGGATGATTTCACCGCAGGCGAACACTTCTCTTCCTTTGGCGTGAAGATGTCGGCGTGTGCTAAGGATAGAAGTCTCTGTGGGTTCCCAAGTCTCTGGTCTCGGTTCTTTTGGGGTTGTCATCTCCAGAGCCGAAGTCCATGGTCTCTGGAGAGGTGGAAAATTCCTGAGGTAACGGGAACTCCTCTGCTGAAGAGTGAGTCCGGTGCCCGAACACCTTTTCCTGCAGCTCGGTGATGTCGTTGCGGATGTCCGCCAGCATAAGCAGCAGGAAGTCAAAGGAACCAGGGGGTCCCTGCGCAGGAGAGAGGTGTCAAAGCTAGACCGCCGCACGCCCAACCCCTGGCCGAGTGATGGCTTCCGTGGGCTCCAGGGTCTGCCGTCCTGCTGCCTGCTGGCAGCTACTTAAGTCAACTCTGTGTCGCAAAGGGACGAAACACAAGGACTGTAAGAGCCTGGGGTATTCTGCCTTCTATCCCTTCAGCTCCCGGACGAGCTATGGTGACACGCTGACCTCCCGTAGCTCTAGGCTCTATCAGATCTGGTAAAATGACAGAATATGAGCATAACCCTCCTAGGTTACTTTCCAAAGAACCCTGGAAGACACTTACGGAGGCAGAGAGTAGTGGTGAAGAGGCTGGGGTTCTGTTGCGTTTGAACCTCAGCTCTGCCACTTACTAGCCGTGTTGCCCTGGGCAAGTTACTTAATTGATTTGCGTTTCTGTTTCCCATCCATAAAACGGGGATAATAGTAGTCCTAACTCTGTAGGGTTTCACAAGTGAGGGTTTAATGAGTTCATGCATGTACAGGGCATGTAGCGTAACACATTTTTAAACGTTATCTTTTAAAAAATGGAATTATTAAAATGTCTATAAGGATGGTTGGCTGTAACTGCAATTTAAACGAAGTTCAGTATATGGTAAAGGCGTCCATTCCTCATTGACCAGGAAAGGTCCAAACGAAGGCTTCCTAATTCTTCTACTGACTGAACACCTTTTGTCATTATAAACTATTTACTAAGCCTTAATTTCTACGAAGTGCTGTGTGGAACTTGGGAAAATAACGTGTGAACATGCGTGTTCTGGGCTGCAATCTTCATCAGCCTCCACAACCCCTGCTTTGAAGCCACCACCGTAGCAAGCAGCAGGACAGCAGCTTACGCAACTCTGCAAAGCGCTCAGTGTTGTACGGAGAGCATTCTGACATCAGTGGATGCCACCTGCATTGCACACATGAGGGGATGGACACCCAGAGAGGGATGCGAAGTGACACGGCCGTGGTCAGAGAGCTAACAGGTGGAAGAGTGGAGACGGCAACTCAGACCTCCTACCTCTAAGGTCAAGGATCTTTGTCTTTCTTCAGAAGTGACACTGACTTCTTCACAAGCAATGGGGTTGCTTGAATCATCTGTGCTTTTGGATACGATTACTTTTCAGTTTTAATCTCCCAGACACTATACATCCAATCCAGCTAATTTTGTCTCAATGGTCCTGAGTAGCCGTGCATGTCTGAGCTTTCTGGAGGGGATGGTCATCCAACCTGCTAGGGTTCTAGTGGTGGCTAAATTCTTAAACGTTCAGAGTTACGACTTAACCCCGTAGATTCCTTTTCTAGCTCCTTCAGATGTTGTAAGACATACCTGGAAACAGACTCATGACATACTGGGGTTTTGAATCTTAAGAGAAGACATTCCAAGTAAAGATTAGCTATGATAAAAGAAACAACAATAGGAAATGAATTTTCAAAAGTAAAACCCAACCAGCTGCTAAAGGCTTCTGTGATTCTTCTTCTAACCACGGAGTTCTCTGTGGGCAAGCTGAGCGACAGCTGGAAGGGGCTGACTGTTGCCCATAAGACCAACTTACAGGTGCATCAGAGCTGCAGCCCTGAGCACGTTGCACTGGGGAAGCAGGACAGGCGGTGCTACTTACTGGAGACCCTCTGGGGCCAGGCGCTCCTCTTTCCCCCTAAGAACAGAAGGGTCAGGGTTAGCTTTCTGGACAACACGGATGCCACCACCCCAGTCTCTATTTACACCCTCGCCACTACCATCTCCCTGCGCAAAACAGAAAATATTTCCTACGGGAAACAAACGTCAAGCTTGAAGCTGCCCACTTGGGATCACTGGTTTGAACCAAGCTGCTTTGAGTCAAGGGCCTCTCATTTTGATTTCCCCCGAGGCCATATATTTTCCAACCAGATCGGACAGGAGGGAAGCTGGTGTTTCCAGGCAGTGTGTGGAATAACTTAGAAGCTTCTAAAGTAACTCACACTGACTTCTGTATGAGGCAAGTGGCAGGCAGCCCTCAGAGTGGAACCACCCACTTGCACAGAATGGAACTTCTCCTGTTCTTGACTTAAACACCACAAAGAAATGGTAACACACCCAAAACAGCCCCACAAGTAACACTGGCTAACGAGAAAAACCCACGCTACCATGACAACAAGGAGGCTTGTTTTAACATTTATAGGGGTAATTTTTCTTAGAAGCGGTTTTGGTGGTTTTTGTTATTACGGTTGTTCCGTATTTTAAGAAAATGGCTTTTTAGATTTTCCTCCCAGTTTTGGGGACAAAAAGTATACCTGTGTCTCAACTTTGCCACATGCAAAATGGGGACAACAAACTATGCTTGAGCTTTACGTGATGCCTGCACAGCAGGTGGAAACTGAGAAACCTAAGGCTTGTAAGGACCACTCAGAAGACTTACCTTAGAACCATCTCTGCCTGGGGCACCTGGTGGACCCTACAAGACAAAGGGACCTAGTTAAACAGAAGCAACACGCTTTCCCCAACTACAGATGGGAGCTCTGATGAAATACTGACCACAGGGCCCCTCCGGCCTTGCTTAATGTGGGACAGATCAGGAGACGGTCCCATGGGTCCCATTGAGCCCCGCGGGCCGGGCTGCCCGGGGGGACCTGGAATACCTGGGAAGCCTGGACTCCCCTTTGGTCCTGGTGAGCCTGCAATCAAAGAACACCTCATTAGTCCACAGCCCGCGAGGAGGACAAGGGCTCTGGCTGAGTGACAAGAGAGTCCAGGAGCCCCATTCAGCCACTTCTCTTCCCACTCTGACCTTCGCCTTCCGACCTCTCCACTGAGATGTCCCATAGGCAGTCTGAACTTAACACGATCAGAAATTGACCTCCCTATTCTTTTCTAAAATGTTTATTGAAATACAGTTGGTTTACAATGTTGTGTTAGTTTCAGGTGTACAGCAACGTGACTCAGACTTCCCCATTCTTTTCACGGACCCACTCAAGCCAGAAACTTGAGAGTCTTCCTATAGATTTCCCTGTTTCCACAAGCTCCTCATCCAATCAGTGACCAGTTCTGTGCATTTCACTTCTTTAACGACCCACAACGGTCTGCTCCTCTGCATGTCCCCATCACCGCAGGGCGCTGGTTAATGCAGCTGGGGAGTGGTGAGTGTCCAGGTTGCAGCAGCAGGGGGACCTGCCTCTAAATCTTGGACAGGCTGCTTGACCTCTCTGAACCTTACTTCCTCATCTGTAAAGCAGGGCTCATAAAAGTCTACCTTACAGAGCAGTTCTGAGCATTAAATGAGACTTTAGATACACGTACACACCACTTGGTGCAGCACCTCACACGCTGAGGCACTAAAATAGAAATCTGTGTTAGCCCTTCCTTTTATTTGCTTCAACTCTTGCCTCACAGCTAGTCCCTCTGTTTCCCATCGGTCTTGTTCATCCCTCACCTGTTCTTCACACTTCTATATGAATATTATTTCTGAACAAGTCTTACTGTGTAACTTTCCTACTTTCAACCGTTTGGGGCAAAAGCCTCAAGCCACTGACGTGGGGCAGCAAATCTCCTGCAGGACCCAGGGGGATGGCAATTACTATTACAGCAGGGACAGCAAACTCTCCGGCTCAAGATCTTGCCACGGATACAAGCCAGAGTTGGGCTGCCACAGGTGGGGAGAAGACCCTACCCTAATGCCCAGGTCATGCTTAGGGCTGCAGCTGGACCAGGACTGAAAAATCCTTGAGCTCCACAGCTCTACCTCGGAGTAGTAAGTCACAGCAGTCTCCCACTGGAGAACAGCAAGAACGTGGAGAGAGGAGCTCAGAGTGGCACAGGTGTGCAGGGGCTGCTGAAAGCTGAGAACCTCTGAGAAAAACCCACCGGCACCCTAGGCCCCCACTAAACATAGAGTAACAGTATCCTACCATCGGAGGAATTTGAAAACTTGAAGACTGTGGAACACTAGAGGTAGAGACAGTGAGAACACACCCAAACCTGGCTCAGTTATTCATTAGATTGACCCAATTCTTCTTGCTAGCAGCCTGGATACCCATCTCCAGGAGTAATTACTTTGTCCCCCAGTCTCTACTGTTCCTCTCCGAATGGTATCTGGCATTCAGTCCAAAATTTTGAGGCACGTTATAAAAAACGCAAAACCAGGGCTTCCCTGGTGGCGCAGTGGTTGAGAATCTGCCTGCCAATGCAGGGGACACGGGTTCGAGCCCTGGTCTGGGAAGATCCCACATGCCGCGGAGCAACTGGGCCCGTGAGCCACAACTACTGAGCCTGCGCGTCTGGAGCCTGTGCTCCGCAACAAGAGAGGCCGCGATAGTGAGAGGCCCGCGCACCGCGATGAAGAGCGGCCGCCGCTTGCCGCAACTAGAGAAAGCCCTCGCACAGAAACGAAGACCCAACACAGCCAGAAATAAATAAAAATAAATAAATAAATTAATTAAAAAAAAAACAAAAACAAAACCCAAAACCAAACAAAAACCAACCCCCTCCCCGATTAAAGAGCCCCCATTCAAGAGACAGAGCAATCAACAGAATCAGACTTAGTGGCGACCCAGATGTTAAGGTTACCATACAGGGACTTTAAAATCACAACGTATGCTAAAGGTGCTAGAGGAATAGACAGCTTGCCTGAACAGATGAGGGAATTTCAGGCCTCTTTTTGCTTTCATCATCTGTGCTTTTGGTGTCATATCCAAGAAATCACTGCCAAATCTAACGTCATGAAAGTTTTTGCCTATGTTTTCTCCTAGGAGTTTTATAGTTTCAGGTCTTACATTTAGGTCTTTAATCCATTTTGTATATGGTGTAAAGCAAGAGTCTAACTTCATTCTTTTGCATAGGGAAGGATATTGTGTTTTAACCCATTTTAGCCTGTCAACTTTATGAGGGCATGGGTTATATCGTAATCGTCAGCACACGCTCAGAGAGGCCCAGGTACAGAGAAGGCTGCTTAGTAAATGTGTCATGTCAAACGACTGCAATGAAGAGGCTGGGCCGATTGCTGTGCTGTAATTATTCCTCAGCGATGTATTCCTTAGTGCTATAATGATTCCTCTCTTTCAAACGCATACAGTAATTACTTCTTGATCGTATGCGGCTCCTACAATCGGCAGAGCACAGTGATAGGATGGAATGGCTTTCAGGCACCAGAAAACAAAACAAAGACTTCAAACTCATCATGTTTGGGGACGTCTTTTCTAGCTCACAAAATAATTAAACCAACATAAAAGGCAGTCAATGTTCCATCCAAATATGTCTCTCACCCCCTGCTCTCAATGCTGGTTCCAGGTACATCCTGAAAGTGTTCATCTGGGAAGGGGACCAGATCCCCCTTATAACTAAATATTTTACCTCTGATAGCAGAAGGACAGGCTAGAGGTAATATCTCACCTTCATTTACACAGTCAGTGTACTTCAGAGATCACTACGTCAAGTGCCTTTAAACTGCGGGGCTCTGATGTACAAACGTCAGCACCTTATAAAGGAACAGTGGGGGCCACAGAACAGTAGGCACTCCCTCAACACCAAAGCCAAAGGATTCCAGCCTAGTAGAGCTTCCTGTATCGGTGGCCCAGGCTGTGATTCATCACAGACTCCAGGACTGGAATTTTAGTTAAGGGTAAGAGAAATCTTATTCTCTCTCTAGGTGCCCTAACACATCTCAATTGAGGGCATCACAAACTATGATGCTAGAAGTAAGGAGAGAGAAGGAATAAGGATTGGAGGAGAAAGCAAGGGCATAACCCATTGCCAAAGCTAGTCCTCAGTCACTCCCTGCTCCAGCAAGGACCCTGGGCAGCTCAAACCATGCTAGAAACCGGACGGCAGAACCAGAAAGGAAAGCCAGCAAGTCATTCACTAAGTGAGAGAGTGGCAGGGACTTATATACACTACCAAATGTAAAATAGATAGCTAGTGGGAAGCAGCCACATAGCACAGGGAGATCAGCTCGGTGCTTTGTGACCACCTAGAGGGGTGGGATAGGGAGGGTGGGAGGGAGATGCAAGAGGGAGGGAATATGGGGATATATGTATATGTATAGCTGATTCACTTTGTTATACAGCAGAAACTAACAAAACATTGTAAAGAAATTATACTCCAATAAAGATGCTAAAAAAAAAGAAAAGAAGAAGAAAGAAGCCAATGGCTCCCCTGTTCCTACTTTGTCCTTGTTGAAGTGACAGGTAGGCTGGCCTGCGGGGATGAACTTCCTCCAGGGAAGCAGAGGGAGAACATTCTCTTCGAGAAGGATGGAGAAACACTGTGCAAACAATCAGTTTGTAAGGAGAGACCCAAGTCTACTTAGAAGCAGCAAGAGGCTGCCTGTGTGGGGCATCTGCTGGAGAAAACTCAACCATGACCCAGAGGCCAAAAGAATGAACAAGAGGAGAAACCAAAGTCCTGGACCAGTTCTTGGTCTCTGTACAGACTGAGACCCAGGCCACCTGGGTTTTGATGGAAACCAGGAGATGAAGATGTAAGTGGAGAAGAAAACATATAGTTTGGGAAGCATTCTGAGCCTTTGTTTTTGCTGAACTTCCAGCCTAAAATCTGCCCGTGTCCTTCGTGCTTGGACCAATCCTACCTTTCATGTTCTTCCAGGTCCAGCTCAAAGCCCAAGTCCCCTGACCACTGCAGGCTACAGTGATCTCTCTCTTCTTTAAGCTTCCACAGCAGGAAGTACCTGCATACTTTACTTGGGGGCAGGCAGGTACTGTTTTTTTCTATCTGCTTTCACTTTATGTGTCTTGTCATCCCCATTAGAATGTCAGGAGGTCATTCACACCTAGCACACTGCTAAGCGATGAGCATGAGGGATAAGACATCCATGTCTTAGAGTCACTTGTTAACACTAATATCATTTCCTTCACTGGTGTGAAAAAAAGAAGTATTGATCTATCTATGGAGGGACTCATAATAAAACAGAAAACGTCCTGTTGCTATTTTTTAAAGTTCTCATTGCGTATTGCCTGACGGAATGATAGGGTATTTGGGATTTTCTTCAGAGTAACAAGGGTGAATCTCCAAAACAGTATGTGGAGGAAGCCAGACAGAAGGAATAGATTCCTTTCTATGAAGTTCTAGAACAGACAGAACTGCAGCAAGAGAAAGCAGGTCAGTGACTGCCTAGAGCTGAGGATGTAGATTGCCAAGGGCACAAGGGAACTTTCTGGGATGATGGAAATGTTCTACACCTTGATGTAGACCAGATATAGGGTGGTGGTTAGTAAGTGCTTGATATAGGGTGTATGCATCTGTCAAAACTCGTCCAACTGTATCTTAAGTGTGTACATTTTATTGTATAGAATTGTATCTCAGTGAGATGGACTTTTAAAGGAAAACATAGAGATAGATATCAAAATAAATATCAATGTAAGTGTGTTCACAAACAACAGGGGAAGGAGGAGACAGGATTGGGGAAGAGTGGCAATGAGGCTGGCCATAAGTTCTTAGCACCGGGTGATGAGCCCACAGGAGTTCATTACGCCATCCTACGTTCACATATGTTAGTGTTAAAAATAGTTTTCATTTTGTTTCTCTGTAACTTAAGATGAGCTTTATGAATCTTGTCCAAACCCAGGACAATGACTTTTTTCTCCCTGATTACCACTGGTTAGAAGGGTTTCTCAGGCTTGACCCAATTCCCCGAGGCCCTCTTGGCACACGGGCATGGGACTCCCTGGACCCCGGCTTCTGCTCCCATCCATGGGAGCTAAAAACTCTGTCTCACCCCCCAACTAAACATGAGCTCTCGGCAGGCCCTGGCTGGTGAGCCTATCACCCTTTTATGCTATTTGCTTTTATGCTCTTCTTCGTACTCACCGGGGGGGCCCTGACCCCCAGGCAGGCCAGGAGGTCCTGGAATGTAGGCGTTTGAGGCCAGCACCTTGTCACCAGTGATGTACTTGCCCAGGTCCGCAGCGCTGTTGGGGAGCAGGGCAATCTGCAAAGAGAAGAGGAACCTGGGTCAGGAAGCACTGACGGCTCCGCTGCCAGGGAATGCCCCACGCTTGTGTGGTCTGCAGAGGCCACAGGGCCTTCTCTTGTGCATACCCCTTTATCCGAGCCAGTCAGAGTACAGACGGACTGCAGAGATCGTCCTTCTAAACCCGGAGGCCTTCTAGTCAAAACAACTTGTACAAGATCACTCCGCTGGCTGGTTAGTGGGTGAACCTGGATCGGTTCCAGTCTGCCTAGATATCATTACTCATTATCATCATAATTAATACAATCTACCTGTTTCAGACTTTTATTAAGAACTCATGTGTCTCAAATATTTGAGAAACTACTACGTGCCAGGCCCTGTGCTTTGTTCTAAGGCGACAGCAGTGAACAAGACATGGTCTCGGCTCTTACAGATCTCCGCCTTGGGAGCCAGGATGGAAAATATGACTTACAGGTCACCTGTACGCTCAGGTGTTTGGGAAACAGTGACTGTGATGGTTTTAAAATATGTCCACAAATTTTTGGACAGTCCTCCCTTTAAAAGGTGGAGGCTAATCTTCTACCCTCTGAGTGTGGGTTCTGCTTAGGGACTTGCTTCTAATGAATAGAAAATGACAAAAGGGACGGTGTGTAATTTCTGAGATAAGGTCATAAAAGGCACCGTGGCTCCCTGCCTCTCTCTCTCTCTCTCTCTCTGATTTCAGGAGCTCATTCTAGGGGAAGCCAGAGGGACCACACACGTGAATGACCTTTGCATTCCTTGAGGTCAGGAATCAGTGAGACTCTTGGTAAGAACTGCACGCTCTTAATGTCCATTTCTCCACTGATAACGCCCACCATTAAGACGTGAGGATTACACCGGTAGTGTGTATCAGGTGCCCAGCATGGGACCTGAAATGTACTAAGTGCTTGATAAATGGTAGTTCCAGTCTCTTCCTTCCAGGAAGCTGACTCGGGGGTAAAATCCAGTGGAGACTGCGTTTCTGAGGCTCAGAGCGACCCCCAGAGGATTCACTCGGGATCCTGGAGTCCCATAGAAACCAAGTATCGCTGCGATTTTCTGAAGCAAGTTGCATTTGTCACCCACGTCCTCCTGGACGAGGCCCTGCTTGGGGACCCTCTGGCCAGAGGGCAATGCAAGCTACGAGAAGGTGCGTGGATATCTCATCCTTGCCCGTGGAGCGCTCCGAGGCTCTACACCCATCTTCGGATCTGAGCTGCGGAGAGAGTTTCCTACCACCTGTTTGTGATCAGAGGTGGCCGACTGCCACTGTGACAGAGCCGTGCTCTGTGGGTTCAGCATCAGCACAGAGTGCTAAATTAGAAACTGTGCAAGCTCTCCCTCTGAGGCTTATGTCAACTCCAAATTACTACAGCTTTTGGTGATAAGAAATATAGAATTGAATGTTGATTTGAAAAACCGTGGAGTTGGGGACTTCCCTGGTGGTGCAGTGTTTAAGAATCCGCCTGCCAATCAATGCAGGGGACACAGGTTCGATCCCTGGTCCAGGAAGATCCCACATGCCGCAGAGCAACTAAGCCTGTGTGCCACAACTACTGAGCCCACACGCCACAACTACTGAGCCCACGTGCTGCAACAACTGAAGCCCATGCGCCTACAGCCTGTGCTCCGCAACGAGACGCCACTGCAATGAGAAACCTGTGCACCGCAACGAAGAGTAGACCCCGCTCGCCGCAACTAGAGAAGGTCCACGTGCAGCAACGAAGACCCAACGCAGCCAAAAATAAATAAATAAAAATGAAATGAAAAATTAAAAAAAGAAAGAAAAACCCTGGAGTTTTCTATACTTTCCTACTTCATGGGCAAGTCAGCATTTCTCACCTCTCCTTTTCTTCCCCACGGATCTCCTCCTGCCCCAGGGAGACTAGACAGTCCCAGTCGAGTTCAACCATGCCACACGAATAACCCCTGGGATCTCAGGGCACCTGGGTTGATAGTAACAGAGCAGGGAGATGGAGTAAAAGATGATCGTGAGATCCTGAACCCCCCAAGCCTAGGCCCGAGGAATTTATGGGGAAACTACAAAATCCACCTACTGAACTGCAGCTAAGAGACCAGCGTGTGAATGGCACTGGGAGGCCTGGGAAAGTTCCGCTGTCCAGATGACCTTCTCTGGCTTCATAAAGTCCTCGGCCTCCTGCACTGGTGTCTGTTTCTGAGCATGGAGCTTTGGGAATGATTAGCATGACTATTTCGAAACATGACTCTGGAGGACACCCCTGCCCCAAGATCCCCTTCTCCTGCTGGGTGGCTGCTGGGTTTGGGGCCATCTTGAGCCGGATGTAGAAGCGATGATTTTTCTTAGTTACAGAGACAGATGTTCTTGCTAACAGAAGAAATCCAGTATTAACGAAAAGCGAACATCACAATAATACGTGGTTGGTACGTTGGCAAACAACTTGTACCTGATACATCTGATGGAGAACAAATTCTTCCAGCTCTCTGCAAGGTGACTGTCCAAGTCCTGTATCCCATTAGCCCCTTAATGAAGTGCTTGCGATGTTTCTAAAAGGTGAAACCGTGGGAAACCACGAGAGGGCTCTGGCGGTATCCCTGCAGCCTGGCATAAAGAAGGGGCGGGGCCACGAGGCCTGAGGTGTTGCTCTGCTTCTCCTGCTGCACCCCCCTCGCTCGCCTGCAGAGCACACGTCAGGCTCTCCTGGGTCAAGGTCTTTTCCCTGCTTCAGCTGCCCTAGGTGACCTATTTGAGCCTAGGATCCTCCTCTGTCTGGAAATTCCTCCACAGTTTTTTCTTTTTCCTTTTCTTGGAGTTCTTACTGAAATCCATTCAGTTCATGGTGCAAGGACGCTCAGAGGGCAGGAAGCTCAAAGAAGCACCAACACTCTCTTCCGAAGGGTCCCTCAGTGCTTTTGGAGCCCCTAAGCTAGTGTGAAAATCCTTGGGTAAGGACAGACAGCCTTGCAGGTCCATGAGCTAGAAGATTCCTGACCATCCAATGCGTTCCAGATAAACAGTCTTCTTCTACACTTTGACAAGACCCAGTGTTCCCTGAAAGATGCAAGGAAAGGCACTCAATTCCCCTATGATCATCGTTTAGAATTCAGTAGGGAAAACCATAAGAATTACAACCTTGCGCAATCTGAAAGCCAGCTTTGCACAATTTCAGGTCAGGGTTCATGGTTCAGTGTCACTGCCAGGACCCAGCTACGTCCCAGGGGTTTATTTACAATGGTGCTGGTGTCACTGTGTCATAGCGAGAGGCCACTCCGATCTGTGACTGCATGCCTGGGTCTTGGGGTGGAACGGGGGTGAACCCCTGAGTGAGGAGAGTTTAAAAGCGAAACTGCTCTAACTAGAGGACAGAGGGTCAACACTGGCCCTTGAAGGCTGGTTCAATTTTATTATCTGCTTCCAAGAGAAAAACTAAAATGTGAATTTTATCTGTGGGTTTTGGCATTAGGCAGATCTATGTTTAAATCTCAGCCCTGCCACGTTCTACCTGTGGCATCTTGATAAGCTATAGGACCTGATTATCTCATCCGTAAAATGAGGATCATAATATCCACCTAAGAAGGGCTGCTGGGAGGATGAAACTGACGATGTCCTGAATGTGCCTGGCCCAGCGCCCAGACTAGTAACCGCCAGCAGCCAGGCCCACGGACACAGTGCACATGCTCTTCGGGGTGGGATGGGCTCGGGGGTTGAGGGGGTGCTTCTGGCTCTGTTTCTAAATAGCGGGATGACTTTGGGTAAGTCCCTTCACCCTTCCAGGTTCTCACCTTCGTGTTTATAAAACGAGAGGTTTGGGCCAGACGAGCAAGTCTTTGGGTGTAAAATTCTGTAAGCAAGCTGGGACGATGAGACCCGCACATGGAGGGACTTCAGAGATTAGTCCCCACCCACCCTGGGCCCTCTCCAGCTCTCTTCACTCCCTTGTAAAGGTCAGGAGGTGACCCAGTAAACGACCTCAGCTTCCCGGCTGACCTCCTGCTGGGTGATTACATCCTGCTTCCCGCCAGTTCCTCTAAGTGTCATCAGGATGAGGGGAATGTAGAGGCGCTGGCGTTTTAGAGGCGGCCCTCCAGAAATCCTGGCTTGACTGTCTACCCAAACACAGCAGACGACAGGCTTGAGGGGTGCAGGTGTTTGGGAAGAAGTCTGCACGAAGAGCCTGCATTTCTCCTGGATTCCAGTCAATGGAATTATGAATAGCATTACCTCATATTAGCCTTCGTAATAAAAATATCTACCTCACAGGGCTGTTGGGATGAATCAGATGCTGCCTGTAAAGCACTTTGTTAGGACATATAATTCATGTTTATTATTTATTTGGTACACATTTACAGAGCTCTTTCTAGGTGGCAGGGACTGTTCTAAGTCCTTTACAAATATTAACTCATTTGACCATCATGAAAACCCTATGTAGTATGTATCACTGTTATCCACTTTCTCTAGAACTGAGGCACAGAGAGGTTAAGTAACTTACCCAGGGTCACACAGCCAGGAAGTAGTGGGGCTAGGACTTAAACTTAGACAGTCTGGTTCTGGAATCTGTGGTCCTCACCACAACACCCAGCTGCCTCTCTTAATATTACTCATGATACTTGGCAAAGCAATCTACGGTCACTTTCATATGGAATAGTCTTCCCAGCCATCCTGAGAAGACCCATTTTACAGAGCAACTAGATCAAGGTAGCAGAGGAAACCATGAACCACTGAGAAGCCATCTATCTGCCCAGCACTAAAGGCAGCACTGAATCGAACAAACGCAGCTGTCAGGTTGCACATCTTCTCACACTTCTGAAATCGCATTGACCTAGTCTAACTTCTGAAGCCTCCACTGCCTGCCCCACTTGACTCGGCCACTGTGTTAACTCCACTGTGGGCCTGGTTTCCCAGCTAAGACAGGAAGCTTATTTAAGGCAGGCCTTTATTCTGCACATTCTCGTCATTCGTCATCTCCCAGCCCATCACAGGCCACAGCGGGTGCTCAACAAACACTCTCACTTCCTCAGCTGCTCCGCAGCGGTGCTGCTCTCAGCTCAGATCACCGCTGCTGCAGGAGCACGAGGGACTTGTTAGAAACTTGCTCCTTCCGTTGTGTATATATACACCACATCTTCCTTACGCATTCGTCTGTTGGTGGACACTTAGGTTGCTTCCATTGGCTACTGTAAATAACGCTGCTATGAACACTGGGGTGCATGCATCTTCTTGAATTAGCATTTTTGTTTTCTTTGGATATATAAAAAAGAATGAAATGTTGCCATTTGCAACAACATGGATGGACGTGGAAGGCATTATGCTAAGTAAGTCAGAGAAAGACAAACGTGTTGTCATTTACATGTGAAATCTGAAACATAAAACAAATGAATGAATATAATAAAATGGAAACAAACTCCCAGATACGGAGAACAAACTAGTGGTTAACACGGAGGAAAAGGAAGGGGGGAGGGACAGAATAGGGGTAGGGGATTAAGACGTACAAACTACTATGTATAAAACAAGTAAGCTGCAAGGAAATATTGCACAGCACAGGGAATATAGCCAATATTTCATAATAATTTAAAATGAAGTAAAAACTATAAAAATATTGAATCACTACGTTGAACACCTGAAACCAATATAACATTGTAAATCAACTATATTTCAATAAAAAAGTCATACCTGAAAAAAACATTTCTTCATACCGGTAAAAAATTAAAAAAAATAAAAAAATAAAGAAATAAATAAAAAACTGGCTCCTTGGGACTTCTCTGGTGGCGCAGTGGTTAAGAATTCGCCTGCCAACGCAGGGGGACTCGGGTTCGATCCCTCGTCCTGGAAGGTCCCACATGCTGTGGAGCAACTAAGCCCGTGTGCCGTAACTACAGAGCCTGCGCTCTAGAGCTCGTGTGCCACAACTACTGAAGCCTGTGCGGCTATAGCCCGTGCTCTGCACCAAGAGAAGCCACCGCAATGAGAAGCCCGCGCACTGCAACAAAGAGTAGCCCCCGCTCATCGCAACTAGAGAAAAGCCTGCGCGCAACGAAGACCCAAAGCAACAGAAAATAAATCTATTAAAAAAAAAACAGCTGGCTCCTTGGCTCAGATTTTTCTTCAGTGTTCTGATGGGACAGAGACCCCTCTTTGCAAGTCAAATGTTGGGTATTTTATCTATACCCCAAACTCTCTTTTTAGCCAAATCACCTGTTTGTTTTTTTCCTTCCCAAAACACAGAAGAAATTGTAGAGGTGAAGGCACTGAGATCTGCACATCATTTCAAAAAAACTTTTTCATTGGAAAATAAAGGCACAGAATCTGGAAACCCCACAAAACAAATCTATACCTTAGCAAATTATTATAAGGCAAACACCCTTTCAATGAACACCTAAGTCAAAAATCAGAAATTTGTCAGGGACTTCCCTGGCGGTCCAGTTGTTAAGACTCTGCGCTTCCACTGCAGGGGGCGTAGGTTCAATCCCTGGTCGGGGAACTAAGAGCCCACATGCAGTGTGGCCAAAAAAAAAATCAGAACTTTGTCTATATGCCTTGACCCAATCACAGCCTTCTCCCTCCCTCCCCCCAAAGTAACTACTATTCTGATTTTAATCACTTCCTGTGTTTTAAAAAAATAATTTATCAAACCCAACTGTGCAGGCCCTAGACACTATGGTTTAGTCTTGCCCACTTGAAAAAACAATATGTCCTTTAAGCTGCTTTTAACCTGCAGGTCGCTGCTCCACTTTTCTTAGAATCTACCCACTGAAGAACACAGGGCATTGGCCCTGTAGAGTTTCACACGGTTGGGATTTTGCTGACTGTACACTCATGGTGTCGTTCAACATGTCTGCATACCGTTTTATACTATGGGGCTGGCCACGGTCCAGGACACCCGGTAACCTACTTCTGAGCCAATGTTTATTTGGGCAGCTGTCCCATGTTCTTTTTTGAACAGAACAGATGGCATCAGCAGTAGTGAGAGGAAGTTAAAAATGAACGGACAGGGCTTCCCTGGTGGCGCAGTGGTTGAGAATCTGCCTGCCGATGCAGGGGACACGGGTTCGAGCCCTGGTCTGGGAAGATCCCACATGCCGCGGAGCAACTGGGCCCGTGAGCCACAATTACTGAGCCTGCGCGTCCGGAGCCTGTGCTCCGCAACAAGAGAGGCTGCGACAGTGAGAGGCCAGCGCACCGCGATGAAGAGTGGCCCCCGCTCGCCGCAACTAGAGAAGCCCTCGCACAGAAACGAAGACCCAACACAGCCATAAATAAATAAATAAATAAAATTAAAAAAAAAAAAAAAAAAATGAACGGACAAGCCCCACACCAGCACAGGAGCAGCAGTGAGGAGACCCAGGGTTTAGGGTCTGGCCTGAGTCTTGGGCTGACACCGCACCTCTCTGCCAATATCGGCGTCACGGTGAGAATTAAATGGGATCCTGGATATAAAACGGCTTTATCAACCGCAGAACGCGACATGTTCTACTAGGCGCCTTTAAAAATGCGTTGCTTCTTGTGACGTTCCTTGAATGCCAGCTTTAGCTCAGACTTGACACAATGCACTTGCAGGAGAAATCGGTCTAAGGTGGATCAATTCCAGGCCAACCCCGGTGCAGGAGAGTTACCGGAGTACTAACAAGTATTGTTATTGGATCTGTGTGTAGCTCTGCCACAAGGGCTTTAAGGGTAACATAAAATTTTCAACTTCTTTGTAACATTTCTTCTTTCATGGATTGTAAAACACTGCGGGGAGGTTAAGGGAAAGCCAGATGTTGAATTAGCAACTGAATTTCTGAACTAGTGAGAATTAGCATCACTGACCCTAAAGAACATTCAGGCTGGAAGGAGCTTCCCCATAGCTCTTGGATAATTGACTCTCAGAGAAGAAAACGGAGGGTAGCCTTAGGCCTTGACACATTCATCAACTGCCTCCCCCAGGCCCTATGAAATGGGCCTATGAAATGCAAACTTCTTCCATGAACCCTTTTTCAGACTCACTCAGTAAATACTAATATCAATCCAAGTTCAACGTGAGGATATCTGTGTGGGACGTATTATTGATAACTCTGAATTTATATTGATATACTTGCAAGGTTTTCTGCCTTGTCTCTCTATTGGATCACAAGCTATTTGGGATCTGTACATTGTACACATATATGCCTCTGCTAAAGTTGCTAGATCTTCCCCACCAACGTACCAAAGGCCTGCAAAGCCATTTATCTTCTCAGCCTATTGACCTGCCTGTTTCCCTGGAAGCTGTGGATCTCATTAGGGGCTGCCTGCATGTTTGTTGAACACGTGAAAAGCAATACCGTCTAATCTTACCCCGCTGCCCTTTACAATAACTAAATGCCAAAGTTAAACAGATTATATACACCTCTTTGATGTACTAAGAGCCTTGAGGGGAAGCAATTAAACAAACAACCCAGCAAGTTTATGTTTTACAAGCATAAGAGCAGTTTCTGAGTTGCCGACAGACTGGTGAATTCACTGACCTTAGGTATGCTAAACACCATTGACCCGGGCACAGGACAGTTGCTTAAGCTTTCAGGGCACTAGGTGCATCCTGGGGGCATTACTCACGGCACAGCAATGTTACCAGAAATATGATGCTGTCAGGCATGAGTGCGAGCCTGACAAAGAGAGTCAGTCCTCACCCTTGGTGACACCGGGTATCTGAGCAGCTGCTTTCTGAGGTGTGTGGAGCCCAGAAAGCACAGGTCGTACCTTTTAAATGTGAAAAATAAAGCCGCTACAGAAATGCATCACCAGTGATGAATGTTTATAGAGAAGATGTTCTCTACTGATAAAACATAGGCAAATGATTCTACCGTATTCTATTTAGAACTGTGTAAGGGCCACGTGTCTGGATGTCCATTTCCCAAAAAGTCACACTAGTCGTACCTCATCCTCTGCTTCACCATGTGCCCCTTACCTAGCGGTCTATTTTACTAGTCACCTGATCAATCCCCTGCCTTCGTTGTTCTGTTGAGCTATAGATAATGAGCTCCAAAGGTGGGTGGGCAAAGCGTCCCAGTCCAAACCTAGTTGGCACCAAGCTCAGGGAATACCCAGTGGGGTTGTGGATGACATTTTCTTGTTGTTTTCAGATGTTCCTCCACTTTGCCTCCACCAGGCCCTCCTTTCATCTTACACGATCGTTCCTAACACGCCCGGCACGTACCTTCTGCTTCAGCTGCAGGACCGTCTGCTTCATCTGGTGAAACTCCTTGCACGTGGCACAGCAGGTGCCGGCTCTCGCTGCGTTCTCCGC
The DNA here is from genome assembly GCF_965194805.1 of Balaenoptera borealis. NCBI lineage: Eukaryota > Metazoa > Chordata > Mammalia > Artiodactyla > Balaenopteridae > Balaenoptera > Balaenoptera borealis. Next base: position 15,483,618 of record NC_138875.1, on the reverse strand, counting down.
CTTCTCATCGTGCCCTGAGAGAGAAGATGGGCTGGGGTCTGCCTGGGAGGCTGGGGGACATCCAGACCCAGGGGGACCGTGTCAGGAAGGGCAGTTCCAGGCGGACTGGTTGATGCTGAAACGTGTGAGGGACGCGGGCTGGCGATTTTACAGTTCCTGGGTCGCTGCCAGCATGCCCGGGGCAGCGGGGACATGGGGAGGGGCCCCCGCTACACTCTGGGCTCAGCTGTCTCCACTTAGGCATCCTAGCACCTTCCTCCTTCATTGTGAAAAAGTCAACAGTGGCCCTTTTACCACGAGCCAGGCTCTATCAACCTGACATGACTTACACTCTCCTCCAAGGGCCAACGTTCACACGCCGTAAATTATCCCCCAAGCCCAGGCACTGGGACTCAGGTGCAGGGCTCAGAAAGCTGGTTTTTATCACCTCTGATAATCCAGCTGTTCAAAGGGAGCACGGCCAGGCCAGGCAGGGTCACAGACCGGGGCCGGGCACTGACCTCCGAGGAGAAGTAAAGCCAGATGGAAGATGCTCCAGGCACCCTGGACAGGCCCATCCAGGGCCCTAACGGGACAGGCACAGGGCAGGGTCCCAGTGCCATCTTGTAGAGCATCAGGAGCTCCGTGGGCTTTTTGTAAAATCGTATTTCTCTAGGGAATAGGTAAGTTAAATGGTGAAATGACCCCGTATCCACACAGCCCTCATCCTACTGGCACCTAAATAGGCCACAGAAGCCTGTGCTGGGGACACTAGACACCTGAGGTCATTTGCTACAGAAGAGCAGGTGCAGACTCCCATAGGCCTTTGTAAAAGATGGTAGCTGTGTGGTGTGGGCCCAGAGGGAGTGACAGGGGGAAGGTGACAGTTTGGTCAGGGTGGCGGCAGGACAGTCTGACACCCAGGCGAGTGTCAACTCTCCTACCTTAGAAGCCCTTTGGTGTTGGGCCAGGTGTCCTGTTGGTGTGACACGTAATAACCACTAGGATCTGGAGGGTAGCGAGGGACAGTCAAGTGACATGTCTCTCCAGGTCATTTCTTGTGCTTCTGGGCCCACGTGCTTTTTTTTTTTTTGGACCGTGCTGCACGGCACGTGGGACCTTAGCTCGCCGACCGGGGGTTGAACCCACTGGACCGCCAGGTAAGTTCCAGGGCCCACGTGCTTTTCTTCTTACCGTCCTCTCTTCTGGGAAGCCTCCTCTGCCGTCTCCACTTGTGGATTCCTATGAGCTACCAAGACCCAATTCACGGGTTGCCTGAGACCACCCTCCCCATACACAGAGACAGCCCTGTCCTCTGAAGTCAGGCAGCTTTTACCACGCGTCTCACTCAGATGGTGGGGATCCCGGGCTTCCCTATAGAGGAGCTTCTCGTGCACGTGCCACAGCGGGAGCTGCCCAGGAACTGGAGGAACTGCTTCTTGGTACCTCATACAGTGGATGCTCAGAGTTAGTGAAACGGAACATTACAGGGTGAACTGTGTCGCCCCGCTCCCCAACCAAGTGCACGTGATGAAGTCCTAACCCTTCAGGGCCTCAGAATGTGACCTCATTTGGAAATAGGGGCCCTGCAGATGTAATTAGTTAAGCTGAAGTCATACTGCTGTAGGGTGAGCCCGTAATCCAATATGACTGATGTTCTTATAAAAAGGAGAAATTTGGACACAACAGGGAGAAACCATGCGAAGATAAAGGCAGAGGTCAGGGTGAGGCAGCAGGAGCCAAGGAATGACAAAGAACTGTTGGCGAAACAGCAGGCGCTGGAGGAGAGGCCTGGAACGTTCTCCTTCACAGTCCTCAGAAGGCGGCAACCCCGCTGACACCTTGATCTCAGACACATAGCCTCCAGAACGGAGACAACACACCTCTGTCCTTTAAGCCACCCAGACGGTGGCACTGTGGTTATGGCAGGCGTAGGGAACGGGTACACGGGAGGAGGAGGTGGGCATCGGGAGAGCCTCACGCTCGGGTGATCCCTCCTCATGCAGCCCCAGCTGCCCTCTCCAAGGGGGTCTGTACCTGCCTGGTGGTCTACACGGTGACCGGTATTTCTGCTCTTTGGGAGGTGAGGGCACCCAGGGGCAACCTGTCAGTGGAGATCTCAGACCCCTTCCCTGCAGCACGGGGTGGCGCTAGGGGGCCCACTGGCCCTACCCCTCCCCGCAGCCGGTGGGAGGCCTGAGGCTTGGTGTGCACACACGCTAGGAACACGTTTCTCAAGCCAGCAGGTTGAGGTGGGCGAAGCAGTGCTCTGTCTGGTTGAGTTGCCATAAGCAACATGGTGATTCCCGAATATACAGACTGCAGCTTAGGTTTTCAGCGTGTGATTGGGAAAAGCACTTGAACCTCTGGGAAAGCGGCGGCCTCTTTTTAAATCCTTCCATGTGTGTGTATAACATAACAGGGGTGCCTAGTTAATCCTCATCTTCTAGGCTAATTCTGTCCCACCAGGAGCTTCCCCACCCCACCGGCCTCTCCCCACCTTCCACCACGCTCAACCGGGAGCCACGGGGGATTGTTTCCATTCACACCGCAGCTGTGTCACAACGAGCTGGGTTATGAGAAAGGTCTTCACTTGGAGACGGTGAAATGCAATTTAAGGGCATGGCCTCCAGGGTCACAGTGCGAGGGGTGCATATCCCAGCTCTGTCACTACCTAGCTCAGGGACCTCAGGCAAGTTATCTTACGTCTATAAGCCCCAATTTCCTCAACCATAACACTGGAATAGTAAAACCTATGACACAGGGCTATTGCGATGATTATATGGGGGTGATGCCTGTGAAATCCTTGGCACAAGGTCGGGTTCTAGTAAATGGGAGAGGGTGCTTGGCAGTCTTCAGGCCCACCAAGCCCTTTGAATTCTCTTTGCCTGATAAAAGGATTCTTCAAGGATTCTGGGATTAACACAAACAACAGAATGAGGGAAAACTGAGGTTCCGTGACGTCTGGAAGTTATTAACTGATTTGGGTTTAGAACTGAGGTTTCCTGAATCTGAGCCCAACACCTTTTCTACAAATCAGGCAATTTCCTTTAGGCTCTTTATCCTCATTTAATGTACCATTTACAACCCCACTTGCCTATGGAGCTTGAACACATCTGAGGAGAACAAGAGTTATTTAGATTGGTCTCCAACATAATAGTGACACGAGGGAAGTGTATGCAAGAATACACTTGGTGGTAAAGGACTGAAGCTTTACCCAACTTTGGTTGTACTGATGATAGACAACGGTGGACTCCTGTATATGTAGATAACCCCAGCTCTAGGTTTGTTAGGTTTAAGGACAGCTGGGTGACATCCGTCTCTCCCAACCTAGCATTCTTTCATTCCATGCCATCTACTGGTCAGTATATGCAATCCCATCTCATAACCCATCTACCAATCTCACCCATCCCATGTCCCCACCCACTTATCTCTCTCATCCATTTATCTGTCCATCCACCCATTCACCTATCCATCCCTCTCTCCCTCTTAGCCATCAAGGAGCATCTGCTATTCACCAGGCCCCATGTGAGGCACTGAGAATGTAAAATAAATGAGGATACCTGTTCAGTGATTTGAGATTGGCCTTCCTTTTAAGGAACCAGCCCCGCTGGCAGAGCCAGGCCATCGTGAACAAGAGTTAAAAGCCCATCTGTCCATTTCTACTTTTGTATACTCAGCTCAACTTACCGAGTGTTGGGATGAATAAGGCAACTTGATATTTTCATGATAATAACCTCTTTACCAGGTTCTAGACTCTATTTCATTTAGATCATGGAACGTTAGAATTGATACATCTTTAGTTCAACCTCCTTTACAGATAAGGAAAGTGAGACGCAGAGGAGGACAGTAATTTGCTTTAGGTTTCCCAGAATGCCGCGTGCAGAGGACGAGCACTTACAGGGCCTGGATCTGGCACTGTCGGGGCGCAGTGAGCCCGCTACTGGGGGTTCTGCTCAGGACGCTTGAGGGCCGTCTGGCAGGTGGGCTCCAGGGCAGTAATTCTCCGTGTGATCACTAGACGAGCAGCAGCAGAGCCAGCCTATGGGTATCCGTTCTCAGAAATGCCAAATCTCAGGATCGGGGCCTGGTGCATCGTTCTATCAAAGCCTCCAAGTGACTCTGAAGCACGTGCAAGTTCCAACAAACCCTGCTCCAGGGAAGCAGCTCTGTTGAGCAACCTCTCACCTGAAAATCCCTGGCCTGTCCCTTCGCGGAATTATCAAAACACAGAGAACAAGGGTAACTTTGTCCAAAAGCCTTCTGAAGCTCCCGTGGACACAGAGGAACAGAGCAAGGACCACAGGCTCTGGCGGAGTCAGACGCTCAGGATTCGAACCCTGATGCTGCCACTGCGTGCCTTTCAGGTTGCAAGTCACAGCTTCTGTGACTGCCCGTTCCTGGAACGGCAGAACGACAATGACCCCATCACCTGTGGTTGCTGTGAGGCATGAAGGAAATAACCCCTGGAAGTTCGCAGAGCAGGGCCGGGCATGCGGCAAGTGCCCCATAAATGTTAATATCGTTGTCATGGCTGGTATCACTGCTTATTAAGTTCCCTACGAAATTACAGATGGGGGGAGGGCTCTCTGCATCATCCTTTGGAAGGAACTTCCAGAGAGTTTGAAGACAAATAATTGTGTGTGCAGACCTGGCACATGCCATCTATTCTGAATTGGGGTTCATCTATCCTGTTGCAGTACAGGATACAGTAAGGTCAAACGTGGAACTAAAACAATCTTGCCTAGGCTACACTAATAATTCGTTTAGAAATCTGGGTAGACATCTCTGACTTGGCATGTTTTCTGTCCTCTCCACTCACGATGTAGTCATCTGTCTCTGACCGTGACCGTGACCATGACCATGTTAAGTGAGGCATCACTTAACATTCTGCTCCAACTCGTTCAGATTTTAGAGGTGCAATATTATTGACTAGCCACAGGGGGTCGTGTAGCTCTAATTTTTACTGATGTTGAGCAGGCTATATACATCGTTAAGCGTTAGAAACAGAATTCCTGAGATACCATATTAGTAATATTTAACCAACTTAGGAAAACTAAAGAATGTTCTCGACATATTTCATACGGGCAGTCACCAAGCACATTTGGTTTTAAAAGTTGATTGTGCACATCTGTGCCCTGGCGGTAGTGTTCAACCCTGGTGGCACATCACCACCACTAGGGACAGTGGCGGGGGTGAGGGTTTAAAATTCTTGCCAACCACGCTGCACGCCACCCATCTGGGGGTCAGAACAAGGGAACGGCATCAGCCTTTTTAAAGATCCCCAGGTTGAGAATGGCTGACCCATGGATTAGTAGAGCTTGAAAGTTACATGAAACACCTGGCCTTCCCTGAAATAACTGATGTTGGGGGTCAAGGTCACTTTATCAGAAGAGAAACAAAAGTTGAAAAACAGAGACCAGAAAGCTAATTACGACGGAGCCAGCATCTCCTTTATTTGTCTCTGCGTCAGCGCTACAGACGCCCTGGGGTGCCTACACTGGCTCCAGACATATATTTGCAAAGACGAAAAAATGGAAGTGATGGAGAGTGCCCTTCCTGCCCACTAGCCAGACGGCTTGTGTCCCCGCACCCGTGGGCGCATGACCACCTTTCCACGGGCAGAGGCTGTTCTGAGGCCAGCCCTGCTGCTGTCCACTCACTTCCTGAATGAGCTGACATTGTGTTCGATGTACAATTCCTCTCACTGGAATGTTACAGACACCAGTCAACGCAAAGGTGAAAAAAAAAAAAAAAAAAAAAAAAAAAAAGGGAGGGGAGGGGGATTTAGATCACGTGTGCTTGTACTCCAGCATCCTTATCTCTTCTTGAAAAAAATGACTGTGATGAAATATTGGGCTTATTAATTAATCTAGAACGGATGAAACGGCGTGGCTGGCCTCTGACGTTCCAGATGCAGGGCTGGTCCAGCCCCCTAACTTTCCTTACTGTTGAGCTGAGTATCTGGGTGTTAATTATTCATCTTTTAGATACTGTAGGGAAAGCTCTCAGTTTAGAAGGTGCTGCGGCTGGGCATGCCTTCGAGTCTTGACACTCGTCTAGATAAAGGACAAAGAAATGAAAACCGCACAGGGACTCATGGGGCAGGTAGGGCTTCGGCTACTTTTGCTGATGCTAAATCACACCAAATTGTGAAAAAGATTTGTGATGGTAAAAGGGTCTTCAGAGCTCACCTAATCCAACACCTTTGTGTCTACACAGAGGAGGAAACTGAGATCCGGAGAGCTGCCCAATGACACCCAGCTGGTAAATACTGAAGCAGCTCTGGTTACCAGCTCTCCTACCTTCCAAGCCAAGGAAGTTTCCATTGCATCACAGCTGCTGCAGAGATGAACCCAGGACACTTGCTTTTGTTGCCCGAATCATCAAAACCAGCCCCCCATCTTCTCAGGGGCCCATCACTTGAGTAATGATTCTAACGTTCAAGGCATAGAATGTGCCTGTCCTTTCCCATAATTTTAATTACATGTACGAATTACTCCCCTCAGTCCCTGACCCCCAACGCCCTTGGTTACCGGTGTTGGAATGTTTTTCTTAATAAAAACACTAAAACCAAACGTGAGTCCTCTGTGCCTGTGTGGTGAATTCAGTAGAGAGCAGTCACTGAAAATTAAATACTGAGAAATTCTAGAATGCTGCTGCTGCGGGTGCGGCAGTTGGGATACAATAGAAACAGTGGGACTGTTTCAGTTTTTAAAACTATGTGGGGACTTCCCTGGCGGTCCAGTGGTGAACACTCCACGCTTCCACTGCAGGGGGCGTGGGTTCCATCCCTGGTGGGGGAACTAAGGTCCCGCATGCCTCGCAGTACGGCACCCCCCAACCCCCCCAAAAAAACACAAACTATTTGTAGCTGTGATATCTGGAAGAAGATGAGGAGGGAGGACAAAGAGGAGAGAATTCAAAGCCTAGGCTCATCTGTGCAGGGAGTTGAGGTGTTACAAGAAAGCTCAGCGTTATAACCACTAGACGTTCTTACTGATTAAACAGAAGGACATTGCCCGTTTAAATCACTGTAAGCAGGAACAAACTCTCTCTCTGGAGGGCAGAGTGGAAGAGTATCGGCCTGTTTTCACTCATTAGCTGCTCTGTAGTCGGCAGCCAACAGCTCCCCGCCTCTGGCTTTGGCTGCTTCATCTGGCGATGACAACATCCTCGCCTGAAAGTCGACCAGATGACTTACCAACTTTGGGCCCCAGGGCTCAGCTCTTTGATGCTAATAAGTTAGAATTTTCCAAACTGTATTTTTCAGGACACCGTCATCTGTGAGATGCTTTGAAGTGTTTCTTCAGAAAATAATTTTGGGAAGTGCAGGTTTAATCAAAATTAACATTTTTTAATGGCAACCTCAGAGCTTTCAACGCACTCACATTATGAATCCCTGCAGAAGTTGGTGCAGTAATGCATTCTCCCCCGAACATCTGAACACAGAACCTTTCAAACAAAGAAAGGCTAATTCACACCTCCCAGGACCCCAAAGTCCTATAGACGGTAACATGGGGAAATGCTGTAATAACTGGTTGATAAAATATGTCTTTAAATGACAGTAACAGTACAGAAGGTACAAAACCAATTAATATTTAAGAATGCTCAGATTTTTTACCAAATTCTCAGCCTTAGAAGTCAAAATGGTTATCACTTAAATTCTTGACCTCTTATACTGAAAATTTTGTGTGTTTGGACATTTTTTAAAGAAGTACAATTCATCTCTCAGGAAAGGAAACAGAGGAGTGTGGTCCCAGGACCGACTCAGCACAAGAGACTGCTAATATCAAAGCTGCAGTGGGACCTTCCCATGCCCTGGCCCTTGGGCTGGGCTCCTCTCTGGGTCCACACTGCCCAAGAGTGAGGCAGGGGGTGAGCATGTCCCACCAAGGCCCACCTTGTCACTGCCTCCGGCTCAGACCCATTCCTGGGGGACCACACAGTAAGCAGGGTGACTTCAGAGGGATGATGTTGGGGAAACTAGGAATTAGTGCAAGAGGTGGAGGCCACCTGAGACCAAAGAACAAGTAGATTCAGTGTATAAAATCTTCCCCTAGGCTCTGGAAATTCCATCCGACTCCTGTGGTCTCTGCTAGTTAAGGTCGGGTCTCCGAGCAGACCACTCTGCCCCACCAGGTGGGAAGTGCTCACGGGTGACCCGGTTCCTACTATTTAGAGATCCCTACCATCTAACCCCACCCTGAGACTCAGCAGTTGTTGCTGCCACCTCTGCGGTTTCCTCTAGATTGGGTTGCTCAAGGCTGCCCTTCACACCCAGGTAAACGGGATTTCACCTGAATAGAAATATAAGGCAAAGACACAACAGGGTTACGGGCTTGAGGACCCCCTCAGCCCAAGCCCACGGAACTCCCTGGCTTGGAGCACAGCTGGAAATCCAATTCCAAAATGAAAAATTAGAAAGCTGCTTTCTTCTTGCTACCTCTCAAGTCAGCCCATCACTAATACATCAGTGGCTAGAAATCTGCATCTCATTTTTCAGTGAGATTCTTCCTTTCAACGAAGGACATAATCTAAGAGGTAAGTTACACATCCCCCTCCCCCAAACCTTCTCCACCATGGGACAAAAGTGAAGTGATTTTAATTATGAGTAATAATTAAAAAGTGGTCTGAAAAAATGTTTTGAAAATGTCTGAAAAATGCCTGAAAGACTGATTACCCCTGCTTTTAGCACCTCTGGGCGCCCAGGTCCCACATGCTTCAGGCTTTAAAGAGTGTCACACGAAGCCCTCTGAGTCATTCCAGTGACCCCAAGTTGCCCAAGCCTGAGCTGACTGCGAGCAGACCTTTCGCGTTACTTCTAACGTATGCTGGCTTCCTCATGACTCAACCCGCTTGCTCTTCAGGATTTGCTTTGCAGTTTTTCTGTGTGAGACAGCTGGTCCCCAGCTGTTTGCTGTCCTCAGCTGATGGCAACGGCCTTCCACCCTTTTGTGAATCTCAGGTTACACGGAAGAACTGCGATCTCTTGAGTGCCGAACAGTTCGGGTCCTTCCATTCCCCTGCGTTTCTTGGTAGAGATGATTTGCCCTGGGAGCCCCCTCGCCACCCAGAGGTGGCCCAGGCCCAGCTAACCTCTCCCAACAGACGACAGTGGTCCTGCCACTTTCCCCTCCCGAGGAGTCAGAGCTGAACTCTGAGCTCAGGAGGATGACAGCAGCTTCCTGGCCCACAAGGGTTGGAGACACAGGAATGCCCTTTCCTTCCTCCCTCCCTCCCCTCCACACTTAAATAAGGCAATGACCCAACATTCAAGCTGATCACATCCCTAAGTGATCAGACATCTCGGCTGAATCTGGTCAAAATAATGTAAAGCAGCTTCTCAAACTCTGTGAAGAAAGGCCAGCTTCTAAAAGTTCTCCACATCAGTGTGGACCGGGCTTGCTAAATGCAATAAAAATGAACGACTGGAAAGTGTTTCTCAACACCCTCAACTTCTGTTTTTTTACCTGAACATGAACCAAATAACAGCTCACGGGCAGGCACGGGGCCACAGACTATACTTTGAGTAGCACTGAAATAGATTGCTGCCTTACACAGAAGTGTTTCCTGTTTTTATTAAGCCCCCCCTTTTTTTTTTCTTTGAGAGAACCCAGTGTTTCTGGCCTCATCTCTGCTCCTCCTAGTTTGGTCTCAGCTCGTAACTAAGTTCCACTGATCTGTCCGTGAGCATACTGCACCTCCGCGCTTGGTGCAGAGCTTCTCCCAATACAAGACCAGCTCACAAGCCTTGCCGCTAGCAGGCAGATCTTTCACTAGTTCTCTAGGGGTTTGACCTTCTACCTTTCTCTTACCCAGATCCCACCTACCATTCATACAAATGCCCCTTCCTGCCCATTGCTTCCTGAGGAAGCCTATTGGGTTTCCAAGTGCCTGCCTGCCTGCCCATCCCTCCCTCCCTCCATCCAATTAGGGGGATAATTTTACTTGCCCTACTCACCAGTGTCGTTGGGGTATTTGTCCCCCTTGGTGCACGTCCTCCCGTCGTCCTCCTGGATGTAGCCCTCCCGGCACTCACAGCGGTAGCTGCCCAAGGTGTTGATGCAGATGTGTGCACACAGCGTTTCGTTACTGGTGGCACACTCGTCGATATCTGGGTTTGAACCAAATGCAGAGAACACTAAGACAGTTTCAGAGAGATCACTTCCAACACAACAGGCGACCTTAGGCTTGGCCCTTCTGTTAATGTCTGCAAAGGACACTGTGCCAGACCTCCGTCACCGAAGCCTGGAACAAAGCAGGAAGCTAGAGATGTGGGCCATTCATGACAAGAGCACTTCGGGCAGTGTCACCGTGGTTACAAACTGATCAGTGACGGGGTTCCTGGTTGTGGCTTTGCCACCGCCAAGTCTCGTGGCTTGGTGCAGGCACTGCTAGCCTCCAAAGCTCTCACTATAGAACACGGCAGTGAAGCCTGCCCTAAATACTTTTGCAGGGCTCACTGGGAGAGGAAATGAGATAACAGATGGCAACACGTTTTGGAAAATGACTATCGTAGAAATGATTTCCCGCAATGACCCTAGTGTGCCGAGGGTTTTTATGTTCCCTTTACGACCAGAGGTTCCTAACAGCATGGTGGTGACCTAAGGCCACTAGGAACGGCTCCTTCCCAGCTAGGAGACGTGATGATACCTGGGAAAAGCCACTTTTGATAAAAGAAAATAGTCATAATGGGTCTAACGGAGAGCGTTTTCCCCAGGAAATTTCAGCCCCATCCATGACCCAAACAGACCCCTCCTGAGTGGTGGAAATGAGCCACGACACCATCAAACAAGTAACCAGCGAAAGTCCACGTGAACCGTACACATCACAGACTTGCTCCCCTACTGAACGGGTGGAAACAAAGCCATTTCCCAGCAGGGGACGAGAAGGAGGCCCAGACCCATTTCCCGCTCACTGGCTGAAGATACCAGGTGGCGGCCAGGACACACAGCCCCAGACTGTGCACATGGGGCCAGCAGACAGAGCCCAACCTCGCGCTCCAGGATGCCGACCACGTCCCAGCCACTCCCTGGACAGCCTGCCTGGGACCCACGTCTGGCAGGCCCTGTGTGCCCACGAGGGGCACGTGGTCATCTGGATGTTCCCCTGGCAGTTCATACCATGCATATGATGTCACCCATAAGCTAAGACGTCACAGCTGGCACCTCCTCTGCAATTCCTCGGGCTGACCACGTCTGCCCACGTGCCCCTGCCTCCAGCCTAAGGACAAGGCCGCCTCTACTGTCCACAGGAGGAAGGACAAGGTTGAAGGGAGAGAGAAACAGGTGGGACTCTCAGCCGACTGCTCGTGTTGCTGGTCCCCCAGCCCCCCAAAGAAAAGAAGCGGGTCCCAGAGCCTCCACAACTGAAATCAGAGCCCTGGCACCTGGGACCTCGGATCGCGGTACACACGGGTTTACCGTGCTCTCTGCAGGAGAGCCCATGGGTCCCCCTCCGTTTGCTTGGTGGTCTCAATTCCATTCCTGTTCAGTGGGGGGCGGCCATCCCAGGGGCCACTGGGGAGAAACCAGGAGACCTAACATCTAGAACTTCTCTTAAAGGGTGCTCTCCAGAGCCCCCCCTGGGGCGGAGAAGGGGGCTGCTCATCACAGCTGGTTCATTTTCTCTCCAGATCCCTCTGCAGTCTCCTCAGTTCATCTTTGAGCTGGTCCTCAAACTTCACTGTGCATTTGTGCATAGGCAGATTTCTGCATCCACCCTCAGAGTCTGGAGGGGAGGCCAGGAACCTTTTTTTTTTTTTTAAGCGATAAGCCCAGATGTTTCTGAGACAGTTTAGCCATGGACTGACCACACTTTGACGCAAGCAGCTCCAGGGGCCAATGACCATAAACCTGCCTCAGACACCCAAGGAGTGCAGGGCTGGGAAGCCTAGTGAGTGGGGGATGGGGGGGCTGGAGCAAGCTGGTGGCCACAGATGATGCTGGCTTTGCTCAGCTGTGCCCCGGTGGCTGGCTTCAGCTCCCTCTGAGTCATTTCCAGCGTGTCTGCCATACAGACACCTCTCCTCCTTCCCAGTCTCTCTTCCGGGTCATCTTCTGAGAGAAGGCTTATCCTTGTTTCGTTCTTCCTGCATTTTCACATTTGTGCCCACTTACATTGTTTCACCTTATTCTAGTTTTCATTTGATAATATTCCCCTTCTCCTGCTCTTATATCTCACTGCCAATTAGGATCTGACTGGTATCTACTCCCTGAAGAATCCCTTGGTCATCGTTTGTTTTAATAATCATGGTGAAAGGCAGTGACCCCTAGAATAGTACCAACCCAACTCCATCCAACAATATCAGGATGTAAGGGGAGGGATCAAAGTGGCTCCTGAGAGCTGGTCCCCACTGATGAAGAATGTTCAAAAGAATCATCAGAATCTGGCACATCCTCAGGACCCAGGAAATAACGCGCATGACCAACGCACCCAGACAGTACGGCTTCTCCCGCCTCCGGTGCCTCTCCCGGTCATATCGGTATCCTGGGTAACACGTACACAGCACTCGGCCGAAGTTATCTGTGCACTGCTGTTCACAGGGAGCCTCAGTACATACATCATAATCTGAAAGAGAGAAGTGTGAACTCAAATCAACCACAGTCATTCACTAGACGGAGGCGGGGCTCACCCGGCCCTGGTCGCGAACAGACTGTCTAGGCTGCACTCAGCTCGAGGGGAACGGTGGTGTGACCAGCTATGTGTAGAGGGAATTAACTCTTCAGGCCACGGGGCATCTTCCAGGAGGGCTGCGATGGGTAACTGAGTGCTTGGCATCTCCATGGTTAAACGCAAATATCACTTGTGATACTCCCTGGGTCACCTCACCATCCTTTTTTTTTTCTTTCTATAAGAGCATCGTTACAAACTTTAATGGTGTATTGATTGGCACAATCTATGTCAGAAGAACGTGCTTCCCATGTAAAAGTAACCTCAAATAAATTCATCTAGCGCAAAGATCTTCAAACCAAAATATGCCATCCCTGGGGTAAAAGGAGATTTTCCTCTGGGTACTTAGACACATATAACTTTAAGAGGGTCAATTTACAGATATTAAACTTTCATGTTTATTCTTTCTAAAAATTGATCTACTTGAGGATTTCCCCCATGATCAAGAGTCACTGTATTTCTCTTTTGCTGCCTTTCTTTTTCTCATTTTAAATAGAACACCTTTATTAAAATATAATCCACATGGGGGCTTCCCTGGTGGCGCAGTGGTTGAGAGTCTGCCTGCCAATGCAGGGGACACGGGTTCGAGCCCTGGTCTGGGAAGATCCCACATGCCGCGGAGCAGCTGGGCCCGTGAGCCACAATTACTGAGCCTGCGCGTCTGGAGCCTGTGCTCCGCAACAAGAGAGGCCGCGATAGTGAGAGGCCCGCGCACCGCGATGAAGAGTGGCCCCCGCTTGCCACAACTAGAGAAAGCCCTCGCACAGAAACGAAGATCCAACACAGCCATAAATAAATAAATAAAGCACACCTAGTATAGTGTAATTTAAAAAAAAAAATTGATTTAAAAAAAATATATAATCCACATGGCACAAAATTTACCCTTTTATAGTGTGCAATTCAGTAGTTGATTTTTGTCATTCATCCAGAGAGCAAAGAAGCTTCAGGTGGCCAGGCTCTGCTGAATTACCTGGGGGCCTGTTTCCTCTTTTTCACCAATTGCTGTAGAGACAAGGAATTCCTTCCAGCTGAATACTGAAGAACAGCCAGCCCTGGCGATGGGCACTGGCGTCCTAACGTGAGGGGCGGGGTGGTGCTGGAAGTCAGGCAAGCTGGGAGGAGCGTGGGGGAGGCTGACTGATGTCTCTGTGCAGCGCTGGGTAAAGCAGAATGGCCAGAGATCTCGTTCCAGCTCTAGGTCTGTGCAAACTGGGGTGGATGCTCTATTCGTCGCGAGTCAGGGCATCTCCTCTTTTCTCAGTCCCTTACAAACTAATACTTAACGAGCCTCTGAAGGGACTTCGGCTCCAAGTCAGGAGGCACAGGCTGAACATTTACTTCCAGACTAGACCCAGCATCTCATTAATCACTGCACTGTCTCCCCCAGGTGCTGACAAACTATCGCTGGAAACAGAGTGAGCCCGGCTTGGCTCTGCCACATGTGGAAGTGTAATGGGTGGGCTGTCAGCCCCTGATGCGGGTGGGGTCAGCGAGCAAGGATCACGCCAATCTCAGGACGACCTGGAAGGCGGCCCTTGCTAAATACCCCTCCCCACAGATGCGATTCCAGGCCTGCTCCTCCTGCACGTGTCCCTGGTCAAATGCGTTTTCTTCGCCGAAGCATCACCTCTAGGCAGCCCGTGTTCTGTCCTCTTTTTGCTCAAGAGCAAGGTCTCAGCCGTGATTGGCTGTGGGCTGCCCTGCTCGGCCAGCTGTATCCGTCATCCAGCAGCTGCCAGGGAGGGAGGGGAGGAAGGGGGCAGAGTCAGGAGTCCCGTGCGGACTGTTATGCTAAGACCTGTTTTGACATATATGTGTTAATATACGATATTTGTTTTTCTCTTTCTGACATACATGTGGAATCTAGGAAAATGGTATACGTGATCTTAATCGCAAAGCAGAAATAGAGACACAGACGTAGAGAACAGACAAACGTATGGACACCAAGGTGGGGAAAGGGGGGGAGGGGGGGAGGGGGGTGGTGGGATGAATTGGGAAATTGGGATTGACGTATATACACTATTGATACTATGTGTACAATAGATAACTAATGAGAACCTACTGTATAGCACAGGGAACTCTATGTAATGCACTGTGGTGACCTAAATGGGAAGGAAATCCAAAAAAGAGGGGATATATGTGTGTATGTATAGCTGATTCATTTTGCTGTACAGTAGGAACGAACACAACATTGTAGAGCAACTATACTCTAATAAAAATTAGTTTATAAAAAAGAGATAGCAAAATGCTAAAAAAAAAAAAAAAAAAAGAGAAAGAAAAGACCTGTTTTGAAAAACAGCAGCCCTGATTTCCTCCTCATTACAGCTCTCTTGAGGTACCACTTCTAGCTCCTCTGGCTGATTCTTTTATGATTTACCTCTGCGTCTCTAAACAGCCAGCTTGCATTGCTTCCTCCTCCTTTGTGTGCTGAATACTCTCTATGGATTTCCAGTCATGGACGAGACACGTTCAGCTTTATCACCGTTTCCTCAACCACGTCCATGCTTCCTACTCCTTCATTTTGCCCCTGTCGTTACACTGAAATTTTGGTTTTATAAGTCTTCAGTGTTGGCACCATAATGACAATATAAAAGCTATTTTTTGCTAAGCCTGTAAGTATACTCTAATTCCCTATCCTTCCTTGAAGACCCTTTTGTTTTCCCTGGAATTAAAATAATTATCTAGTACCACATGCACCCAATGTTCATTGCAGTACTATTTACAATAGCCAAGACATGCAAGCAGCCTAAATGTCCACCAACAGATGAATGGATAAAGAAGATGTGGTACATATATACAATGGAATATTCCTCAGCCCCAAGAAGGAATGAAATAATGCCATTTCCAGCAACATGGATGGACCTAGAGCATGTAACACTAAGTGAAATAAGTCAGACACAGAAAGACAAATATAATCACTTACATTTGGAATCTAAAATATAATACAAATCAGTTTATTTACAAAACAGAAACAGACTCACAGACATAGGAAACAAACTTATGGTTACCAAAGGGGAAAGAGTGGGGGAGGGATAAATTAGTACTATGGGATTAGCAGATACACACTACTACATATAAAATAGATAAACAACAAAGATTTACTGTATAGCAGAGGGAACTATATTCAATATCTTGTAATAACCTATAATGGAAAAGAATCTGAAAAATATATATATACAGCTGAATCACTTTGCCGTACAGCTGAAGCTAACAAAACTGAATATCAACTATACTTCAATAAAAATAATAATTATTTTGTATATTTGGGGGGGCAGTTGTGAACTTTCTCTCTTAGCTTCAAACTTACACTTCCATGAGCTACTCTGTGACTGGTACTCTGGAAACCACATTTCTGCCTTGTTGGCTGCTGGCTTATTAAGTACTGAGAACAGGGCTGGGAGAGTGAACAAGGTGGGAGGGGAGAGAGACTGAGAAAGGTCTTACAGGATTTAAAATTTTGAAATCATGTGTGCCTGAAAATGTCTTTTTTCAACCCTTATGGCTAGTTAGGGTATATAATTCTAAGTTTGGAAAGCTACCTCAGAGTTTTGAAGGAACTGCTCCCCTGTCTTCTAGCTTTCAGTCCTGCTATGGATAAGTCCTATGAGATTCTAATTCTTGATCTTTCAAATCTCATTCTCCCCTCTTTGAAAAATGTTAGTATTTTCTTTTTGCCCCAAGGTACTAACATTTCACAATGATGTCTTTATGTGGGACCCCTTCAATTTTTGGTAGGCTCTTTTAATCTAGAAATTCATATCCTTCAATTCTAGAGAATTTTCTTGAATTATATCCTTAACGATTTACTCTCTTCTTCTTCCTCTGTTCTGTGTGGAACTCTTATTTGGATGTTGCATCCCCTGGACTGGTCCTCTAATAATATTCTCATATTTTTCTTTTACTATTTTTTATTTCTTTGATCTTTTGCTCCAGGTCCTGAGAGATTTTCACAATCTCATCTACCAACCTTTTTCCTGTTCTCATTTTATCATGTTTTTAATTTCCAAGGATTCTTTATTTCTTCTTTGAATGACCTTTTTTAATAACACCATGTCTGGTCCCATGGATGCTATACCATTTTTGTAACTCACTGACGTATAAATGGTAGTTACTTTGAAGTTTTCTTCTTTCTGTGTGGTGTTTTCTCTAAGACTCTTTTTCTTTTTTTCCTGTATGTTTCTTTTGTAGGTTTTCCTCTAATGACTGGTGATCCTTTTCCTGTTTGGACGTCTGCTGTAACTGATTCATGGTTAAATACAATAGCTAAAATATAAAAAATTTATAGCTAAATAGAAGCAAAGCTATAAAATTAGCTAAATATTGAATAGAAGGCTATAAAATCAGCTAAATAGAAGCTCTTTGCATGTGGTAGACTTTATAAACACTAGGCTTAATTTTTTTTTTTTAGCATCTTTATTGGAGTGTAATTGCTTTACATTGTTGTGTTAGTTGTTGCTGTATAACAAAGTGAATTAGCTATACATATACATATATCTCCATATCTCCTCCCTCTTGAGCTTCCCTCCCACCCTCCCTATCCCACCCTTCGAGGTGGTCACAAAGCACCAGCTGATCTCCCTCTGCTATGCAGCTGCTTCCCACTAACTATCTATTTTACATTTGGTAGTGTATATATGTCCATGCCACTCTCTCACTTCATCCCAGCCTCCCCTTCCCCCTCCCCGTGCCCTCAAGTCCATTCTCTACGTCTGCGTCTTTATTCCTGTTCTGCCCCTAGGTTCATCAGAACCATTTTTTTTTAGATTCCATATATATGTGTTAGCATACGGTATTTGTTTTTCTCTTTCTGACTTACTTCACTCTGTATGACAGACTCTAGGTCCATCCACCTCACTACAAATAACTCAATTTCATTTCTTTTCATGGCTGAGTAATATTCCATTGTATATATGTGCCACATCTTCTTTATCCATTCATCTGTCGATGGACCCTTAGGTTGCTTCTGTGTCCTGGCTACTGTAAATAGCCTGGGCTTCATTTAAGTGATTTGCCTCGTGCATTTCAATGTCAGTTTCTTTAGGACTTTTTTCCTGAATCATCCAGAACATCCACAGAAGACATTTCCAAATCCTTGCCTGACAGTAAAGTCAGGAACTTTTGGAACTCAAGTGGAGAAGAAGGTTGAGTGTAACATTTAATGCATGATAATCCTTTACTAAATCCTTCCATTTTCAGTATCAGAACCCTACCTTCACCTCTGACTGGCACCCTCAGTCCCAACAGCCTCCAAGTACCCTCTCAAAAGAATACATCTCTGGTCTTGTGCTTGGTCTTGGAAGGTGCAATATTCTGTCTCTGTGGAGTGAAGGACAAGTTCTGGGAGTCCGACTTCTTCTTAAACAGATTTTCAGTCAATCCTTCTGTGTTGACATCGTTTTTCACTTCCTAGTACCTCTGCTTCTGGAAACTTTTAGTTTTTCTGATTGTTATTTGTTTTGGTGTAAATTGGATTGCTCCTTAGTTTCCCCTGATGCTGGTTAAGGATTCATCTTTCCCATTTTGCTAAGTTATTTACAACCTCTCTGTTCTCCAGATTCCAAATTTTTGTTGCTGTTATCTCCTCTTCCTTTTTCTCTGTTTTTGTGGGTTTATATGTCTTTTGTGAACCCCCGGCATCCACAACACACCTTCCCCCTGCCCTACTTTGTGGGGTTTCTGGAGGTAGCAAGGTTAGCGAATTTATTCAACTTTCCATTTTTGATGGTTTTCCAGAGACCACCAGCTTCCTGCTCTGTAGCTTTTCCCTCTACAGTTTCTCTATTTTCACCTGTCCTATTTCTCTTGGCACCATTCTAACTCAGATCTTCAGAACCTCCCTTGTAAATCCTCATCTCAAGATTCTTCCCCCTTAAGTCCACTCTATGTAACACCGTCAGGCCAGTAATATTCTGAAAGTATAGCTCTGTGAGTGTCACCACCTTGCTCAAAAAGCCTGTAAATGCTATGCTCATCAACATTAAATATAAATGGCTCACACTCTTGCATTTGAGGTCTGGTGTTCTATCCCTGAGACTACGCTTCCAACCTTAAGACTCATTTATGAATTCCTTACACTTTGATAAGGAATACACTCTCTTCCCCATCATCCCTTATCACATCCATGGCTTACTGTTACATTTTTGTTTATTCTGTTTTCACCCTTTATAATGTCCAATCAACCCCTCCACTCTTATTCTCAGCATTTTATTACTGTTGATACCCTATCTAGTTTCTCAAGTCCCAATGCAAACGTCACTTTTTTAAGAAGACTTCCTTGAAGTCCTCAACAGAGTTTAGTTTCTGCATCCCACCAATCCCCACAGGACTCGATCCTGCTCTGCCATATTTGCTGAATGCCTACTCTGTGCCAGGCTCTATTCTAGGAGGCATGAAGCGGTATGATGAAGAGCACAGGGTCTGGGGCCAACCCTCCCCACTCTGCCACTCTCTCTGTGATCCTGAGGTCTTTAAGACTCAACTTCCTTACCTATAAAATAGGGAGAACAATAAGACCAGCTTCATGGTGCTTTTAGGAAGAATAAATTGGATGATGCATTAAGCACAGTGCCTGACACCTAGTCAAAGCTTGACCTGCTTTTTAGCTTCTTTTACTATTAGTTCTAATGATTGTTTGGATAACTGAAAGGAACCGTGTCCCCTGGAGTAACCAGCACTATTCTCTTCCTACAGTTTAAGTTCAATTAGTAGTTGCTGAACTAGAACAAATCTGATTACCCTACCCCCTGGGCAATGTAGATAACAATTATGGCAGGGGTTGGCAAACTTTTTCTGTAAAGGGGCTAGATAATACTTTCGGCTTTGCAGGGCTTTGTTGCAGCTACTCAACTCTGCTGTTGCAGGGCAAAAGTCGCCATAGACAAAATTTAAGCGAATGGGTATGTCTGTGCTTCAATAAAGCTTTATTTACAAACCAGGTGGTGGGCCAGATGTGGCTCACAGGCCACAAGTTGCTGACACTTAAACAAATGAGGCAACAACACTTTTAAATGGCAGCTTCTACTCACTAGCATATTTGTTTAGAAATTCTAATCTCTTTCTATTATCTGTAATGGCTATTTTAAAGGTTAACTTGGCTAGGCCACAGTACCCGAATATCTGGCCATTTTTCTAGAATTTTCTGCAGAGATTTTTTTTTTTTTTTAATGAGATTAACATTTAAATCAGTAGACGCTGAGTAAAGCAGATTGCCCTCCACACTGTGGGCTGGTCTCCTCCAATCAGTTGAAGGTCTAAATAGAAAAACGATGGCCCTCCATTGATAAAGAGGGAATTCTGCCAGCACATGGCCCTTCAGACTCAAACTGTAACTCTTCCTGAGGTCTGCAGCCTGCTGGCCTACCCTGCAGATTTTGGACTTGCCTGCCTCTACAATCTCGGGAGCCAGTTCCTTAAAATAAATCTCTGTTTCTCTGGAGAATCGTGACTAATACACCATCTTTTCTGAAATCCTACACTTTGCATCCTTGGGTCACAGAAACATTTATGATGAAAGATATCTTTAGTCATAAACACAAACACACACACACACTGACTTATTCCCACAGAGGAAAACAAATCAACTTTAAGAAGTGTTCTAGTGAAAAGCGACAGAACAGAGTTAGTTACGGCAAAGCAACTTTCAGCACTTGGGACCACTTTTCTTGGAAATGTTCAGTTCTAAGTTACATTAATCTTAGGTGCTGATAACGTCTTACTGCAGGGAGAGGGAGACTGGTTCTAGGCTTAGATGTTTGAAACCACAACACCTATCATTTAAAGAAACTCTAAGCATGTGGTATCCATGTAATGTGTTTTTAATCAGGTTGGGCAAGGTCCTTAACTGGGATCTTAAATTGATGGGCCTAAACTTCATTATCTTTCTGTATCTGCAAAATTGAAATATAAAGGACTCAGCTGGTGGCTGAGAAAAGCTGGCTTATAAAAGAATGCAATTATTTTGACCTCTGTGGTTTTTTTTTCCCACCGAGCTCTAACAGAACTAGCTGGCAGTGAGAAATTCCATCTTGGAGAGACCAATATAAACCAACGTATGTGAAGAGATTTCCTAACCAGCCTTCCTAAAGCAGCTTTCTCGGAGTTGACAGCTATGGCTTAATGAACTCTTCTGTAAAAGAGCGCAATAAATAAGAAGGATTCATTTATCTCTAACTGATAAAGAAACTGCTCCCTATGAGATAATGCAATATAATTAGCTTGGCTGGGCTCCAAGTCCACTAGAGAGACCTGGATTCTTGGCCAACAGTGAAGAAAACTATTTCCCATTACCTACTCACCTGTCCCCAGCCCAGCCCTGGGCAAACTAATCTCATGCTCTTCCAACAGTTCTTAGTGTTTTCTGTATCAGTGCTCTGCCTGGAATCTTTTACAGTTCTCTTCCTCCTTCTTGTCTAAGTCCTGAGCAGCCTTCCTCATAACCTAGCTCCAAACTCCTCTCCGTCTCGAGACCACCTCTGACCGCTCTGGTCTCTGGGACTATGTGCCCCTTCTGCAATATGTGTGCCTCTACTATGCATATTGCAGTTGTTAGTAATAACAGCAACCACGAGTTATCAAGCACTTAATAAGAGCCAGCCTCTGTTCCAAGTACTTTACATGCGGTAATCCTCTTAAAGCCACCACATGAGTCAAGTACTAACACTTTCTGCAAAAACTAAGGTTTAAAAAGTCACGTGCCCAAGGTCATAGCTAGCAGGATGTGTGTTATGGACTGAATGTTTGTGTCCTCCTGAAATTCATATTTTGAAACCCTAACCCCCAGTGTGATGGTATTAGGTGGGGGCCTTTGGGAGATTATTAGATCACGAGGGTGAAGCCCTCATAAATGGAATTAGTGCCCTTATAAAAGAGACTCCAGAGAGCTCCCTTGCCCTTTCCACCATGTGAAGACACAGCAAGAAGATGGCTGTCTATGAACCAGGAAGCGCTCACCAGACACTGGACTTTCCAGTGCCTTGCTCTTGGACTTCCCAGCCTCCACACAGTCTAACGTATTTTTGTCACAGCAGTGCAAATGGATTACGACAACATGGAAGCATGATTAAAATCCAGGTCTCTCTGATTCCATGCCATCCACATGCTGTCTCCCAGCTTGAGGGCTGGGCCACGTCTTACATCACTCTGTCTCTTCAGTGCTGGGCTGAGCAGTGTTTGCTGATGATCAAGGGGCTTCACGTTTAGCAGATGAAAAGCAGGTAGAGAGGTTGGGGAAGATGGCTGTGTTCTAACTGTGCATGAAATACTGACTAGGGAATTACAGCCTCTACAACACAAAACCGGAGATACAAGAATTACTCAATATACATGTAAATGCTATGTAATGATTTAGATAGAGCCTGACATGTATAACCAAATTGGCATTAGAAGAATTTAGAGCCAAAAAAAGAGAGAAATTACACATGCATGCACCGGTAACATACATATGTTCCGTGTACATCTGAACTTTACAGACCTCTGGTTATTAGTCATAAACAAGGTGAGAAGATATAATCCGTTATATTACATACCTTCTGGGATGCATTGTCCAAGGACAAATTTATACCCTTTGCAGCACTTCCTCCTAAGAGACAAACAAAAATGCATTTTAAATGTGCTATGTTAGATTAAAAATAAAATTCTTTACAATAAGCGATTTTGAATGAAATAACTTGCGCCCAGGAAGAACTGAGGCATAAAGGAAAGTCGGGGTAGAAGGAAAATGAGATAAACAGAAAAAATATTATCACTACCATATGACCACACCTTTTCCCCACCTAATATAGGACATTAATCCTTTGAATCCTATGAAGTGAATTAACCCTGAGACTTCAAGATATTTATATTAGATGATTAGTGGCTTATCATCCTACAGGTCAAGGATTCACATGACTTGCTAATTATATGAGCTAATTACAGTAACATTAGGCTAATTATAACATAATGATTGATAATTACCATATAATAATTAGGTAACTTATTATTATCAAGCCTGGGACTGGAATCCAAGCATTCTGACTCCCCCTCCCTTTTTTTTTTTTTTAAACACCTGTACCACATAAGGTACCTAAAGATACCTAAAATATCTGAATTTTAAGAACGGCTAACAGGCAAATTTTAACATAAACATCCAAGACTTACATCTCTGCCCAAGAAATGGTGCCATCAGTTCAAAATGCAAATCTCTACTGTAGGGATCGTATCTCTGGTATGGAGTTGTGACCTCCTAAGAGACCAGCCCCCTCTGCAGACAACAACAATAAACTCTGGACAAAACAGAAGCAAACAACTACCTGATGATTCTGGAGAGTTAAAGCAGACAGATTTAGGAGGACAGTTGAAATTTTCAACAAGGGACTGACAGAGGGTAATATTCCTGCTTTTTAGGGCTTTATCCTGTCTGCAGATCACAGTTGCCATGTGGAAGCTAAAAGTCTGAGAGAAAACCTGCAGTAATTTTTGGCCTGATCAAACAGAGGACAAAGCCTTGGGATCCAGAGCCATGAGAAATTGAGAAGGAATCCTGGAAAGCATAGTGCTAGAGAAGGAGAGCCCTGAATTTTGTGTATAAACTCTGTCCAAGTTTCTGGTAACCCCTAACCCATGTGTGTGAAGAGCAGATCCAAAACATCTCAGCTAAAGACAAAAGGGGCTGAATGAAGACTTGAGCTGCCACTTCTACAGGCCAAACAGTTTTCACTTTTTGTCTAATCAAATTAACTGTCTGCTAAAAGGAAAATATCAATACTCTTTGGATGAATATATCAGGATGCAGGGTCTCTACAACACAACATGTATAAATGTGACCTATTCTCAAGGGAAAAGACAATTAATGGTGTCAACTCTAAGATAACCCAGAGGTTGGAATTATCAGACGCAAACATGTAACTATGTTCAATGATATAAAGGAAGATATACTTGTAATGAATGAAAAAGTGGGAAATCTCAGCTCTCCATCTCTCCAATCTCCATCACTTTTCCCTTCCCTTCTCTCCCAGCTGGTTTCTAAGTAAGCTTCCCTTTACCACTTTCAACATTAGTTTATGTTGAATCAGAGAGCAAGAATTAACCAGGGTCCTGTGAATCTGCAAATCTCAAGAACTTACCAAGATATTTGGAGTTGACTATAAGGGTTAAACTACCATTAAAAATACTCTTCTTTGTAACCATAAGAGAAATCAGATTCAAGGTTATTCTCAGTGCAATGTCATTCTGACTCATTTGCATTTGGATATGCTTTCCAGGTGGAACAGAAAGGGAATAAGTTAAATAGGATCTACCAGCTAGGAACTGCATATCACCTGCAACCTATCATGCCACCTGTGTTAACATGTCATCTGTATATATGAATCAGGGGCACAAACCACTGATTTGGAAAATTAGGCATTATCTGTGTCCTAAAGCAAGTTTCCACTTCCATCAAATGGCCAGAACCTTCGACCAGACTAGACAAGACCTTCTGTCTCTTTAAGAAGAGACACACTTAAATGCATTTTTTCCATCCCATCTTAGTAAAAAATAATTTAACAGCATTATTTTCTACTTTTGCAAGTCAGTGTAATCTTACTGGTCAAATCAAGTTTTGTGAACTGGTCTGCTAAATGAATGACCACTCATAGGAGAAACTTAAGCAATCTCTTCCCCAAGCTTTAAAAATTCAGAAAATTTTTATTACTTTATACAATTTATAAACATCACATTTAGTACGAGAACATTCTGATGCCTAATCGGGTTCAGCAGTATTACCTCATTCCTTCCTGTAACATCTCACGCGCAGCCCAGATGCAGCAGCTAATCCTACTTCCAAAGCAAAATAAGTGGGCTTCCATTATAAAAACAATGGCATTTGGGATGCTCCCAAAGCAGACTTGAGTGAAACAGCTAAGCTCAACCCCACCCTCAACAAAGGATACATTTGCCTGCCTGTACTTGTCCACTCAATATATATTATTTTTTAATCTCTCATTGACATATTTTATGTTAAAAGGAAATACTTATGTGTATGTAGTTTACTGATATGAGCGATCTGGGGCAACATCCAGAGTCTTCCCGTTAGACCTAATTCCCCAATATCTCCAACTGCATTGTAATTTTACATGACAAGAAAAGCCCGTGGGGTATAAATTTATGATGATTATTATTTTTAACAGTGGTAGATGTGACAGTGGTAGAAGACCTACCTTTACATTCTATGAAATAAACTCTGCCTAGTTTTTCATGGTTTAAGCAAGTCCAAGTTCCAGACTTCCCTGGTGGCGCAGTGGTTAAGAATCTGCCTGCCAATGCAGGGGACACGGGTTCGAGTCCTGGTCCGGGAAGATCCCACATGCCGCGGAGCAACTGGGCCCGTGAGCCACAACTACTGAGCCTGCGCTCTAGAGCCCGCGAGCCACAACTACTGAGTCTGCATGCCACAACTACTGAAGCCTGGGTACCTACAGCCCGTGCTCCACAACTAGAGAAGCCACCGCAATGAGAAGCCTGCACACCACAATGAAGAGTAGCCCCTACTCGCCACAGCTAGAGAAAGCCCGAGTGCAGCAACAAAGAACTAATACAGCCATAAGATAAATAAAATAAATTAATTAATTAAAAAAAAAGAAAGTCCAAGTTCCTAACAACCAAAAAGAAAACTGGCTTAACAGAGCATTCATTAAAATTTCATGGATATTACTTACTCTATTATTTAAGGCTGTCCTACAGAAAACTATAGGAGGAAGCAGTGCACTAGAAGATTCGAAACTCGAGTGATTCATGAGAAAGTTGGATGGAGGGGCAAAACATGTGCTTTTGATACATCTCAAGTATAACACCACGTTTAAACATACGGTTCTATTTGTCTGTTTCTACCTAAATGGCACATCTAAGGTATTGCCTCTGAGGTGTTCTATGGCATTTTAAAGTTCATGCAAATGGATGAAATCCTTATAATCTGTTTTTCTACATCTAAGACATTAAACTTGGGCACTCTAACCTTTCTGAGCATTTCAAGGGCTTGGGACCATGCACACAGTGGAGCCAAAAGTCACCTGTCATTTGCTTTTTTATGGAATTAAATGATAACATAGTGATTTGATATGCTTTCAAGAGGCTACGGAGCTCTGTCAGAAAATCTGAGCTTCAGGATGGACATGCTTCATTTAAATATCTGCTCAGCGAAGAACTAACTTCCCCTTGGCTGTTTTTTCTTAACTGCATAACTAACACTATCTCTCTGCTCGAGAGGAGGAGGTCGGAGGCTCCACTGTACCCTCCTGGGAACACGGCATTATTTTGCATATTAAATACCCATCAATCATAAACCACCACGTAAACAATGAAATAGTCCAAAGCATAACAAAATAAACACTGGCCATACATGTTATACTGTTTCAGAGATTACTTACAACATAATTCACGTATAATGAAGTTGAGCCAGCCAAACTGAAATCTCCTCATTATGCAAGCACAGACACTTATTAGATCTAACTGCGAGTATGGCCGTGCGGTTTTTATCTTTTAGAAAACAAACTAAGACAGGAAAAGCTCATGTGGAATCAGGGGAGGCAGTCCTTAATACGCTTCACTTTGTCACAACGTGGTTTTTCCAAACGCAAATGCTTTTCTCATTTCTTGGCAAGGGGAAGTGGTGATTAGATGGTTGTTACATAGAAAGGGTGACATCTGGTAATCAGGAAAGTCTGTAGATGTTTCCCCTGGGTGCCCCTGAGTATTAACACACATTAAAAAATCATAAATAAAAACTATGCAGCCAGAAATATATCCCACCAGCCAAGTGTGTGTGAAAGCTTTTGGAAGGGAAAACTAAATCGGGAAAATGAAGATAACAGAGATCTCATCATCCAACTGTCTGCTGTGAGTTACCAGATTCTCGAAAAGAATTAAAAAAAAAAAAAAACAAACACAAAAAAACACTGCCTACAGAATTAGAGGGCCAGAAGAAGGGACCTCGAAAGGTCAAGTGAGCTAGGAGGCAAGACGTATTTCAACACTTGCTCCAAGGCAACAGTAAATTTTCCTAAGGTTTACTTGAGGTTTCCTTTGCATAGCTGCCTAGACATGCACCAAATATACCAGGCTTTTTAAAATATGAGAAAGAACTACACTTATTAGAGAATTTGGTGCCAAGCTAGATGGAGCAAAGGCTCTGGAGTTAAGCAGACCTGGCTTACAATTCTGGCTCTGACCTTTAAAGAGCTCGGGATGTGGGCTTCCCTGGTGGCGCAGTGGACAAGAATCTGCCTGCCAATGCAGGGGACACGGGTCCAGGAAGATCCCACATGCCGTGGAGCAACTAAGCCCGTGGGCCACAACTACTGAAGCCTGCGCGCCTAGAGCCCGTGCTCCACAACAAGACAAGCCACCGCAATAAGAAGCCCGTGCACCGCAACGAAGAGTAGCCCCCACTCACCGCAACTAGAGAAAGCCCGCGGGCAGCAACGAAGACCCAACACAGCCAAAAAATAAATAAAATAAAAAAATTTTTTTAATTTTAAAAGAGCTTGGGATGTGACCTTGGGCTCATTTCTTAAACTTGCTGAGCTTCAGATTCTTCACGGATAAAACATGAACAATAAAATTTGCTTTATAGGATTAACACAAGGATTATAGATAATAAAATAAAGGTGCCTAGAACACGGTCTGGTTCGGGGTCAGAATGGTGTTCTAAGTCGCAGCTTTATGAACACAGCAAGAAAACAGCAAAAGCAACTCTTCCCAGATGCTTTTCTCTCATGACTCATCTCTTTCTTCCATTTCTTAGTCAATGGCAGATGCCATCTCTTCTTCCAAAAACAAAAGAGAAGGGGAAGGGAGGGGAGGGAGAGAAACTTCTGATTTCAAGATGATAGAAAAGTAAAATTTTTGTCATTGTCTTCTTTCACCAGTTAACTCCAAATAACAAGGAGAACAAGAAATAAAATGCAAACTCATATCCCATGGATTTAGGAGACCTTTCTAACTCTGGACGATAATACAGTTGTCCCTCGATAACTGCAGGGGATTGGTTTCAGGAGCCCCGATATACCAAAATCCATGGATGCTGCGGTCCCTTATATAAACTGGCAGAGTACAATGAATACAGTTGGTGCTCCATATCCGTCCATAGATACGGAGAGCCGACTGTGTATTGAATACTTATTGAAAAAAATCTGTGCATTAAGTGGACCTGTACAGTTCAAGCTCATGTTGTTCAAGGGTTAACTGAATATGAACATGGCCTGTGGACAGAAGGATGGGAAGTGATTTTGCAAAGTGGGATAACTTCAAACCTGAGTGCTTCTAGAAGAGGTGATCATGGAGAGACCAGCCAACCTACCCTGCAGAACCTCGGTAAGCCGTCGAAACTGGAGCTGCCAGATATTGAGGAAAGTGGAGGCCAGAAGAAAGCAAGATGACCTGAAAGCCTGATGAGAAATTAGACTTCCTGTTCCCACCTCAAACCCAAGAAGTTAGCCTGATACCCTTTGCCTACTGGGCAAGAGGCAGAAGGTATATTCTTTTGGAAAACTGTACCCAAGAAGCTCAAGACTAGGATACCAAATAGCACCTCACCCACCCACGAGTAGATAATTCTGCCCAGGCACACAGAGTTCCCAAATGTTTTTTCAAGAACTCTTTCAGATACATGCACCCCAATGTTCACTGCAGCACTACTTATAATAGCCAAGGCACGGAGCAACTTAAATGTCCATCGACAGATGAATAAAGATGTGGTACATATATACAACAGAATGTTACTCAGCCATTAAAAAGAATGAAATAATGCCATTTTCAGCAACATGGATTATCATACTGAGTGAAGTAAGTCAGACAGAGAAAGACAAATATCAATACGATACAGCTTATATGCGGAATCTAAAAAAATGATACAAATGAACTTATTTACGAAACAGAAACAGACTCACGGACACAGAGAATAAACTTATGGTTACCAAAGGGGAAAGAGGGTGGTGGAGGGAGGGATAAATTGGGAGTTTGGGACTGACATATACTCACTACTGTATTTAAAATAGATAACCAACAAGGACCTACTATATAGTACAGGGAACTCTGCTCAATATTCTGTAATAACCTAAAGGGGAAAAGAATTTGAAAAAGAATAGATACATGTATATGTATGACTGAATCACTTTGCCGTACACCTGAAACTAACACAACACCGTAAAGCAACTACAGTCCATATAAAATAAAGATTAAAAAAATAAAGAACCCTTCCAATTTAATATTTCATTCCAAGATAGTGAAGCCCTCCTGGTGATGGCTTCTAAAGGCAGACAGATGGTGGGTTCCTCACATCCTCAACCAGTCAGTCCTAAATGAAGACAGATGAGACAGAGGAAGCGTAGAGCCAAGTTACATCGTTTCTTCTTACCAGCCCAACCGTGCTGTGGTATGCCCGAGCCGGGGGCCCATGAGAAACTTCTGCCAGGAAGAACACAGACCACGGATCCCTTGGGGCTAATATTAAAGGCTTGAGCATCTAATAGTGGTCCTGGATCTTTTGGTCAAGCTCCTGAGAATGAGGAAGCTTTCCTCTCTTCCTTTTAACTTTCTTCCTTTGCGGAAACTTTTATCGAGCTTTGCACGACTTCGTAGGAGCTACTAGAATTCCTTTCACACCAGATGACCTGAGAACAGAGCCCAGTGAAATGACTCACCTCCCAGCTAGACATGCTTGGTTCCAGCCTTTTAACCAGAAAGTGCTCCTCCCAGGCAAATGGAATAATATCATGTTTACTATGGCATCAGCAAACTAACAAGCCAACCCAAACAAACCTATTTATTCATCTACATATAAGCTTGTTACTGCCAAATCTCAGTGACGAGATTAAGAGACTCCTAAGGAGTATTTTAGGTATAATCTGCTCTTCTATGCACAATTACTGGTGGTCAAAATCAAATGAGGAAAACAGTTAGTGGTTCCGCAAAAAAAAATAAAATAAATAAACAGAGTTACCACATGATCTGGCAATTCCACTTCTGGGTATGTACCCAAAAGAACTGAAAGCACACTCAAGTAGATATTTGATCATAGCAGCATCTTTCACAATAGCCAAAGGTATAAACAATCCAAATGTCCATCGACAGATGACTGGATAAACAAGATGTGGTATATATACACAACGAAATATTATTCATCTTTAAAAAGGAAGGAAATTTCGACACAGGCTACAAATGGGTCGAAAATGTCAGTTTGGGAAGATGAAAAAGTTCTGGAGGTGGATGGTAGTAATGGTTGCACAACAATGTGAATGTACTTAACGTCACTGAACTACACACCTAAAAATGGCTAAAATGGTAAATTTTATATTATGTATATTTTACCACATATACACAAAATGATCAAGTGAGGAAGGAACACTGTTGAAGTGATCCCTCTAACCATGAACACCCTGGTCATTGTTTCATGTGGGTTTTAATTGTGTGAATTACAGAAAAAAAATTTCTTTAAATGCGTGTGAAAAGGTTATTCTCAGATGGAGTTAAAGTTATAACCAAAAGGTATTTATCCTCCAAGGCTGCAAGTGATAATTTATTCATTCAACAAACATTCATCGTGCACCTACCCAAAAAGCAGAAGAGCTGGTAGTTAGGACCCTGCTCCTTGGGGATGTACTACCTGGGTCTGAATCCAGGCACCGCTGCTTTCCAGCTGTGGGGCCTTAGACAAGCGACGTAAAGTCTCTCTAACTTGATTTCCTTCTGTGTAAAATGGGAGAGTAATAGTACTCACGTCATTGGCTTGGTGGGAGGATTTCATGAGTTAAGATGCAGCTTAGGACAGTGCTGGTATACGTTAAATCCACTGGAAAATGTAGAAGGAAATGTGGTTTTCCTGCTGTGTCCCCACTGTGATGGCCACCTTCAAGGACCCTGGAGCCCTGCAGAGGGGGGACGTGTGGACAAAAGCCCCAGTTGCAGGCTGAGAACACGTGCAGGCGCCTTCACGTGATGTGCCTGCCAGCGCCTATCTCCCCGGTACACCAGTGTTCCTCAGACCCCAGGGTCAAGGACCTCAGCCAAGGGCTGACTGGAGTACAGGGCTGACGTTAAAGAGATAAGAACTTGGGATTGATTAACTTCCTCTTTGCAACGATGCCAACACTAGACACCCCAGCTCCCTTCTCACACATGTTTTCCTCCTTCCTTGCCTCCCCAAATGAGTTTTCTACCTCATCAACCCTCGTTATCTTGTTTGCTGACTACCTTTTCCCTAATCAGGTGATAAGTCGATCATTTCTGAAACATAAGAAAAAATTATAACAAATGGGAAAAGGTAGTTTGGTATTATCTTTGTGAAAAACAAAATAAAACAAACTTGTATCTATGTATATGCTTATACATACACAGGTAGTGAAATTTTTACAGTAAAAATAAAGACACTGTGTATTCATGGTTCTTTTCATGTGGGTGAGCTACAAGAGGGCTCCTCATATTTGTTTTTGTGTGTTTCCTGATTTTTCTGTAATGACCAGGTACTGAATTTGTATATAGTAAGAGAAAATAAAACAATAAAGGGGTCTTTAGGGATTTTCAGGGTGGTTTGGTACATTTCTAATACCAGGCTTGACAACAGTTTCAGAAACTTGTGATTTTGAAAGTTGGGTAAGGAGTCACGTTCAGGAGCGTGTTTGAGCAGATAGGCACCCAGCATGACTCGCTTAACCCAGAAACTGAGCAGTTATATTTTGGACAAACTGGACCAACTAGGTTTCAACCCAACTGCTTTTGACCAAGTCACCTGGAATCAATATACAGTATTTATTAAGAAATTGCTTTAGGGATTTAGTGTACTATTTAATAGGATGTTCATTCTTTTTGCACCCAAATAACTGGTTTAATAGGCTTGCCTTAGGGAGGATTTTAATGGAACAATTTCCCCCACCTGTGGGACACATTTAAACCAGTGCATCTCTGCTCACATTTGTTCCCAAGGTTGCTAATTTTCCGAGGCGCTGATAGCTGTGAATCGTGGGTCACTGTCCAAAGACAGAGCCTGGAAAGTGGAGATTATTCCTTGCAGCAACATGGTTCATCGTATGCAGTGACACTGTAGGACCCAAAGCCCGAGTTGTTGATTTATTTTTATTTTATTCTTAACTCTCTAAGCATTCTAGAAACACCTCAATGTTATTAGTAATATTCTAGGGTAGCATTCATCAGGAAAATCCTATCTTCAGGCACTAAAATATTCATGATAAATGGAGCAATACAAGTCATCTGCGGTGGTTACCAAGGCAGTCCAGAAGTTTCCTGACTTCTCCTCTTCCTTCTCCTCCCACTCTGGACTTTCTCTGCAGTTCCGCCATTGTTTCCTCACTCCTGTCGCTTTGTTTATTTACTAACTTATTTATTTATTGAAGTATAGTTGATTTACAATGTTATATCAGTTTCAGAAGTAGAACACAGTGATTCAATATTTTTATAGATTATACTACATTTAAAGTTATTATAAAATATTGGTGGGCTTCCCTGGTGGCGCAGTGGTTGAGAATCTGCCTGCCAATGCAGGAAACACGGGTTCGAGCCCTGGTCTGGGAGGATCCCACATGCCGCGGAGCAACTAGGCCCGTGAGCCACAATTACTGAGCCTGCGCGTCTGGAGCCTGTGCTCCGCAACAAGAGAGGCCGCGATAGTGAGAGGCCCGCGCATCGCGATGAAGAGTGGCCCCCGCTTGCCGCAACTGGAGAAAGCCCTCGCACAGAAACGAAGACCCAACACAGCCATAAATAAATAAATAAATAAATTTAAAATAAATGTGATTTGAATAAAATATAAAATCTGGTTTAAAAAAAAAAAAAGGATTCCTTCTTAAAAAAAAAAAAAAATATTGGTTATATTCCCGAATGAATATAACACAGTGGAAACACACTCCTTTCTCTTCTTCAAAGGTGGATCCAGTCTCAGGATCTCAACTCTCACCTCTCTGACACCTAAACTGCAAACTTCCAGGCATCGAAATTGCCTTCATTTTGCTTGCCTGTATTTTCTAAGTTTTGTATAATCATCAGGTGTTACTTTCGTAATGAGAAGACGTTATATTTTAAAATTCAGAGGAAAATATTAACTTTTCACTGCCAACGTGGGATAGAATAGCATCCTGGACGGAGCCAGAGCTCAAAGGCAAATAACCCATAAGCCTGTTTCTAAACATTGCCTCCTTCTTCTTTCCAAACGTTCTTTGGTCCACAGGGCTTGTTTTATTTAAGATGCGATCCTTCTCTAGAATTTCTTCGAGGGCACTCATGAGAATTTCTTTAAAAATTCTTTCCAGTTTCTAAATTAATTCTGTTTTGGGACTTCCCTGGTGGTCCAGTGGTTAAGACTCTGCACTTCCACTGTAGGGAACACGGGTTCGATCCCTGGTCAGGGAACTAAGATCCCACATGGCGCGTGGCCAAAAAACAAAAAAAAAAACCCCCAAAACACCCCACAATTAACTGTGTTTCACTGGGGATAATATACTCTGCAGGCCCACGGGCTCTTCTCTTTAAAAGTTTTCAATTTTCTACTGACTTTCAGACATCTGCATCTGACCCTGGAACAATGTGGGTCCACCTATACGAGGATGTTTTCCAATAGTAAATACTACAGTATTCCATGACCTGCTGCCGGTTGAATTCTCAGATACAGAGGAACCAACTATAAGTTACAGGGGGTTTTTCGACCGTGTGAGGGTTGGAGCCCCTAATCCCTGCGTTGTCCAAGGGTCAAGTGTATTTATACTCATAAGCAAAGGCTTGGACCGGCAGCTCACACAGACCACCCCCTACCCTTACATGGGTTCATCTCCTCGGTGGGTGCACCACAAGGCTAACATGGGCCCACAGAATCCTGCGGGTTACCTCGGGCCTGGGTGTGGTGGGCAGGCAGGGTTGGCCTAAAAGTATATATTGCCCTCTATTTTTTTCCCTAGTAAAAGCCTCAAATTACCCACAACAGCTGCATTTTCAGAAAGTCATTACTGAGGCAGAGATAGCTAGCTGTTCCCCCTCCTCTACTTTCTCTTTTTTTTCTTTTGTTACAAAACCCCAAATTATAGCTGGGCACATAACCACCCAGAATAAAGGAGCCATTTCCCAGCCTCTCATCCGCCACGTACGGCCTTGTGAATAAGCGTGGCGAGTGGGATGTGAGTAGCCTTGATGTGTGCAGCTTTCAGGTGTCACCCTTAAGTGGAAGGGGTGCGACCCTCCCCCTTCCCCTTCCCACGAGTGGGAATGACCCACGCATGACCGGAGGTGGCATGCCATCTTGGACAATGAGATCAACACGTCAGCAACGGGTGCATCAACATACAAGGAGGTGAGCACATAATGCCACCCAGCCACCATATGAGCTAAGGACGCCTGAACAGTTTTGTGCAAGAGAAACAAACTTCTATCTTGTTTAAGCTATTATTGTTGGTTTCAGTTATAAGAGCCTAGTTCCCGCCCCCCCCACCTTCACCGCCCCCCCCACAAAAGCTAAAATGACTGAAGGAAATAAAGCCAGGGGAGAAAGGCTACTGAAATGCAAGGTTAGTAACCCAATTTGCGCTTAGAGAAGACACAGCCTTTTATTCTGCTCAGCAACTGTGCATGGAGCCCTTGAGCCTTATGAAATGCTGACCCTTGAAATGTAAATGTCTGAACTTTCCTTGTAAACTACCCAAAGCTAAAGAACTCTCTGCTTTCACAGGGCTACGATTGGGCAGTTTCACCAGTGCTGCTCGGCCACCTTTCCTGCACTTCACCATGTAAATGAGGCATTTCCAGAGAGAGCTCAGTATAGGAACACGTAAACACAAGTTGCTGATTCAGACTTCTGCCTGGGGTCAGTCACTTGGGAATTAAATGAGGAAGTCTTAGAGATCGTACTTGTAATATCTTTGAAAGACAGAAGGGACCCGATTAATCATATGACATGACATATCCCATACCTCACACACATAAACCCCTATGGAAAACAAAATACAACTGACGTTACTTCAGATCTAAGTCACTGGAGGGAGAAATTCACACAACACCAAAAGTGGGATTGCTACCTCCAGATCACTTACAGATGAGAGCAGGGATCTTCTATTTAAGATACTGAACTACTTAAATAATGATCCAATGTCCCATTAAAAATTTCAATTCAGATTAGTTCAGAACTGGAAGCATTAAGTTTGACTTAATTCAACCAACACTTAATTGAGAGCTTATTACACACGAACCCAAGCATTTTCCATAGATTATTTAATTCTCATAACCATTTTTTTTTTTTTAACAGATGGGAAAACTGAAGCCCAGAATATTTAAGTGACTTGTTCAAATTAGTAGCTGAACTGGACATGAACCCAGACTGCAGGCCTCCAGAGGCCACCTCTGCCCTGACCTGGGTGTTACAGAAGATGTGGAGATGATTAAGATTTAAATGTGGTCCTTGAAGATAACGAATGTGGGAGAAATATATATACATATACACACAATTCCGCATAACACAGGACAGAGCATTCAAATCACCGTAACATGAGTAAAATGTATTCTCTCGGTACAGAGGCAAGAGTATTAAGTCCGTTTCAGGGGCTGCAGAAGTGTGTGGCCCACTGGAGTGGCTCCTGTCCCAGAGGATGTATCGGGCCCCATATGAAGGGGCTCCCACGCTCACTACCTACCAGGCTTGCTTCTCCAGCTTGGTCCCCAATCCAGCTCCTCTGTCTTGCAATCTCAGCTTCCCTCTGGGAAAAAACTTCCTGTCCTTGGCTCAGGATATCCTCAGACAGCCTTTAGGCTGTGCCTCCCAAGTCTGAACCTTATTTAATCGTAGGTCAGAGAGCCACAGTCTAGGCCCAGTTGAGACATTGGAAAGAAAAGAATGCAGGCAGAGAAAGGTGTTAAAAAGGCTACTGAAATATTTCAGGCAAGAGATTGAGAAGGTCTAAAACAGGGCAGTGGGAATTGCAAAATGAGAACAGATTTTAAAGAAATGTTGGAGGAGTATCTATAGGATTTCCTAACACACTGGATGTGGGGAATAAGGAAAACAGAGAAGTCCAAGACCAGAGACTGATTGTAGTGTAGCTGTCTGGAGGACGAGGTCACCATTAACCAAGGCAGGTTAAATCGGAGAAGAGCTAAATACAGAAGTTTTTATAGCACGAATTTGGGGAAGACGAGAAGGTATTAATGACATTCATTGTGGACATAATTGTTTAGGATGTCTGAGGCCTTACACAGCTCAAGGGCATGGTGAGGGTGGAGGTGTGCTAGAGACGGTCTTCAGAGGGACAGGTGAAGAAGAGCATTGGATAAAAACTCGCAGGGAAGGCGTGTGCCAAGGACATGATCTGGGGAGATCTCCTCCCGGAAGAACTGGCTCGAGTAAGGAAGCCAGAGAGACAAAGAGAAGGACTGGTCAGAGAAATGCTATCAAGGAAGCTGACAAACTAGACATAAGTGCTCAAGCAAATCACTGTCTCACTCTGGGTCTCTGCTTCCCACGCCGGGAAACAAAGGGCTTTGGACTAGGGTGATCTTTAACGTCTTCCCTGGATTTTAGGGTGATGAAAATGTCTGTACCTTCATTGTGGTCACATGGGTGTATACTTTGTCAAAACTCATAGAACCGTCCACTTAAAATTGGTGCATTTTATCAAATGTAACTTATATACTCCATTGAGGTTGATTAAAAAAAATTCCCTGTCTCTAAGGAATTACCCATTTTATGCAAAACTATTAATGGTAGTATGAAATATTCCATTTATGAGTATTTTTTCATCAGAGAAAAAGAAATATGGGTCAAAAACTGCATACCCTTAATCGCCCCCCCACCCCCGGAAAAAGAAAAACACCACCACCATGAATTAGAAGAACTTGTTTTAAGAAATCAGTCCCTGATCATTCCAGATGTTGGTATGAGTGAGCAGACATCTTGAAGTGTTTTGCAAAAGCATGAGAAAGTAATGAGAACTTCCAGTGGACTCTCAGACGTGGCATGTGTGGTAGGTTTGGCAGGACAGCCCAAGAGCCACAGGGAAGCAACATGGCAGCCCTGGCTCTGCTGGGACCTACAGCTCAGTAATGACCTCTAGACAAATTTGCTTCAAGTGATGGCTCGCAGGAGTATAACACGTGTGGGTCAACACACAGCTCAATTCGATAAGGATTTCTAAGGTGCAGGAATGGATGTTCCTGGTGGAAGGTATATCCATTTTTAAAACAACAAGTTCCTTGATGGCTGAAGCATCATTGAATTAGAAGGGAGAGGCTGCCCACATCCTTGTATTGAGTCTATTATGGAGTCTGCCATTTATTATGATTTCTTCCTTTTTTGCAAATTTTAAGAGGTAGTGCCTTAGAGAAATAAGTATGATCTGTGACAACACGGTATAGTTTTTGGCTCTAGGATAAAGGTAGCTCTACAGAGAATATCTTCGGGTCATGGGAGGACATGTACGTCTCTATCATCATACTCAGTCTGTCTCCTCTAACTGATCATGAACTCCTCCAGGACAAGAATCGAGTCTTAGTTTCCTTGAGCACTTAATCCAATGTCTGAAAGACCAGATATTCAACACATTTTGGCTGAACTGAACTTGGCCAGAACTCTTTCCTTGGGAAGAACCTATCTAAGACATTATTTACAAGTTATGGCTTTATCTTCCCTTTCTTTTTTTTAAATCTTTCCTGGCCTCCTGTGGGCTCTCATCCTTCCTTCCTTCCTCCTTTTCTGTATTACAAGGTACAGAAGGAATTAGGCACTGACAGGAGTAATGGGCAGAGAGTAAGGAGTGTGTAACTCCAGTAATGTTTCCTGCATGAAATAATGACCAATCAGTTACCTCCAGGGGCCAAAAATATTCAACTTTATCCGGAGTAAATAATATGTGCTCTGCTGTTTGTGATCAAGAACTGGGAGACTCAGATAGTCTAGGCAAGCTGTCCAAGACTGTTCCGTGATGCTGCTGGAACCAGAATCCAGGGGCTGCATGCCAACTCGGCCACCCTGCCCAGACTGAGTTGTCCCAGGACGTTCATTCTCGACCCTTTCTTAGTGGCAACATAGAGCTCGGCATTTAGGAGGCCTGAATAAATCAAAACTATTAACAAATACAAAAACGTGGAGACACAGAATGGTATCACAGTATGGACAACTCTTTTTTTTTTGGCTGCTTGGGTCTCCGTTGCTGCACGCAAGCTTTCTCTAGTTGTGGTGAGCGGGGGCTCCTCTTGGTTGCGGTGCGCTGGACTCTCATTGCGGTGGCTTCTCTCGTTGCAGAGCAGGGGCTCTAGGCCTGTGGGCTTCAGTAGTTACAGCACGTGGTCTCAGTAGTTGTGGCATGCGGGCCCTAGAGCACGTGAGCTCAGTAGTTGTAGCTCATGGGCTCCAGAGCACAGGCTCAGTAGTTGTGGCGCACGGGCTTAGTTGCTCCGCGGCATGTGGGATCTTCCCAGACCAGGGATCAAACCTGTGTCTCCTGCACTGGCAGGTAGATTCTTAACCACTGTGCCACCAGGGAAGTCCTGGACAACTGTTTTGAAGTCAGGCAGAACTGGGTTTGAAAACCTGATTCCACCACTTCCTCGTTTCATGAATACAAGTTATAAACTTACACTTCAGTTTCTTCTTCTGAAAAATGCAGTATCAATATATACATTGTTAGGGTTATTTTGAACATTAAATTAGATGGATAAAGCACTTGGTATAGTTCCTCTTATATAGGAAATGGCCAAGAAAGGGCCAATGATAATGAGAGCAGTAGTAATAGTAACAGTAGTAGCGGTTATTGTTGTTGTTACTCTCTTCTGTCTTCCTTCAACGTATGGAGTTAAAATATACATTAAATGAATATTTATATGTTTTGATGAAGCCCTGTGAAATATGGGAAAGCCTGAAGATTAAACAGTATGTTAGTTTACACTGAATCAACTAATAATTGAATGTTGACCCTGGGAAGTAGAAAGAATCGTAAGATAAAAAGAGCTTACACAATCACTTGTATAATCACTTGTGTAAAGACACAGAACATAAGAAATGTTCAACCACAACATGGTCTTTGAAAATAATAAAATGCCCAAGATGTCAAAAGGCACTCAAGTCTGCCCCAAATTACCAAAGGACAGGGCAGGCCCAGCCTGGGGTGGTCTGGGAATTGTTTGCGGAGTCGGATTTGGATCTTACAGGATGATTAAGTTGTATCCTGACAAGGAAGAGAATGGAAGGCCACTCAGGGCAGAGACGGGGCGTCCAGAATAGCATGCAGCGGTGTTGGTTATCTTGGCTGTAGGAACGCAGCACAGAGAATTTTGTTACATGGTAGTAGACGGCAACGCCTTATTAGCTAAACCCTCGAATTACCCAGGTGCCCTCGAGCCAGAGATGACAGTCACCGCTGTCCACAGCCCCCTTCTAGGCAAAACCACTTAGCCTGCGCTTGCTTCTGACCGGGTAGCCTGGATGGTCCTACTTCGCACCAAGAGGCAATGCTCTTGCCCGTCTAGGTTGAGAAGATTGGAAAGGGGCACCTGAACCGTGGGCGGCCAATCCAGCCACCTCTCCCAGGACAAAACGGTGAGCTGGACCAGTCACGTGCTCCGGTCCAGGGCTCTCCACCAGCAAACCCCAGTGAGCAGGCTGGTTGGCCACGGCGGTACAGCTGAGGCTCTGGAGTTGAGAAAGATCTGGAGAGACCACAATGAGCGGAAGCTTGAGTGGACGGAGGAGACTGGGCACTGGCCAAACTCCTGAGAGAAGCGGAGACTTCGGGAGGGAGACGAGGGCGGAGCCACCCCAGGGCCAAGCCATTTTCTGACATCTCCTCCGTCCTGACCCCAGGCATCCTAACCACAACTCCTTTCATCCCTGAGATTCAAGTGGCATCTCGGTTCTCTGTAACCAAGATCTTGTTCTTTCCCAGTTGTCCTGGTAACACAGCAAAGATCCAGTTTTTGGAAGTCATCGTATAAAAGGCTTTTGATTTGGGGCTTAATTCCAGGTAGGGTTTCCACAATTGCTGTGTTTTATCCAAAGAACAAATTTCTGTTTCACGGACAGAAGTCACTCCCTGGATGGTGACAAACATAAACGTCTTCATTAACCTGCAGACACAGCCCTTATCACACATGAGAATTGGATTCTGTCAATAACAGTTGAACCTCCAGGTGTTTCCGGCATTAGTGAATTATTTACTGGCAACCTTGAGAAGGAGTTGTAGGTTAGGTTTAAAAAATGGGAAACCAGCTGTACCAGGCAGAGCAAAGAGGAGTGAGAAAGCATGTTTCATAAACGTTGAGTTTTCTTTAAATAACACGGAAGTTCTAGTGCCTCTGGCCACGTGAGCGCATAATTCACTGGCAATGCCCCATGCTCTCTGTCTTCTGTTTGGCTTTCCCTGGGGTCTGGCTCTTTATTCCAGACAAAAGAATCCCTTCTGTGGGTTCCATTAGAGGGAAGTGATAAGACATACTCAGATGCACCGCTGTTTCACGCAGCTGACCCCTCTTTGCTGTTGTATTATTAACTGACTCCCCTCCACCAGATCTTTGAAACGCTTTCTAATCTGGTCTCCTGATGTAATCTCAGACCAAGGAACTCTCGGAAGTTGGAGAGCACAGTTTTTCTTCCCTATCCCAAGTATGGCATTTAAGATAAAGAGCAAATAGTGTTATGTGATTAAGTGATACACGTAGCCTTGAAAACTTGCCATGGCAGCTTTAGTGTTGCGTCCTCACACAGCCCAAGCCCTGCCAGAAAGCCTAGGGACAGAGGATTCATTTCACTTAACTCTAGGGGACAGCAGGCAAGAGGCCATGAGGAGAACTGGGA
The DNA here is from genome assembly GCF_965194805.1 of Balaenoptera borealis. Classification (NCBI taxonomy): domain Eukaryota; kingdom Metazoa; phylum Chordata; class Mammalia; order Artiodactyla; family Balaenopteridae; genus Balaenoptera; species Balaenoptera borealis. The sequence goes on along the minus strand of NC_138875.1, from coordinate 15,443,180 downwards.
ACCCAAAGAAGACACCACTATTTTAGGGCACTGACTGTTAAAAGGATGGCGTTGAACTCAGAGGAGTAACTCTTTGATGCAATTTCAGGCACTATGATAAAGTGAAGAATCCCAGGTACCTGACGGGAGTGACGCTTCTGCGATAAGGGAAGGAGTGGAGAGTGTGCTTTGATATTTAATGAATGACACTAGGTAAGCAACTGTCTTCTCACGCTGGACCTGAGGTACCACTTCAACACTGGGGAGATCTGGAGATCTCTCGGGGGACTGGAGTGTGTTTACGTGTGGTGGCAAGACGGGGCGATGGTGGTGGGAGTGCAGGTGTAGACCAGAATGGCCTTCCCAAGGAGACACCACTGCTGCTCTGGGCACTTCCTGCTTGGCCAGCATCTTTCTGGCATCCTGGGGGTTCTGGACTGCTGTGCAGAAGGCTATCGGGGGGTGTGTGTTATGGAATTAGGGTCCACTTCCAGGTGCCCCAGCTCTACAATATAGGGCTTAGCCCTCCAGCAGGGGCTGCCCTGAATCAAGAGCGAAGTCCCTGGAGAAGGGAGGAAAACTAGCCTGAGGACCACCTAGGCCCCCCTCAGGTCTAAGGAGGCCCCTCAGTGCCAAGCTGAGCGCAGCCCTCCTCCACGACTGTGCTGATGGGCCACATGCTGAGCAGCTGGACCCCGAGCACAACCCCCTCCCATAGATCCCGGGAGGCCACCCGAAGTGCCAGTTTCTCACCTCGTGACTCACTCTGGAAGACGGCCACTGCGACATCCTCCCCCCCACCCCCTGGCTTTCTGTATTTCCAGTCGCGGAGAACGCAGCTCCGACAGCGGTGGGGACCTTCCGAAGGAGGTCAGGCAGGTCCCGGGTAGGGGATTCCCTTTGGCTTGTTGGCTGCTTTCTGCTAAAACAGACCATGACTCTAGTCGGCCAGGATCTCCTGAGGATCCTCCTGGGGGGAGCCTCCCAGCAGGTGCAGGACCAGGGACAAGAGCTCCGTCCACAAGCTGCCCACGATGCCCTGCCAAGTCCCCATCCCACCTTCCTAGGGTGGAGGCTCCGCCTGGACCCACCCTGCCAAGTCCCCATCCCATGTTCCTAGGGTGGAGGCTCCGCCTGGACCCACCCTGCTAAGTCCCCATCCCACCTTCCTAGGGAGGAGGCTCTGCCTGGACCCACCCTGCCAAGTCCCCATTCCACCTTCTTAGGGAGGAGGCTCCGCCTGGACCCACCCTGCCAAGTCCCCATCCCATCTCCCTAGGGAGGAGGCTCCGCCTGGACCCACCCTGCTAAGTCCCCATCCCACCTTCCTAGGGTGGAGGCTCCGCCTGGACCCACCCTGCTAAGTCCCCATCCCACCTTCCTAGGGAGGAGGCTCTGCCTGGACCCACCGTCTGATAAAACCTGGAAGTGAGGCAGGGTCGGCCTTAGCCTGGAAGGCAGTGGTGGTGGAAACAGCAACAGCAGCGCTAACACAGACTGCGCGGCCCCTGTGCGAGGCCTTGCGCTATCGTGCCCTCAGGCAGAAGCCAACAGGCCCGGCCTGCCCGCCCTTCCTCCAAAGGCTATGCTCCCACTGCCGTCGGGGGGCCTCTGCCCCGGGATGGCGGAGCTGCAGGAGGGTATTTGCTGTGGCTGGTTCCCAGAGTGAGTCACAAGCTGAGAAACTGCCACACCCTGTGGAGTGTCATCAAATCCTCACCAGGAGCAACAAGACAATTTGTGATTATCCCCCTCTCACAGTGGAGAAACTGAGTGCCAGGGCTCAAGAATCTGGCCCAAGGTCATACTGTGAAGAAAGGTTAGAGCCAGGACCTCAGTCCCCAGAGTCTGAGGCTCAGAACACTCGCTCAATTAAAAAGATCTGAATGCAAAAAAAAAAAAAAGATGAAGAAATACTTACGCCCAGGCTCAACCTCTAAATGATTAAATCGGCATCTCTGGAGCTGGAACCAGGGAATCAGCATTTTAAAAAATCAGCCAGGATTGAGAACCAGGGCTCTAATGCCTTGAAATCTGAATGTGTCCTTTCTTTCCATCCAGGCGGAAGCTCCTTGGGGCAAGACCCTTAACGCCGAGCCCAGGCCTTGCACGTAATCAGCACGTGTTGAAAGTTTGCTGAGTGACTGCATCCTCACCTGAAAATCTAAACAAACCCGGGGTAGGATATGGGGCATGTTTTGCCTTGTTTGTGTGAGGTAAGAGTCATGTGTGTGTCATCTGGATTTGGGCAACCCGAGAACACAAATTCCAAAGAAGATAAACCCCCCCACCCCCAGCGCGCTAACGTCCCAAGAGAGGAACAGGCTGCGTTGTTGGTTATCTCCTGCTTTCAATTAAGGAGGCTTCAGCCAGATTCCTTTGTGTGCCTCTGAGGCCCAAGCCTTGTAAATGGCACACTTTCAATTATTTATCTAAACAAAGGTGAGCCAGAGGGCAGTTGTAAACACTCGCCTGATGAACTTGAGCCCAGCTCTGAGCCCTTGGAATTCTCAAGCTTACATGACTTGGTTTTGTGGATCCAGTTTCCTTGGCGGGGGGAAAAAGAAAGAAAAGGAAAAAAAATGGCACACTATTTAGGAGGCCATAAATTCCATTTCAGAAATGAAAGGCGTGCCAGAGCCGAGCTGCAAGGATGCCGGGCTTTGTGGCTGGTGGTGATCTGCTTAAATCAAACAGTCATAACTCACTGGCAAGGAGGCGGACCGCTGAATCCCTTCCAGTTTTGCACTGTCTTCCCCATCAAAGGATGCATAACATTCTATGTCACCAATGAATAATAAATCCCATCAAAAAGGAACACAGAACCAACAGCGATCTACAAACGTAAGCGGAGAAAAGGCCGTGTCTCATAAGTGAGGACAGCCTTCTGTTTCGCTGTCAGCAAGACAAGTGCTCTTCTTGGGGATGCGTCTGTGCCTACTCCCTGTAAGGACCGGCCTGTGATGCGCATATGACCCAGACTGCTGTGCCATGGGTACAGCTGATGGCCGAGAGTGAGCAATGGGAATGACTCCTGTGGAAATCAAGTACCCCTTCACTTGCCATCAGCGTCAGCTGTAGCAAAAGAGTGATTTGTTAACAATAAACCAGCTGGAAGTCAGGGCACCTGGGTATTAAGAACAGCAGCAGCAACAGTAACAACAGCTACTGTTTGCGTACATATTATGTGCTGAATGCTCGGTACTACTGTACCGTGGAGAGGCACTATCCTTACCAGGCAAAGGTCCAGAGAGATGAAGCAATTTGCCAGGTCACAGGACCCATCAGTGGCAGGGCTGGACTCTGTACCCAGATCTGCCCGACTCAAAAGCCAGGGTTCCTAATCATGCTGTTATACAATCTCCCTAGTCCCAGGACAGACACTTGAAAATATTTCTGGAATTCACCTCTCTTCTCTATCCCTGATCCTGACGACCTTAGTTCAGACCTTAAACTCTCTCACCCTTACCATTTTTATAGCCTTTTAAATTCACCTTCCCGCCTCCACTCTTTCCCTCATCCCGTCAAGTGCAAATATTTAAAAATATACCTATCACCCTATGTGATATCGTCTCAAGTCCAGTCCTTTGCAAAGCACAGGTGGTCCCACTCCACCTCTTCCGTCGCTATCATCCCCCACTGTGACCCAGTCTCCTCAAATGTCCATCTCAGAAGATCCCTTGTGTAAAACATCCTGTCTCTTCCTTCCGATCTCACTTATTTACATGTTTGTCTCTCCACCCAGACTGAGCTCCTAGAAAGCAAGAAGCTCGTCTTGTTCATGCTTGTGATTTCCCCCGGATGTGGCAGAGGGCGAGTGCCAATGTACATTACCTAGCTGACTCACTGATTGAATGAACAGAACCTCAAAGCTAGGGAAAATAAATTAGCAAAGATCACTGCATTTTTGACAACTGACCATATATGCATGGGGTCTCAGTACAATCATTCTTAACAATTCCTTGAGTTTTATAGATTTTACTTATCTCTGGAATAACCACAAGAAATTCATTTAAAAATTAAATTCTAGCTTAAGACATGTTTCCTTGACATTTTAGTCTAGCTTTCTTCCACTCAAAAGTATTTTCTTCACTAATAGTTAGCTATTAGCAGTAGTATCTGATCCTAGAATGTCTACCTTTTCCTTTCCTAGCCTAAATGCAGTTTTCTTGATTGAAGATTCTGGTTTAATTCCTTGTTTAAATAAAGAGCCGGTGCCTGGATTAAACTGACCAGCATATTATATTGGGTGTGCCTTAGATGTATTAAGACAGTTGCATTTTATGTCTTGTGTTTCAACTCAAATGGTAACTGCCTATCGTGGGTTGGCCAAAAAATTTGTTCGGCCTTAAGTAAAAATAAGACACATTTTTCATTTTCACCAAGAACTTTACTGAACGTACTCATTAACCAAACAAACTTTTTGGTCATCCCAATAGAATCGGCACTGTCTTCCTGCCTTCCCCCAGTGTGAGCGGGAACTTAGCTAACCTCTGCCCAGGCTTCAAGATTTATCTCCATTTCCTCCCTCCTCTTTGCTGTGGCCCTGGCTCTGAGCCAAGCAGGACATGACTTCCCCCCACCCCCGCCGAACTTCCATAACACTTGCTCTCTGTGCCCCTCGGCCCCTGTTCAAGGTCATGTGTAGCAAATCACAGTGGAAAGGACACTGCCATGGGAATGTCACCCCTGCTGTACCACGAATACATCATGGGGCTTTAGGTGATGGATTCACCTCTCTGGCCCTTGGTTTACTCACTGCAAAATGAGGGAGTTAGACTAGTTGGGTTACATGGCTTCTACGCTTCCTTCCAGCTCTAAAAGTCTATGAAAACGTGCCAGATAGCTTTTTTTTTTTTAACATCTTTATTGGAGTATAATTGCTTTACAATGTCGTGTTAGTTTCTGCTGTATAACAAAGTGAATCAGCTATACATATACATATATCCCCATATCTCCTCCCTCTTGCATCTCCCTCCCACCCTCCCTATCCCACCCTCCCTATCCCACCCCTCTAGGTGGTCACAAAGCACCAAGCTGACCTCCCTGTGCTATGCGGCTGCTTCCCACTAGCTATCTGTTTTACATTTGGTAGCGTCTATATGTCCATGCCACTCTCTCACTTCGTCCCAGCTTACCCTTCCCCCTCCCCGTGTCCTCAAGTCCATTCTCTATGTCTGCGTCTTTATTCCTGTCCTGCCCCTAGGTTCTTCAGAACTTTTTTTTTTTTTTAGATTCCATATATATGTGTTAGCATACGGTATTTGTTTTTCTCTTTCTGACTTACTTCACTCTGTATGACAGACTCTAGGTCCATCCACCTCACTACAAATAACTCAATTTCGTTTCTGTTTATCACGCCAGATATCTTAATCCTAGTTGAAAGTTCCCTAGAGGTGTGAAGGTGAAATGCAAAATAGAACTTTGGGCCACATTCAAACTGTTAAGAGTTAAAAATAATGATTTGGATGTTATGATCCTCTACATTTTCCAAAGGACCACCACGTGATGACATCTTCAAACTAAACACGCCACCAAGAGATGGCCCAGCAGGGTAAGGGTAACTGATGCTGTAGGTTTTGTTAACTATACTGTGAAATGTTCATCATGATAAAGTTGGGTTCTCACAATTCCACACAAACTCAGAATTACACACACAAGTAAAACTACTTAAACATTCCTTTCAGGCACGATCAACCAGTGTGCATCCAAGACGTAATGCTTTAGATTAGCCAAATATACATCCCCCAGAATGTGAAACATAGATGCTCAAATTTGATTCCTCCGAGGCTGAGCTTCAAACTGTAAGTAATTTGGCAAAAGAGACAGAGTCTTGCAGAACCAGCATTCTTCTTACTAAATTACACAACTTCTTATCTTTTAAAATAATTTATAAAGACATGTTAGAATGAGAACAAGATAACAGTCATTCAAGAGAAAAGACAGATGTAGCAGCATTTAGGCTCAAGAGAGCTTCGATGGTTGCATACTATGTTTAGGGCTAATTTGCCTGGCAGCTGAGCCCAAAAGGGGAGCTAAGAGGACTTAGTTCTGATACAGGTTTTTACAAGAGGGAAGAAATTTGCCAAGGAGATGTTTATCACTCAGAGTCCCAACTGGAAACAGAAGTCACATTAAAATTAGGATAATCCAGGGAGGGGCTGTTTACAAAGGGACTAAAGTACAAATATGTGAGCAGGGTGCAAGGGAACCACAGGGCAAGTAAGGAACTTGGGGCTGACCACAGAGGAGCTATTGCCACCTGTAGTGGATTAAATACCGTCTCTCTTCCCCACCCCCATACATTTGTGTCCACCTAGCACATGATCTTATTTGGAAATGTGCAAAGGATGGAGATGAAATCATACTAGATTAGGTCGGGACCTCAATCCAATGGCAGCGTCCTCGTAAGAGACAGAAAAGCAGAAAAGTTCACATAGAGATGCAGAGAATGTGACCATTTAAGACGGAGGCAGCGATTGGAGTGATGTGTTTACAAGCCAAGGAATACCAAGGATCGTTAGCAGCTACCAGAAGCTACGAGAAAAGCATGGGATATTCTCCTTCAGAACCTTCAGGAGGAACCAACCCTGATAACACCTCGATTTCAGACTTCTGGCCTTCTGAACTGTAAGAGAATAAATTTCTGTTGTTTTAAGCCACCTAGCTTGTGCTAATTTCATTATGGCAGCTGCAGGAAACTAACATACCACCCCATTCCCTAAAAGGATGAAAGGAGGGAGAGTAACTGAGCCCAGTGGGAGAAAATGTGTTGAGGTCATTTTAAGTGGAGCAGTGACCTTCCATCAAGGGACAGAGCCAATCAGAGGCAACCTTGCAAGAAGAGAGCCAGAGGAATATATGTCCCGACCTCAATCTCTTTCCTTCCTCCCTCCAATCTCCACCTGGGGCTCCCCACTGGTTACACCCAACAGGAAGCCAGAGGATGTGGTAGCCCTGCTGACACAGGCAGAGAGCAGGAGGTGGGAGAGTGGAAAGCATATTTGGAGGGGTGGATGAAAGCTACCAGCACGAGATGAAATCTCGCAGGGATCATTTCTGGGATGACAAAGCTGAAAAGTGTCAAGTTAAATCTTTCCTTCCTGTAAAGTGACTATTACTGTCCCCAGAAAAGAAGATGTCGGTCTCTCTCCTGTACCGGGTCCTCTTCTCGTTCAACACTCTTGAGCCAAGGTTTCTCTAGCTCAAGCTCTGTTTTGGCCCCTTTGTTATTTTCTTCCAGCTCCACACATAGCCTTCATCATGGCCTTCACCATAACTGATGACCCCCGCATCCGCCCAATCTCTCACTCCAGCTCAAGTCCATTTCCAATGACCCTGGGAAAACTTCACAAGATCTCTCACGAACTGTTCAAAGTCAACACGTTTGAAAAAAATCAACCATATCATCCTCTTTCCAAAACCGACACTTGTCTATGAAATCCCTCGTCTCATTTCTCTAAACCATCTCACCTTAAACTCTCCCGTTCATTCCCTTTCCCCAGACATCAAGGTCCTGTCAGTTTTCATAAGGACGCTGGGCTTCCACTCACCCCTTTTTCTCCGTTTCAACAACTCCCACTGCTTGCATTGAGCCACATTTTTCTACATCCGGATAACGGCCAACAAGCTCTGAGCTGGCTTTCCCAACTCCGGGTTCCCAGGCCTTCCAATTTCATCACGGCCAAGGCAATATTACCGTCCTTCTCATACCAAACCTACGTTTAAATTCTCCAGTGACCCTTTCTGCGTCATGTCCTCCCCTGTCAGATCCATAACCCTCTCCCTGGCTTCTGACAATCTTCACATTCCAACTCCATTCTACTTTTCCAACCTCACTTCCCATCATCGGTCAAGAAGAACCTCGGTACGGCCAGGCTACTGTGTCTCCTGTCCTAGCCTCGCGCTGTGCTCATGCCTGTCCCTTTATCACCCGATGAGACCAGTTACCTATACTTTGTAGACCGGGGTCTGCCACGAATCCAACAGAACTGAAAGCATTTCTCAAAAATCTTTCAACAATACACACAGCCAGCATTTCCTTTGTGATCAGTAGTAAATATGTACCTAATCAGAACGCTTTATGTCTTTCCCTACATCCTTCTTTTCCAGATCAACCTACAAGCTATGTGTTATGGCAGTTCATGTTCCTCTGGGCTAAGGAAGATATTAGAGCACAGATTAAGAGTTTGGGCTTTGGAGTCAGACCAGAGTTAGAATTTCAGCCCATCCATAGGCTATCGGTGTGACCTTGCAAGTTCCTGACCTCCTCTCTGAGCTTCAGTTTTCTCATTTGTGAAATGGCAATTTGAAACTTGCCTCAGTGTTATTATAAAGGCAAGAATTGCGAATTTGTGTAAAACAGTACACTGCAGGCATAAAGTTAGGTTCTTAATAATATAAACAATGAACAGCAAAGTCACATAACTTATACTCAAGGCCAACGTGAAATTAGTTATTAACCTCATGCAGCCAGATACGGACATCTGGTTGCTGGATTACATCATAAGGTCCCCGTTTCCATTCCCCTTGTCTTTTTTTTTTTTTTTTAATTTTTATTTTATTTTATTATTTATTTATTTTATTTTTGGCTGTGTTGGGTCTTCGTTTCTGTGCGAGGGCTTTCTCTAGTTGCGGCAAGCGGGGGCCACTCTTCATCGCGGTGCGCGGGCCTCTCACTGTCGCGGCCTCTCTTGTTGCGGAGCACAGGCTCCAGACGCGCAGGCTCAGCAATTGTGGCTCACGGGCCCAGCCGCTCCGCGGCACGTGGGATCCTCCCAGACCAGGGCTCGAGCCCGTGTCCCCTGCATTAGCAGGCAGACTCTCAACCACTGCGCCAACAGGGAAGCCCCCCCTTGTCTTTTTAACACCAACATTTCTGCTCAGCCATGCTGGATCTGGGAACCAGCAGAAATAAGCTTCTAGGCCACGGTTATTCCAAACAACCAAACCCGGAAATCAGTGCTTCTGTGGATCCCAAATTGTCCTGTATCCTCAATAAACAGACTCTGAGAAACTGGCCACAGTGGGTAGTGGCTGTCATATTATTTCCAACAAATATATCAATGTGGATAGCTACCTCTTGGCAGCTTAACAGTCAAAATCAGGCTAACTGAAAGGTCATCCATCTGAAGATGCAAACATGAATAAAAAATTATATGCATATATTGCAGTAGCTGTAATGGATAGTAATCTAGTTTGATCAAAACTTTTCATGATACTTTCTATAAAGTACTGGCTATTGTTTAATACATAAAGGAAAATTCTGGCAATTCAAGTTTTATTCTTACTGTTGTGCATTCACTGATGCATTATAAATACTAAGAAAATGCCAACATTTTCATTTTGAATGTAATTAATACAAGGGGACAGAAAAGGAAAAACAACAAAGAATTTGGTCCTTAACCAGAACCCCTCATGGGCACACACAAAAACCATGTGATTTTCGGACACATTTGGAATCTAGCACATTTCTTAAGTTTGCAGAGCACGCCACACCAAAGGGGAACTTCAGTGCCTCATGGAAACAAGCCAGAATCATACAGGAGGGGATTAGGAAACAATTATTTCATGTGTGCTTTCTAATGACCTTCCTGAAATCCAGATGGTTTATTTGCTCTGAAAGTATTTTAGATAGGGCTGATTTATTGAATGTCATTATTAATGAGCTGGGTGAGAAACAGAGTAATTGTTTAAGTGACCCAACATGCTTTCAAAGTGATGGAACGATTTGTTAAGTTGCAAATTGCATTCCATTCCTGTTTGCGGTTGCTGACATGAACATAAACATTTTCTTTATTAAGTGAAATTTGTCATGGTTTGCCTTTAGTGTAGTTAAGGCAGCTTCTAAAGCAACTTTTTTTTTGTTTTCTTACTATAAAGTTTATGACTAATATTTTAAAAATTATGTACTGAATATCTTACAGCACAGTATGTTTTCTAGTTAAGCATGGCTTTGGAATTAATTATTAACTTATCTTTAGGATAACGACAATTCTGAGGAAGCAAAATTATGACGCGTTACAAAAGCATCTTAGTTGGAGGCTTCAAATCTCCAACCTGATGACAAGCTTCCTCCATGTGTCATCCCTCAAACGTGTAACTTTTGACAACTGATAAAGAGAAATCATTCAGCCCCTGGGCAAACTCTTTTAGGTAATATTTGGAAATATCAAAAAATACCTATCTCATAAAGCAAGTATGAGTCATCATAAAAAACAGACAAACAGTGATGGAATGGCGATTTTTAAGGGGAAGCCTGGGGAAGAGAGTGACTGTTCAAATTTCGCTGCCAGCAGAATTGGAAGCCAACAGAAAAATCCATGAACCTGAACACCAGGCCACAGTGATGCTGGGAGTTCAAGTTGTAAACTGTGAGCCATGGTCGCTATGGTCACCACGAGTCCAAAGGCTTCCAACACCGGAAGCCCAGTCTGGAAACATCCTCTTATCTGACCATGAAAGACAGAGGTTCTTAGGGAGCAGTGGCTCTTGTGTTGCAGAGCAAGACCATCAATTCTTCTGCATGACCATCAATTTTCCCTACTGTGGGAATGATAGCGAATGCTGGGACCATTTGCCATATTTTGTTGTGTGTGAGTTCTGAGGGAGGCAATATGGTGATAAATTTATTAGGATTTAATTATATTTCTTCATCTCTCCTCCAACCCTCCCCTTGTCTTTAGTTCCAAACCCTTATCAACCTCTGATCTCTCAGCTTGTTTTCCCTTACTACTTTTGTGACATGTTTTCCTAGTAAATAGGATGATCTTTAAAAAAAACAAAAAAAAAAAGCCAATTGTTCCTCTCCTCAGACTCCCCCAATGACATCCCACTGCACACAGAACAGCATTCAAGTGATCAAGTCCCTGGATTCTTCTCTGAATGAGGGTCCCCCCCTGGCTCCCTGCACTGCAGCTACATGGGCCTGTTTCTGCCACCTTCTTCATTTCATAACCACACCCCATCACCCCTGGTATTCTTCCTCTTCCTTAGACATAAGAATGCCAGAATTTCAGCCATCTATGTCAAGTATGAATAAAACAATTCTGCAGGAATGCTGTTGTATCTATGGACGGGTCACGTGCATTTTATATACAGACATGCTTACTATGCAAATTCAGCTTCAAGACAAGTCCCCATCATTCCTCCCCCCCCAAACCAGATCCCTACCCCTAAGCTTCTGCTGTTTCGAATCCTGCAGCCTCTACTGTTGATGCCAATACTATATTTCACTGAATCTGAGACACTGTTAATTGTAAGAAGCACCATTATTTTATGTAACAAATAATTTGTCAAACTGACAATGCTTTATCACTGAAATTCTTTTCCACTTACAAAAATACCTCTTTTAATCCTAAATAGACACAGATTGTCATATAGTGACATGTGTGGATACACGTAATGGAAAACGAGAGATTGGTTAAAATGTTCTTAAAACGTCTTCTCATATGGAGTCTGACGCTTGGGAATCACTCTTCTGAGAGTTAATTCCTGTGCTTTACCACAAAACATTGTCCATTATAGAAGCATTTTAGTTGGAGGCTTCCAACCTCCGATCTAATGACACTGAGCCATTGGGAGCATTGGTGATGCAGCATTTTAAAGAAGAATCCATGAAAGTTAATCATTAGTACTAGCCCCGAAGCTGGCCCTGAGTACCTAGAGCCTATTTTTGACTTTTGCTCTGGGAATGATGCCGAAGACATTGGATTCACCACCGCCCTACCACCGTTTTTTTTTGTTTTTTTGTTTTTTTTAAATCTTTATTAGAGTATAATTGCTTTACAATAGTGTGTCAGTTTCTGCTTTATAACAAAGTGAATCAGTTATACATATACATATATCCCCGTATCTCTTCCCTCTTGCATCTCCCTCCCTCCCACCTTCCCTATCCCACCCCTCTACGTGGTCACAAAGCACCGAGCTGATCTCCCTGTGCTATGCACCTGCTTCCCACTAGCTGTCTATTTTACATTTGGTAGTGTATATATGTCCATGGAGTTAAAATTCAACTGTGTAAGTTGAATAACGCTTTACTGTGTCTCCAAGACTTTTTCCCAAGCAGCTAAAACCCTTGACGCACATTTTGAGGCTGGCATCTTTGCTGTTTGTGCACCTGTAGGCACTGACAAAAATATCCTAACTGCTGCCTGGGTATAGTGAATGAAAAACACACCTCAATTTTGGAGATGTTAAAAACACACACACAAACAATAGCTACCTTAGAATTGATGACATTTAATCATCAACCAAATGTCAAACGTTATCGCATTCTAGTATAGAGAACTTGACCATCTCACAGCTCCTGAATGAGGGTCCCCAGTGCATCATCGTTCAGAACCCCTCCCTCCCCACCATCGGTGAACACCAGTCTTGAAGGGGCCCACCCATAAGCTGGGCTGAGCCAATCAAATTTGCACTGGAGTTTTAATTGACAGAGATCGATGTCATCAGTCAGCTGTGGGGAACAGAGCAGAGCCGAGCATCAATCAGCCCTAAAGCTGGGGTAGCCTTTTCTGCGGGGTTGGGGAGGGTGCTATGTGTTGACTAACCGCAGGAAGATGGTCAAATGAAGAGGCAGAATCAGAAAACTCAGAGAAGTTGTAACAAGAGCGAACAGGCACTTAAGGAGACCGAGAAAAGTAACTTTGGCCTTTGACTTTCCAACTTCTTGATCACGTGAGGCTCGGGCATACTTCATTTTCTGTCCTTGGGTTTGGTGGTCCCTCTGTAGCCTTACAATTAACCCTCATTTTCATCTGAGACAGATTTTTGGCTTCTGGCAACCAGAAGGGCTATGGTTGGAGAAGCTGGGAACTCTATCCCCAAACTCAGCCATCAGGGGATGGAACTGAGAACATGCCGGGCACCTCACCATCCCCTGTAAACCAGGCCGAGCAGGTGTGCAGAGCTGGGCATCTTCGCCTGATTGTGGCGGCCCCAGGGAGCCTCAGAAGAGAGCGCGGGGCTCCTCAGCCCGCAGTGGAGACCCCCTTTCCCGTGGACCTTCCCAGAGTCCGGCTGGTAGGAACGGCATGCCATCTGCTGGATGAGATTAGGCTGGGCTGCCAATGAGGGGGAAAATCAGTATCACTGAGGGATGTGTGAGGGCACAGGCCCTGGTAGGAAGAAGAGCAGGTTCACGGCCTTCACGCGGGGCGGGGGGCAGGGATGGATGTGTGTGTGTGAAGGACCGGCTCTCACTTCTTCCCGGCCTCCTCCCTGGGTCCCATCCTCCACCCAGACCGGGCAGGGCAGACAACAGGGCTCTCCCAAGTCCCTTTGTTACAGAAGATTCAGGGGGTAAAAAAAAAAAAAAAAAAAAAAAAGGGAGTTCCTTCCTCAGAGAATGCGTAGTTTTCTTGAAGCAAGGGGCAAGGTTGCTCAGTTTAAGAGAACTGAAAAGCAGCGTGGGTGCAGGTACCAGGGGGAGTCTGAGGGGAAGCAGTTCAGTCCAGAAGGAAGGAAATGCCTTTCCTGTCTGGCTTTCCAGGAAAGGCTGAATCTCAGCTGTAGTCTTTTTTTCTCGGTGAATTCTCTGAGACTGCCAGGTGCCAAGATGTCAGCCAAGACTTCCTGACACCTGCCAGGGGTGGAAGTGGCAGGACAGGCGGGCAGCTCTAAGCTCCATCAAGGACATGCGGGGTGGATGAGCGTGGAGCTCCCGGGAGCTTCCGGTGGCCGAAGAAAGCCTGTGAATCTGCAGGGGGCACAGAAGATATCCCTGGTTGCCCCGCAAATTGGCAAACGCTACACTTTGAGAGGGGAGGGGCCAGGTGACATTTAGGTGACAGAACCTCATCTCCAACTGAGCCCTGAATTAGAGGTAAGGAAACAGACTTAGAGCAGAAATTCAGACCCAAGTCTGACTGTTCCTTCTGTGGTCCACACTGTTTCCTAGGAAACAGGTGGAGGGCAGACCCCTTTCCGCTTTGGGGCAGGCTGTACGCTGTGCCTGGGCCACCACGGGCTGGCAGCTGGGGGACAAGGGGCTTGAACGGCCCTGCTGACGTCCATCGGACAGCAGCAGCAGCAGCAGCTTGGAGTTTGGGGACCCTCGTAGTCATAACAAGAACAGCGGTGTGACCACCGCCTGGTAGGGGGCCACGGCTTTTCCATCCTTTTCCAAGAACTTCCACACACACCATACCGCTCACCTCCCCCAAATGCGGAAGATCAGTAAGCTCTTCGAGGGAGGGGACCACTCCTGCGTCTTTTACAGCCTCTAGCAGACCGCTGCTAGGCAGTGCAGTACACAGTGGCACTTAATAAGTGCTGATTACCTTGTCTGGACTCTTGGGAGCTCCTGTTACTTGGCTCCTCCATCAACACACGGCCCTCCCAGTGAGTGGAGTGGAGAGCAAGGTCTTCGCTGCTTTGATCCGGCACTTTGTTTTCCCGAGGCTCAGCCCTCGGTGCAGCGAAGACCAGCAACCTCACAGGTTCGTCTGACTTGGAAAAGTACGGGTAACATTTGCAGCTGGCTCAGACCCTGAGGTTGAAGCCTTGTGCGTGTAGGAGTAGCTTCTGGCTGGAGCTTTGTTTGCTGTGGAATACAGACTTCCCTTGGGGAATTCAGGCATGTTTTTCTTCTTTTTCTCAAAAATAAAATAAAATAAAAAGGCTGCAGCCCTACTTTAAGTGACATCTGCTGACTTTAAAGCACACACACTTAATCCTTACCCCGGAGCACTATTGCCATGACACAGAAAGCTTTTTGGTTTCAATCATCAAAACACAAGGGAAAAGTCATCCATTTCAGGAGGTACAGTTTAAGCTGTTTTGGCCATAGTTCCTTAGATTTTTCAGTGGTCGTCGATAAATCTCTAATTCCAATTTCTGACCCTCCTGATTCGAGCTCAATTGTACTATGGAGGACGCCAGGAATTATAATAACCAGGGACTCATCCATATGGTTTTACTTTTATGTTTGCAAAGCTGAGAAGCAGGAAGTTCTGATATTTATTTTACCTTTAAAATTTGTGCACATTGTAGCTTTCTCCAAAGATGATATAAAGTAGTGTAAAGTGATACATGAACAAGGGTAAAAAGTGAGAGGGCAAGAAAAAGCAGAACTAGAATGAAGCCCCCAGTAGAAAATGTACAGGGGTCACAACCCACCTACTGGCCACGACGAGCCACGAATCAGGTTCTCAAGTTTTCGAGCCGGTGTTGTAGTTACGCAAATAAGAGCTATGTTTTATTTAAAGACCAACTGTTCAAGAATCACTATCATAGAGCTTAGTAATTAAAATACTAACTACTTATTAAGCGCCTACTACATGCCAGGGATGGTACTAAATACTTCCTCTGCAAACAAGAGGGGTTGCTTCTCCCAAGAAGGGCCTTGAGCTGCCATTTGCCCATAAATGGTCTCATTTCCAAAATCAGGCGATGAAGATTCTCCTTAGATCTTCTCTGGGCTACTCTGCTCTGAGTTTCTGAGAGCAGCAACTCATGGTGTTCTGATTCCATCTCCGAACAGTTCATTTGGATTGTCAACACAGACCCTCCTGCAAGCCTATCTTGGACACAATTTCAGGTTAGAAGGCCAAGGTGATTTTTGAAAATTAATTCATCTTTGATGAAAATTAACAGTAAGAAAAACGATGCTTTGGGAAAACCACCATCACCTTAAAAATTGTGTTGGCTCTACGTTACTTTCCTCTAGTCCTTGTAAAATCATCTTTGGAGGGAGGCAGGAGAAAAGAGAGGCTGAGGTATCAGGCTGCCCAAATGCAAATCCTGTCTCTGCTGTGTCTTGGACAAGCTAATCTCTGAGCCTCAGTTTTCTCACCTGCAAAATGGGCACAATAGGAGGATCTACTTTATAGGTTCTGAGGGGAGGTTGGGGGTATAATGCAAGTCACGCTTAGGTATGGCGCTTGCCTTATCTTGGTGCTCAAGACACATTTGTGTTTTTATCTTCTAATTAACTTTGCAGAGCACAACTGCCCTTATTCAAAGAAGCCAGGTTGCCAAGGAAAGGGACCCAGGACAAAGATTTTCCTCTTCAGAAAGACCTCTACTTTCTCTCTCTGGCTAGGAATGCAAATATCTCCAACTCTTCATTAAAGCTGAGGGATAAGAAAGAGCCAGTGAAAATGAGAAGGGCCAGCAAGCATGTCAAGTAGCCGATAGCGGAGGTCAATGTTTGTTGTTGCAACTGTACCTCGTGGATGGCTGTAAGTCATTAACATTCCACTGATAGGGGGTAAAATGATCTGTGCTAAAAAGGAAAGTTGGTGGGGGGAGGGTCACCAGGGTTTATCTTTGTTTACCCTCTTGTTATGACTCATCTTCAGGGTCTGTTTCTCTTTTTAGGAGATGATTTGGCTCATTACCACAGACCTTCCTGGCTTGCTAACCAAATTTCCATTTAATTGGCCTCCACAGTGTGATCTGGTTGCGGAGCCGCCTGACACTTTGGAGTCCATTCCTCAGTCCCTCAGCCCCTGCGCGCAGGGTTATAGTGTAACGTGGTAAAGGTGTATGATAACCTGCAAAGCGGCTGCCGGAACATCACAGCAAGTGCTGCGAATGTACTGGAGTGTCCACGATGGTTGCCCACACCACTATGTGCCAGGACAGAGTCTCTGTCCAAACTCAACTATTTCACTTGGGTTTTCCTTAGCACCGTGTGACCATCTTTCCTACCAATGTCTCATATTCAGGTCACCCCGAAATACACCAAATACTGATTAAGTTTCCTACTGCTAGCCAGTTCACTTGAATACCACTTTTTTGCCTGGTGTTTTTATCCGTACTTTAAACTACACAATCAGAAGTGTCTAAATCAAGGGTGCACATTCTTCCCATGGCAGGTGGGACAGATAATTGGAGATGGGGTTCTTGAACTACACTAGTCATGTGACATCTATGCTTCTAGTTCCTCATTTTTGCAAGAAGGGGAATAGACGAGACCGCTAAAGCCCTTTTGAGCAGAGGATGCTGAGAGAGCAGGGCATCCAACTGAACTGTATCACTGCAAACATCAGTTCCCTCAAACAAGTTGTTCTTTTACGCTGCTGTTGACTAATGGTAGGGAATCCTGGGCATGTGGCATTCTTGGAATATTCAATTTGGCTACCTTGGGGGCAAGGTTCCCTTTGTTGGGGTAGGAGGAATTTTCACCTGTTTTTAATGTGTGTTCACAATGATGGCTATTTTGGCTTTGCTTCAGGTAAAAAAAAAAAAAAAGTCATTTATTCATATGTAAAGAATCCAGTGCCATGGAGGCACTACATATGACCTACATACACCTTAAACCAAAGCGTACTGGTTCCCCTATAATGCACACCATTATCTTATTTTTGATCCATTAAGTATCATTGGACCCCAGAGCCCCCGTCATGTGGAAGCCTCATTTTAAGATTGAGTGTGTGTGCACTGATTAGGTGAGACCATCTGATAAGTTGTGTTTTTTCTTCCTAGAGTCCTTTGTAATTTGCACTTGAAACTAGATGCTCCTAATAGCAACCAAACAAAGAAATGGGCTCTCTGGGCACTTGGTTTTTCTACTAAGCCATGAGCAATTGAGCTGGCAGTGGGTTAGAGCCATAGCCACAGAGTTTGGAACAGATAACAAACACTTTCTTGACCACACAACGCATATGGTCAAAGGGATGAGGGAGTTTCAAAGATTAAAATAGATGCGTCACAGCTCAGCACGTCCATGACTGTTGGGTGGCGGGGGAATGCCACGTCCCACGACACTGTCCGTGGTTCTGAACCCAGCAAGGCACTTCTCTGGGAAGCTGGGGTGGTGGAAACTCGCACCGCTATTGCCTGACCTGTGATCAACATCTGAGAAAGGAGGAGATGACATTCTGTGGGTTTGGGCATAAAACAGTAGGATCGAAAGAATGCTGGGACCCCGGGGGTGGTTCAACATTTTTCTGAAGATGCACTCATGGTAGCTCTTAAAAAAAACCCAAAAAACACCAATTCTTCAGGCTTCCCCTCTAGGGGAATTCTCAGATCTTAGACGGGAGTCAGTGTGCAATAATATAGTAACATCAAACACATTTAATGCTCAGTGTTCCAGCCACTGTTCTAATCGCTCACACATGCAAACACAAATGTGTGTGAATATATGTGTGTTTAAATATACACACACAAATGTGTGTTTATATTTGTGTGTGCATATATGTGTGTACACATACACATCTGTGTCAAGAACTTAGAGTTTTCAATACCTATCCCTTCCTTGACATGAGTAGTTACTTTCTTGGAAAATCAGATTTCAAAACATCAGAGATATCTTTAAAAATGTTCTTTCTTCAGAACCATCACCATCTCTCTGGTGGGAATCTTCTGAAGTTCCTTTCTTTTCGTGGCTTATGTATTTGAGTGAATATGTTTATATGTCACACAGGCTAGGAGGAAGACAAGAAATCCATGAATTATTAGCATATTAAGATTGGAGCGGGGGGCCGGGGCGGTGATGGAGAGGCACACTGAGAGTACCTAGTGGCCAGCTAGCCCGATCGCCGCAAATTCACAGATTAGGGAACCAAAGCTCAACTCTGAGTTGCTGCCCGGATTCCCACTGGGAGTCCCTCTGCCCCTGTGTGTTTATCCTCTTCTTTGGTTTCCACCCAGTAGTAGGCAGAGTGTCCCGTTAACGCTTATGCACATTCTGTTAAACGGTCATAATTCAAAAACACAAACCATTCATAAGATAACTATAAACAATTCTCAGTCATGTGTTTGCTTATGGGTCTTCCCTGTTTGCCCATCACTCTCTTTATTCTTCACGTAGTTTAAGGCCCGTATGTTAAGCTTGCCTAGTGGCGGATCAGTGGGTCACTTCCCCTCAAAGAGCGTAGAACGGAGTATCGGTGGCACGCGGATGGTGTGGCCGTTAAGTTACAGGGAGACGTGCTGAAGCAGATACTATTGGGGTCCCACTCAAAGTTTTCGAGGCCAACGTGCAGCAGCCAGCACCTGTATCACTTTACCTGAGGGCCTTTCTCTGGCTCCTGGAGCCTACAGGCCTGCTGGCAGGGCCACCCAAAGTGCGGAAGTGCCAGGGAATCAACACGTCCCTGGGAGCAGCCCTCAACCAATGGCTGGCAGCTCCTGGCCCCCGGCTCTAATTGTATACTATTCCCAGAGTTCCCAGCAGGATGAGCTCCAGGCCCCCACGGTGGTAACTTGCTTCAAGCACACTCTCTATCAGCCACCTTCCCTACCCTGTCTCACTTCCTCCCAAGTGTTCCCTGGGATCACCTCCCAGAAATACTACACGTGCTTAAATCCTGGTTGCAGGGTCAGCTTCTGGGGGGACCAAACTAAAACCCACTACCAAGTACACCTCCGTTGCTAGAAAAGAGCCGTCAGAGCAGGCGAGTGGGGGGCGCACAGACTCGGATCAGGCAGGCTGCTCTTCCCACCCGCACTTCGAGAGAGGCTTCCCCCTGGGTCTCGGACCCTGTCCAGCTCTACAGCCCTTCCACCAAGAGTCTCACACTTCGGGTCAATGCCAGCTCTGAGGTCCTCAGGCTTCCTTGGAAGGGAACACGCTAAGAAGAATGAAATAAAAGACAGAGGAGGAGAAAAAACAGAGATAGCGGGTTGTGGATGCAGGCTAATCTTATACTAAATATGAGAGTGAGTCCTCTGGATACAAGATTGTCTCTGCTGGCGATTCCGGATGAGCTAGAACATGTAGGGCTTCCCAGAGTCTTTGTTTCAAATCAAACAAATCAGTTCTCTTCTGGTTAAAGATTGTTAGAATGGTGTGGCAGGGAGAGAGGGGACAAAAGGAAACAGACCCAGTACTTTATACCTAGATCTGGTTTTATCTCAGAAAAAGCTGTGATATACCATCGCCACTTAGCAACACGCAGGATTTGTGACTGAGATGGGATTACTCTCAGTGTTACGGAGTCAGCACTCTGAAGTTTTTGGAGTTTATCAATAACCTAACACAAAGTTATAAAGCTCATTAAAATGCAAATTCAAAGTGATACGTACACACATGTGTATCTGTATGTTTAATCCATCCATCCATCCAAGTAATTTACTGAACGTCTACTCTGTGACAGGCACCGTGGGAGGTGCTGGCAGAAAAGATGCTAAGCCTGTCCTCAAAGTTTACAGCCCAGTGTGGGAGAATGCCATTCAATCTTACACATACAGAATTGCAAGTGTGAAAGGCATGTTTTTCGAATGATAATAGCCAGAGTAAGTGAGAATCTGCAGAAATAAGCCTTCTCATACTATGCTGGCTGAAATAATCACCCATAATTCCAAAACGCAGAATACTAAGCTTCTGGCAATTATCCGTTCCCTCTCTTATATGCATTCGATTTTTAAAAAATAGTTGAGATCATACTGATATACTACTGTGTAGGCTGCTTCTTTCACTTCATTCACAGCCTGAGCATTTTACCTCAAAATCTTTAATGTCTGATGGCCACAAAGTTTTGCTATTTTTAGACCCAATTTTACTACCTTCTGTGCTATATTTAATAGATCTTTTCATAACCTTTGGCCTCATCTTTAAGATTTGCTTAAACTCAATTACTTGGTCCAAGTTCTGGGGTATTTTCAAGGTTTTCAAATCATAACCATTTTTTTAAAATTAGAAAAACAGCTTATTCTCCACACTTCAATTTAAAAGTAACACATGAATCTGATCAACTTTTACATAAAATCAATAGCTTTTACTAAATATCCAGAAGAAATGGCTTCTACTGGAAAGATCTCATCTCTTCCAAAGGAAACATGTCCCCCGTTATGTAGGATTCTTGCCATTATCGAAATTAAGGTGTCAAATATAATTTTGGTCCGTCAACAAGAGGAGTTTTGGATGAAGTGGAATTCAGCACAGGCTATGTTTGCCTGCTTGACTTAACAACAATTCAAAGTCAGTTTTCTAGTGAGAAAGTATGTTCAAACTTTCTCCAAGGAACCTTTTTTTTTTTGGCCGTGGCATGCGGGATCTTAGTTCCCAGACCAGGGATGGAAACTGTGCCCCCTGCGGTGGAAGCTCGGAATCCTAATTCCCTGAACCAGGGAATTCCCAGAACTTCTTGAAATAGGGACTTCTCAGATAAATGTCAAAATATCCACACAGGGAGGGGCAACGTGTTACAATTTTACACACAAACACACACAGACACACACACACACAGAGCAGCTGACAAAACCCACAGAAGGAAACAAGGTTGACCCCTACGATTCAGAATATTTGAATTCCTGTTTCCGGATGTGATTCTGGTGGATGCCGCCCTATGGATGCAATTTCTATAATGATTTTGAGTTGAGCTAAATTTGGCTGATTGCCAAAATGAGCATCGTATTTACCATCACTTCCTTCTCTGAAAAATGTTCATTCAAAGCCTTACAATCTTGACATATTCAACACAAATGTAAATGAATCCACTTTGGCACAAGGCTTCTCACAATTATAGCAGTGTACACAGTTGGGTGTTTTGTTGAAATCACAATTTTTGAAAACTAATAGATTGTTGTTGATTTTCAGTCACAAAAGGACCAGAGAGCTATTTTTCTGGAACAGTATTCTCCTAATGCTGCACTTCTCCTGTTACTCAATCCATCTGTCTTCAGCCCTCAGCCAGAGTGCAGACTTTATAGCCCAGGGTGGAACATTTAACCTTCCCTGCCAACATCCTCTAATCCCATGTGTTACACTCACATTCAAATATTGCTCCATAAGAGCTGAGACGACTATTTTAAGCAAACAAGAATGTTTGCTAAGTTGAAAATTAAGAGCCAACTTCTGAAGAGCATTACGCGCCTAAAAATCCCCCAATTCTGACTTTGATATGCATCACAACTGTGATTTTGGATCTATTTCATGATTTCAACACAATATAGACTTCCCTGGTTCTTGGTTGAGGTGACGATGCAGAAAAGTATGCATGAGCTACGAGGACTGCAGATGCGTCTGGCTGTAACGCGTCCTTCCCATGGGAAAAAAAAATCACTTTTTTTGAGAAGCATTTCCCAAAAATATGAGGGATCAACAGGGAATTTCAAGAGGATTTTGGGAACAGCACATGGCCCTTATAATCAGCAGTGGGTTCAAGGGCTCTTCTGTAGCGTCTGTTCCTACTTTCCACCCTACGTCTCTGAGTACTGCTGCCTGTCAAGGATTTCCTTCTTCTGTGTTTACCTCACTCTAGGCACAGGTGGTGTAAAAAGAAATCACACATCATCACTGGCCTCTTCTCACAAACCAAGCCATCATGCCACTTGACCTAGTTTTGTTTTTATTTTGTTTTTTAATGTGGAGAAAGTGCTACTGGAAATCTGTAGGCTTTGCAGAATGAAAAATTTGTGAGAAGTTTTACTTTTAAAAGAGTAAATTCAATGGACTTGAATTTTTTTCTCAAGAAAATGTTCCTTAAGTCATGCTTATTTTTTCCTCAATACTAAATACTGAAACACTATCTGATTATACAAATTTGGAAAACGTAAAAGTGTGAAAAAATGACAAATGTTTCATAATCCCACTCCTTGTAAATACTGTTTACATTTTACTGTAGAATGCGTATTACATATTATACATATTACACAAAATTAGGACTGAACTCTTCATACTATTTTATTCCTGGCTTTAATTTGAAAATCTTCTATCTTCTGTAATTAAACATTTTGTAAACACATGACTTTGGTTACATTATTCTATCAGAGGGCTAAACCATGTTTAACTTTTCTCCTTTTATTGTATATTTGTATGGTCTGAAGTTCTATGCTAAGACAAATAATCCTTTAATAGACACCTTTTACATGAACCCTGGTTATTTCCTTATCATATGTTCCTAAACAGGACTGAAAGGTTCTTGATTGCCAAATCACTGTCCAGAAAGTTCCAACACTCCTGTCGGCATGATGTAAAAACATCCACCCTCTTTCACCCTCATCAGCATTGAGTACCAAGTTTAAAAAACTGTCTGCCAGTTGAAGACGCACGTGTTCATCTTGGTGCAGTAATAGTGGTAGGAATTAAGATACATTCCACTCCCAGCTTAGAGAGACGGCTCGGGCAGATAATCTCGGTGGGCAGGCACTTCAGTAGAGAGGTCAGTGTGTGTACCGATAAACTGCCCAGACCCAGAAGTCAGTCATTCTGGGTTTATTACCAGCTGGGTGGTCTTAGACAAGTTACCTAACTTCTCTGTGTCTCAATATCTTTAACTGTATAATGGGAACTTTAATATCTATACCTCAACGGCAGTGAAGTTTAAATACCTGGCTCACAGCATATGCTCAATAAATATCAACGTTCTATTACAGTTGTTATAAACTATAAGCTGTAATAACTGTTAAGGTGATTTCACATGTACTTATTAAACTTTATTTTGAAGACAATGATAAATCCTGGGTCTCCCCCTGGGCTCTGTGCACCGCACACGACACCCATTTGCACGGGACAGCCTTTGGCATCGGTGATGTGATCCTAAGATATTTGCCCTTCTATGTGCATTTGATTGAGAGAAACATTTCTGTGACTGACTTGAGTTCTCCACCCAGGAGAGTAAGGTCACAACAGGCCACCTCCTTAACTAAAACAAGCCCTTACAGAGAGTCATTTTATTGCTGATTACAAAGGCCCTTCAAACTTCATTACTACAAAGCCACAAGAAACCTGGTCCTAAGATATCGATACTTTCCGTAAAGGAAGCCAGGCTACTGGCTGAGCAAAAAGTCTGCTGTGTAGCTTAGAGAGCACAGGATACGGCGACCCAAGGCTCAAATCCCCGAATCCTGGCTGGGTCTGTAGCTTACAGACCCTCACAGAGAATGTGTGTGCCTCCCTGCACTGTGTCCCCCACGGGGCCTTGTGCTGTTGGCTCACATCCACTAAATGCCCCTTTTAGGACTCGGGACGCTCTCCTTATCGAGCTAAGCTGTTTAGAAAAGGAAATCTGTTTGGGAGATGATCTAAAGCCAGCTTTAGCCTCTGCTTTATGAGTTAGCCGTAAGGGCAAGAGGCAAAACCAAACTCAGCCCCTGGACCAAGAATGTGCCCTTCAGGTCTTAAAACAGCAGCAGGGTCCTTAGCTCCAGCCTCCATCTGGACTACTTTTTGAGTCCAGGAACCAAAAGTCAACTCTCCTCCTTCACATTTAGATGGCTATGCACTAAGTTGGTGTTGGGTTATTAAACCCTCCTTAAAATCATCTATATCACCAAAAATATGCACCCCCCCCAAAAAAACCCACCCAACCAAAAAAACCCAAACTGCAAAATGTCTCTGGCCCCATCACCGTGTTATCCAATTAAGCAGATTCAATTAGTTCAAGTCCATCATTTGGTTTCTGAGATGTCAGGTTCCTGCTGGGTATACAGCTACTAGGTCTGGGCTGAGTTTTACAAGTCAGCAAGGGGCTCCTCTGATTTAACCCTCCCTAAGCAGAAAAAATAACCAAGGCTTCAATAAGTTTACACTCCAAGGATTATAGCTATCCAACTGGTACACATGGTCAGTCTAGCTTGGTACCAACAGATGGAACTTTCTAGAAAGAAAGTAGTAGATTCTTATGGGAATAAGACTGAAGTCAGAGGGACCGGGTAGGAGGAGAGGCCGTTACCGAGGTCGAGAGAAGACAAGGGATAAACATCATTGGGGGATGGATTCAAGAAATAATTACTTAGAAATTTAACCCAGAGGCGTGCTGATGGATTGGATATGGGAGATGAGAAAGAGTCAGGGGCAACTTCTATGTTTCTACCAAAGTTGTGAGTGGGCAGTGTTGCTAACGTTGGAACTAAAAAAATGAGCAAGTGGTGGTTGGGGGCAAAATCCGGAACCTTAAGTTCTTCTGGAACATCAAGTAGATGAGCTCAGCCATCAATGAGCCTGAACTGGAGGGAAAATTTGGAGTCATCAGCCACAGAGGGGAAGTGAATGGTGCAATCTTAAGAGACGTGCCCCCAGGGAGCAGAGAGAGAGGAGTGCTGAGCTGAGGACGGAGCCTTGGAGAACAGCAGTGAGTGTGCCGTGCAGGGAAGGTCAAAGAGATGGGAACCAGCGAGAGTACGTTCAAGAAAGCTGAGAGGGGAGAGAGCCTCAATGAGAAACAAGGGCCACAATAAGAGCTGAAAAATTAACGCCGCATGTCGTAAGAGGATCTTTTGTTGACCTCAAGAAGAACAATTTCAGAAGAGCAGTGAGGAAAAACCGTATCACTATGGCACTGGGGAGAAAAGAGGAAAATGAAGCCATGGAGAGAGTAAACCTGGACGATTCTTTCAAGAAATCTGGATGCTAAATGAGCGGAGAGAGTCTGCCAAGAGCCATCAGGAGTGTTGGAGTATTTTTTTTAAGGGAGAAATAGTCAGAAAATAACTGAGTTAAGATGACCAACAGAGCAAGGTCTTTGAGGAAGTAGGAAGGAATGGGGTCAAGGTCAGGGTTTACCTTGAATAGGAGGCTGGACATCCCACTTTTTGATACTAATTTTCAATTTCTCTCCTGTCTTTTTTTTTATTAGCTGGCACTTATAAAAGTGACACGGCTTCTGGAATTCTCTGGAAAATCTGGCTTAAGCTATGGTTTACCGCACAAAACAGAGGAACAAAGGATGAACAGAGTGATAAACACACACAGAGAACAATTTCCATAAAGCACCACTTTCCCATTGTTCTCAAATAGTTTTCTTCTCCAGTGCCTTGTTAATCAATAGCACTGTGTATTGTTTTTATTGTTATTGTAGATACAACTTTCCAAATCATGATCCAGCTAGCACTGGATCTAATTACTTGAGTTATCTAAAATATTATGTTTAAGAAAACAAATATTTTAATCTGATGCTTTATTAAAACGTGCATACTCTTCCATTCTGACTGTGTCAGCTAAGTAATGGCCATGAATCGATGGGTTCAAAATTATTTAAGTACAACACCAAAATCCCAGTGAGAACATCCTCTAGAGAGGACCATCTTGTTAAATATATCCGAGTACTCAGTGTTCTTCCAACAGAATAAAGGATCACAGGGTGAGCTGAATGATTTGATATCCCTCAAGTCAGTGAGCTGGCCATGCAATTACTGAAGAAAAAGAACTCCCAACATTAAAAAAGAAATGACCCAGACACTGGAAATCCTGTCTCATCACTGCCCCCGCCAGAGTGAAAGACAAGAAGAGACACATTCAAGATAAAAATAAAAACCACATTTACTTTCAACCACATGTGATCTTTTCCTTCTCCTGTCCAAGACTCTCATGAGCTATCAAATCAAGCTTCTTATTAGAGAGAATAAAAGAAAAATAAGAGAAGCCAAAAAATATTTTGTCTTCAGGAACAAAACAATTATTAAGTACCTACTGTGTGTTTATGGGACTGTGTGTAAGACAAAAAAAACGATGCCTTCAAACAGCAACTCATTCAGGGACCAAGACACACAAGCATAAAATAAAAAGGATCCATTCAAGTTAGTAGCTGGCCAGCACAAATGTGTAGCAGAGACTTGAACGTTGCAGGCTTCCTGAGAATGTAATATAACAGGAGGCAATAGCCAAGGAAGATTTCTCAGAAGACACGGGAGTAGAATTAGGTCTGAAATAATGATTACCAGCCATGTCTATGACATTTCAGAAAAGAAAAGTGGGTGAGAGCAAAGGGATAAGTTCAAGACTGTACGAAGTTTCTCCGGGGCTTGGAGAGAGTAGAAGATGCATCTGGAAGCGTATGGGGATCCATCTGGAGAGGAGGGCGGGGGCCCCGTGGCGGAAGGACCTTGGGTACGGCAGTGAGGAAACTGGATGCGGGGGAGGCGCGTGTAGTCGTCCTGGTGGTCCTGGTAGCTGACACAAACACTGATTTTTTTTTCATCATTAAAATCCCATTTTGTCCTACATATGGTCCCAGAAATACATAAAAGTAAGTAAAGAGAGCACGAGAGAGATAATCTTAAGGACAATGTAGTGTAACAGAAAGAGCCCTGAAATTCAAGTTAGGTTATCTGACTTCCAGCCCCAACTCTGTCAGTTTATCCTTCTACTGGAGACAACTCACTCTGGTCACCTGTCCCTTGATTCTTCACTGAGGCAATGTGGAGTCAGATGACCACGTCTTCACCCACAGTTCTAACATCTAGGATTTCATGTACTAGCACTTACCTCACAGGGTTGTTGTGAGTACAAATGACAAGTCATGTAGAACACTTATCACAATGCCTGGCACATGGTAAATAAGCACTCAAAAAATGTCAGTGGCATTTGATGCAGTAGTATTAATTATTTTAGAATTTGGTGGCTCGATACGATTACATGTGACTTAAGTTAACACAATTCAATAGACTGCCTGCCTATCCATTTGGAGAAATGGGTAATTAACTTTAATGGTTGGGAGTTCACCTACAAAGATATTGTGATATCACCTTAAAACTAGAGTATACTGGATTGCAAGATATTGTGTCTTACACTTTCTAAGGTTTTGCTGTTAACCTTAATATCTCAGAAAAGTCCATAATCTTAAAAATGTAAGGTGTTTAGAAGCATGCCTGGCCAGTAGCCAACACTATTGGAACGTTAACTATTACTCCTGTCTGGTTACTACTTTCAAATGGATGGCTCTCCAGTTCATCACAGGTGTGTTGGCCATTTAAAGCACACACAAAGCACAAAGATGATCTATGAGTCCTTGTGTCCTGATTAGTAGAAAAGCAAACAACAAAAACTTCAGTGAACTATTTGAAAAGAAACTGAAGAAAGTAGAGAAGGGTGGTGCAGCCACTATGGAAAACATTATGGCGGTTACTTAAAAAACTAAAAATAGAGTTATGTGGTCCACCAATCCCACTCTTAGGCATATATTCAGAAAAGACGAAAACTGATTTGAAAAGATACATGCACCCCAATGTTCAAAGCAGCACTATTTACAATAGCCAAGACGTGGAAACAACCCAAATGCCCATCAACAGATGACTGGTTTAAGATGTGGTGTATATATATATGTGTGTGTGTGTGTGTGTGTGTATGCACAATGGATTGTTAGCCATAAAAAATAAAATGCTGCCATTTGTAGCAACATGGATGGACCTAGACAATATCATGCTAAGTAAGATAAAGACAAGTATTATACGATATCACTTACATGTGGAATCTAAAAAAATAATACAAACAAATCTATATACAAAACAGAAACAGGCTCACAGACATAGAAAACAAACTTATGGTTACCAAACGGGAAAGGAGGGGGGTGGGAGGGATAAGTTAGGAGTATGGGATTAACAGATAGAAACTACTATACATGAAATAGATAAGCAACAGACGATTTACTGTATAACACAGGGAACAACATTCAATATCTTGTAATAATCTATAATGGAAAATAATCCGAAAATATATATGTGTATAACTGAATCACTTTGCTGTACACCTGAAACTAACACAATCAACTATACTGCAATAAAAAGGTAAACAAACATAAACTTCACACATACACACACACACAGGAGGCGAGGGCCCTGGACACTGTTCTTCTGCAGAGCTCCACAGTCCTCAGTTTCAAGTAACATGATCCTTCTTTGAGAGTATTATTGAACTATCACAGAACATACACATGTATGCTGGGGGACACCTACAGGTCATTTATTCACTCAAATACAGGTGATTCATTCATCCAAGTAACAGGTGCTGTGCCCGATGCTGGGAGCGCTGAGAAGGAGTTCTGGACTTTAAGGATGGGGGGAGGGGCACTTGAGGGAAAAGCAGAGACTTGTCAATCACTGGGCAGGCCAGCTCACTATGGCCTCTGAAAGGGACCCAGGGCAAGCGCCACTGCTTCTCACTTAGGCCGCCAATACGAGCATGTGCCACATCAGTTGAGTTTGCTTTAAAAACCTATTTCTGTGTCATTTTCACCTACTGGACATAGAATAAATACACACATGACCATCTATATCTCTCTTCATTTAATGTTCTTCTGTTGTTGACTTTTTTTTTAACATCTTTATTGGAGTATAATTGCTTTACAATGGTGTGTTAGTTTCTGCTTTATAACAAAGTGAATCAGCTATACATACATCCCCATATCTCCTCCCTCTTGCGTCTCCCTCCCACCCTCCCTATCCCACCCCTCTAGGTGGTCACAAAGCACCAAGCTGACCTCCCTGTGCTATGCGGCTGCTTCCCACTAGCTATCTATTTTACATTTGGTAGTATATATAAAGTCCATGCCAATCTCTCACTTTGTCCCAGCTTACCCTTCCCCCTCCCCGTGTCCTCAAGTCCATTCTCTACGTCTGCATCTTTATTCCTGTCCTGCTCCGAGGTTCTTCAGAACCTTTTTTTTTTTTTTTTTTTAGATTCCATATATATGTGTTTGCTTAACGGTATTTATTTTTCTTTCTCACTTCACTCTATATGACAGTCTCTAGGTCCATCCACTTCACTACAAATAACTCAATTTTGTTTCTTTTTATGGCTGAGTAATATTCCATTGTATATATGTGCCACATCTTCTTTATCCATTCATCTGTCGATGGACACTTAGGTTGCTTCCATGTCCTGGCTATTGTAAATAGAGCTGCAGTGAACATCGTGGTACATGACTCTTTTTGAATTATGGTTTTCTCACAGTATATGCCAGTAGTGGGATTGCTGGGTCGTATGGTAGTTCTATTTTTAGCTTTGTTATTGACTTTTTATGTGGGGAATGTCTAGAAGACAGGACTTGTGTCAAGAAACACAGTTTAGGAACATCCCTGGTAGTCCAGTGGTTAGGTCTCCAGGCTTTCACTGCCAAGAGCATGGGTTTGATCCCTGGTCAGGGAACTAAGAGCCTGAAAGCCACGTGGAGTGGCCAAAAAAGAAAAAAAGAGAAAAGGAACACAGTTTGCAGCACATTAAATTCATTCCTTTTAATGATGGGGCCAAGCAACGTGGACCTGAACCAATAGCCTGCTTAACCTACAAAGCTGCTGGATGGGAAGGCCACTGGTGCTGTGCTTTGAAGACCAGATGGGGCAGGAAGAGATGGGAACTAACATTTACTCTCTGTCAATAGCGTGCCTCACATTTTCTCATATGTTGTCTCATGTCCTCCTCAAAATACTGTGACATTACAATGATACCCACTCCACAGACTGAACCATTCTCACAGAAGTTGGTGAATTAACTGGAATCATAACACAGCCTACAATAGGGGGGGAGTGTGTGTCTGTCTGATTCCGAAGTTCATGTTCTTTCTCCCACGTGAAGTCACTTCAGAACTCAGAATGTAGAGATTTCAGATTAAACTTTCCTCCTGTGAGAACAAGTATACAAAATAAAAAGTTGTTCTGGAGCATATGGAGGCCTTGTCCATTTTCACCAAATCCCATCAATGGCACACAGGACCACCATCTCTGCCTGGTAAGTGTAACCTTCCGTTTGGCAGGTCACCAGTGTCCGCAGGCTTCAGAACACTTCAGTGAGGGTGCAGGGTGAAGAGCCAGAATGAGAAGGTCAACAGAAAAGGGAAGTATTGCATTTGATTATTTCCCTTTCATAATATTTTGAAACCTTGATCCTAGTTCTTTATTTTCTCCCCAAGCTATTCTTGGTTTTCATTCCACTGTGTTTAATATATGTTCAAACAAAATCTTTACAGACAAGAAAACAGAAAGCAGATTACAACAAGAAATTACATTCTATTCTGAGCACAGTAAGTTCAAAAGAAATCGACTCGTGAAATTGTTAGGCTAAAACGAAATGCTAGTGATATCAAAAGGACATGCATACGATTTCACATTATTTCAGATGATGAATCTGTATCTGTCTTTTGAAATAGAAAAGAAAAACGGAAACTTAAGTCAAAGCAAACTTCGTTAGGCAATTTAAAATAAATGCTCCCATATAAGCCCAGTTATTTATAAAAACAGAGATTACAAAGAGAATACCACTATTATATTGCTTTTAGTCCATACTTCTCAACTTTCATATTCACACATGCACATATATAAATATACTAACTTCACTGAGTATGCATAACTCTCCTAAAGAAATGTAAGCAGTGTGGAAAGAAAATAATTTGGTTCTAATTTTATTCATATTCAAAGCACATTGTGAAACATAAAATACATACAAAAACAGAATACATAAAAAACCAACATGAAAGTTATATATTCAGTGTAAAGATTGTTTATCAAGAAAAACCTATAAAAATACATCCATGTTAAAACACAGATCTTCACCAGCACTCTAAAACTCATCCTACATACCATGTGTCTGCTCACAATTATATTTTTAAACAAAACTATTTTGCTTTTCCACCACAGAAAGATTAGATCACCTTGGTTGTAATGTCCAAGTTATTCAGGTGGTCCATATATATGGGTTGTATATGTGTGTGTCTATAATATACACATATGGCAAAAGGAAGTTTATCCATTTACCTAAGTCATAACTGCACTTTGTAACGGCAATCACCAGATGTTTCTACTGTCACGTACCCTGTGCATCCATGAACCTTGGCTGATCCATTTCACTGAGAGATCCCAAATAACTGAAAAACTCTGATTTGGAGACTCATCATAACCACTCTGTGTTCCTTTTAAAAACTGTTTCACCCTTCATAACCTGAAACGTGGAGATTATAAATGTTGGCTAATGACAAATAAGCACATGACTTTCACCATCTTAGAAATAGTTTTTGCCCAGCCATACATTCCTCAAAGTCTACTGACCTAAAAATAACATACCTGTAACATCTGTATCAGCCTGAAACCCCTGCTAGAATTTTAAAAATTCAAATCAAAACAGGGATTCAATAACAGATGGTTCTTAATCTGTGACGCCCTGAGGCTTCACTTAGTCTTACTCAGTCTTGCCTTAAAATGAGTGAGATGTGTTGAAAAGCACAAAGAAGAAAATAGAAATT
This sequence comes from Balaenoptera borealis, assembly GCF_965194805.1. Lineage (NCBI taxonomy): Eukaryota > Metazoa > Chordata > Mammalia > Artiodactyla > Balaenopteridae > Balaenoptera > Balaenoptera borealis. The sequence goes on along the minus strand of NC_138875.1, from coordinate 15,411,354 downwards.
ATCCATATACCTACCAGCCAGACCTCTGCACAGTCATATTACATAACCCTACATCTGGATTTGACCCTCAGTCTGAGAGCTCCCTCCAGGCCTAGTACCTTCCCTATTGGGGACAAATTTCTTTCAAGTGGTCATTCTCAAGAGTGGCCTCCAGCATTAGCATCATCTAGAAACTTATTTGAAATGTAAATTTTATGGCTCCAACCCAGACCCACTGAATCAAGAACTCTGGAAATGGGGCCAGCTGATCTGCATTTTAACAAGCCCTCCAGCTGATTCTGATGTCCACCTACATCTGAGAACCACTGCTCTAATTAATGAGGCTCTACCCAGATTCATTTTGGTTCCAGAAACCCCAGCACTCCCTCAGAAATGCCTCCCAGAACTTCTGGTCCAGGATCCAGAGCTGGAGTTAAGTCTGTGCATTTTCTCAAAAGTCACCAAATTGACCGTGCACGTAAAAATCAAGCACTCACTGGTGAGTGAGGAGAAAAGAAGCCATAGTAATTGCTGGGGTTTAGAAGACAGAAAATCCCATTTTATCCATTTTGATTCCCAAACTAAAAAAATTATTTGTAATTTTGAGAGGTAAATGAAACGTTACGCTGTAACTTCTCCACAGCACAATTTCTACACTACAGTTTCTCCATATGATTTCTTAAGTCCATGTAATAGAAAGACTGTAGAAAAACTGTACTAGCATTTATTTGATCTTATGGCATGCAATTCAGAAGGCTGTAGTCTTTGCCTTCAGTAATAAATGAAATCAACAGCATAATTGAATCTTGATGCTGGAAAGGTAAGAAATGTTGAGACTGTCAAAGTTGGTGAGGGGAGACTGTTGAGATTTGACAAGATGATACTGAATAAGAATTAGCTCTCTTTTGTAAAAAGTAACTTTTTCCTTCGAAGTAATTATAGAAAATCAAATTCATTTCACTAGACCTATCAGACTGGCAGCAACCCAAAAGCTTGACATAATAAAGTGTTGATAAGCATAGAGAGCAACAGAAACTCTCCTACACTGCTGTTGTAAGTGAAAATTAGCATAACCATTTGAGAGCAGCATGCAATGCCTAGTTCAAGTTGAAAATGTGCATATTATCCCAGTAGCTCCGGTCCTAAGTACATTGGAACTTAGGACTGGAACACTGAGAAATCCAAGTACACGAGCACAAGGGCTAACACACAAGAGAGAAAACAATCATTGCAGGACTGTTTTTAACAGCTAAAAGCTTGGGAAATAATCCAAATGTCTGTCAACAAGAGACTTGATATACAAACTGTGGTTTATTCACACAGAAAAATATCACGTTTTGATAATGTAAAATATAAAAAGCAAGCGGTGAAGGGATAGGTAGATTCATGATACCATTTATGTCAAAGTCTTGAAAAATTAACAGTATTTACTGCTAAGGAATATATACGTGTGTCAGTAAAAACAGTTCTGAGAAACAATACAATCCAGATTTGGGATATTGTGTACTTCTTCCTGCAGGAAGAGGATACGTGGAAAGCTTTGTGTTTGTAATATTTTATCTTTTGCAGATAAATACAGTGTTTTTATTATATTCTCTAACATTTGCAAAGATCTAAAATATTTTGTTTTAAAAAATGTGTTTTGGGGCTTCCCTGGTGGCACAGTGGTTGGGAGTCCGCCTGCCAGTGCGGGGGACGCGGGTTCGAGCCCTGGTCCGGGAGGATCCCACGTGCCGTGGAGCAACTGGGTCCGTGTGCCACAGCTGCTGAGCCTGCGCTCTAGAGCCCGCGAGCCACGGCTGCTGAGCCCGCGTGCCACATCTATTGAAGCCCACGCGTCTAGAGCCCGTGCTCCGCAACAAGAGAAGCCATGACAATGAGAAGCTCCTGCACCGCAACGAAGAGTAGACACCCCCTCACCACAACTAGAGAAAGCCCACGTGCAGCAATGAAGACCCAATGCAGCCAAAAATAAAAATAAATAAAATAAATAAATTTATTTTAAAAAAATGTGTTTTTAATCTAGAGAGATATGAACACTGTATCAACTCTAACCCTTACTAGTAGTGAGACCTTGGTCATATTAACCTTTGTGAGCCTTGGTTTTCTCATCTGGTATGGGAGAATTCTGAGTACAAAGGAAGAGAAGGTTGTGTTTGGCTGGGGAAACACCAACCTTCTGAGAAAAATGGAGGTGAGAATAACGAAGTACCGGGAGAACCACAGCTTGGTACCAAAACAAATAAGAATGATGGACACACACTCATGGAGCAAAATTGTATTGGATAGGCATGCTCATTTCTTGACACTAAATCAAGGAAATAAAAGGACATTTTTTGTTTTTCTTGTTTGTGCTAGTTTATAAATTGGAAAAAGAACAATAATTCTTAGAGCACAGCTCCTGTGTTTATCTGGGATACTTCTGACCTCAGGAGCTAAGACTTAAAAACTATCTTTTAGGCTGGGGTTTTTCAACAGTTAATCTCATCCATTTGATATTATTAGCTCTGGTCCATTTTCAAGATTGCCACTTTCTAATCTTGTCCCTAAATTTCAAACTCAGATTCTGGAGTGATCTGTGTTATATTTACAGTCTTGATGATACAATGCCTGTTGAACCAAGGTGACATAAACTCAGAATACAGCTGTCAAGTTTCTTCGTTTAGCAAGCAAATAAAGTACACAGCATTCAATGTGTCTATTCAAAAGGACCTTAGCTAATCCTTCTAGTCTTAATACATTTTTCATCTCATCCATCAAACTCAAAGTTGAACTACATCAAGTACTTCAATGGCATCTGAGTCACAGCTCCACCCCTTCCTAGCTGTGCGCCAATAGGCAAGTCACTTAACCTCTTCTATGTCATTTTCCACATCTGTAAAATGGAGATAATAATACTGCTTACTTCATGGCGCTACTATGGGGACTAAATGAGTTATTTTAAAATACCTTGATGAGTGCCTGGAACATAGTAAATGTAGCAAGTATTCCAAATGAGTACGGTTATAAATAAGCTACATTGGCAAGACAAGGTGATATTGAACATCCTGCTTTTCATTAAACATGTCCAATAGCTAATGCATCTAAAGATTTAGAGTCTCCTATACCAAGGATGTCAAGAATAATATGAGCACGTTTCCATATATTATAGGATAGCTAGAGTAAAAGCCATGAAACAGATGAGTTCATTCTCAAAAACTCCACAGTAAATTTCAGATACTACCCAAACTGCAAAGAAATGTCCAACTTCGGTTCTCAAAATATACACACACAGATGTTTTCTCTTAATTTCCATTCGTAAAGGTCTCCGATGAAGCCACTGCTCCTCAGAACCTAGCTCCATTAAACATAATCATAAATATGTTTGTATCTATTATCGAGATACTTTCAAAAGGAACAATTTAAAACAAGGACGTCAGAGTGAAGTAAGTCAGAGAAAAACAAACACCGTATGCTAACACATATATATGGAATCTAAAAAAAAAAATGGTTCTGATGAACCTAGGGGCAGGACAGGAATAAAGATGCAGACGTAGAGAATGGACCTGAGGAAAACGGGAGGGGGAAGAGTAAACTGGGACGAAGTGAGAGAGTAGCACTGACATACATACACTACCAAATGTAAAACAGATAGCTAGTGGGAAGCAGGTGCATCACACGGGGAGATCAGCTCGGTGCTTTGTGACCACCTAGAGGGGTGGGATAGGGAGGGTGGGAGGGGATATGGGGATATATGTATACATATAGCTGATTCACTTTGTTATACAGCAGAAACTAACACACCATTGTAAAGCAATTATACTCCAATAAAGATGTTAAAAAAAAAAAAAAAAGTATGTCAGTGGACACCTCAAAGCTGTCACTCCTGCCTTCTCTCTATAAAACATACATGTTTTCTTGGCTATCTTATAACATATAAGATATATACATATATCTTATATCTTACATGGCTTATAACACTTATTCTTGAAAGGACAAGTGTGCTCAAATATGGGAACCACTAGACTAAGGGTGCTACACATGACAACCTGAAAAAAAAAATCAGTGCTTAAAGAGAGACAAAACAGCCACGTGATCTTGAAAACAAATTCTCCCTCAGTTGAACTTTGAATAAACCACAATCCAGCTGACATCTTATTATAGCCTGTGAGAAACTCTGAAAGGATCCAGCCTGAACTACTCACCAACAGAAACAAATAATAAACATGTATTGTTTTAAGCTGCTAAGTTCTGGGGAATTTTGGTATGCAGCAATAGATAGCAGGCACAAAATCTATCAACTAATGAGAAAATCAGATGAGATTTGCAATAACATCATGCTGATTCTCCAAGGGCTGGATGAATCTGACAGTATCTTCTGGTTCCTCAAAACCTCTACACTTCCCATTTATCAGTTTGGAAACTAAAGTGAGAAATTCTTGTTCTCCCAAAGTTTGTATTGTCGAATATGCTTTAAAACCCACATAAACAGTCAAATAATCATGATTTTCAGCTTCTTTTAAATCGTATTATACCAGACTGAGACTTCTGTTAAGCTTTAGTTCTACAGACTCTGTTTACTGTTTTTGAAATACAAAATTATTTTG